>NC_072474.1:117141689-117441689 GCF_027574615.1 Eptesicus fuscus | reverse complement strand
CTGTGTGTGTACTGTGTGTGGTGCGTGCAATGTGTGTGGCGTGTGTGCATTGTGTGGGTACTGTGTGTGGTGCGTGCACTGTGTGTGGCGTGTGTGCATTGTGTGTGCACTGTGTGTGGTGTGTGCACTGTGTGTGGTGTGTGTGAGGCATGGGAGAAGGAGCACAAGACACACATGTCTGTGAGTCCCCCACCCCCTCTGCATTGACTCTTTCTACTCTGTTCTTGAGGTCCTTGCCCGCTATGACGGCGTGTGTTATAAGCATTCACGCCCACAGCTCCCGAACACCAACGCCAAGCCCTTCTCCCTGTTCAGGGCTTTGCTGGGAAGTGGCATCTCGGTGGCCATTCCCCCTCCCACCAGGCAGGCCTCAGGGTTCTCCTGAGAGCAAACCGAGGCGGAGGCAGGGTCGTGACCTGTCCCTTCCACCCGCCCGGGGCGGTCGCGATGCCTGGGCTCCCTTCCAGGAGTTCTCCCGCTTCCATGAGGAGATCCTGCCCATGCTGGAGCGACTGCAGAACAACCGGCAGCACTGGAAGGCGCTGGCCGACGAGCACGAGGAGAGAGTGCGGGCCCTGGAGGAGGAGAAGCAGCAGGAGGAGAGGACCGTGGCCAAGAAAGGTCGGCCCCGAGGCACAAGGCGGGCACCGGGCTAACCAGTCAGCTCGAGTGAAAAGACAAACCCGAAGTGAGCTGGGAGGAGCGGCAGGTGTCCCTGGGCCCTCACTGCAGAGGAGGCCACAGGGGAGGCCGTCCACCAGGAGGCCCGACCACGTCCATGGGTGGGACCTGCTGACTCAGGAACTCACCAGCCCGGACGAAAGGGCTCCCTCCCCCTGGTCCTAGTGGGGACTCTCGTTTCCTCCCAGGAAGTGATTGTGGAGTGTTACTTCCTTTACGAAGGGGGACAGCCCACTGAGATACCACCAACTCTTCACAGACCTTTCCTTCAAAGCACAGCCCCTCCGAGTAACTCAGAAACCCCCCGCACACGCACTCACATGCACCTACACACGCACGCCTGCACATGCTCACGTGCACACACACAGGAGAGGAAGAGCTAGGAGCCGTGTGCACGACTCCCTGGGCTGTGTCCAGCACAGTCCTTGGCCTGTTCGCCCTGAGCTGTGGGAAGGTGGCTGCACTGGAGCGGCTCAGCCAGTCCGGCTGGATTCTGGGGCCGCGGGGCCTCGTGTCCACCTGTGCCCGGCCACTCAGCTCCGGGGCTTTGGTTGCTATTCCCTGCGACTCCCTGCTGTGGGGCGGGAACCAAGACAGTGTCAGGGCGGTGGGAGGCCGGGCCCGAGATAAGAAAGGTGAGCCCCAGTAATCGGCTTAGCTGACCACAAACGCTCTTCCCCTCCCACAGGGCCGGCAGAGGGCACGCAGGCCGCCGGGAGGGGGCCCGGCTGGGGCATGCGTGGCCCTCCCTCACCTTCTCGCCTTCCCTTGCAGGGGGCACAGAAATTTGCAATGGTGGCCCAGCACCCAAGTCCTCGACCTGCTGCCTCCTGTGAGCCACTCGGGGCGCCTGAGGGCTTCCACACGCTGCAGGCCCACGCGGACTCCGCCTCTAACCACCCGGTACAGAGGCTAGGAAGCCTGAGACGATTCTGGACACTTTGAATTTTTTTTAAGGTTTGTGTTTTTATCAACTGAAGTCAACGACAACTAACAGTGTAGCCTGCCCTGCACTTACACTCATCGCCTTTGATACGTGGTCACACCGGAGACCCTGAGAGTCTGACCAGTGTGGGAGGCTCTGGGGAGAAGCCTGCACTGTGTGTATGTGGACACAGAGAGGCTGTCTCCCAGCTGGCTTAGGAAACATGTGACCAGATTGTAGAATAAATGAAAACAAGCTGCCCCTTCTTTCTGTGGTGGAAAGTATGGCCGAGGGCACACTGTACATGACCAGTTGGAAAAATTCTGGCAGAAAGGTGAGGCCGTGAGTAGAGTGCGATCAGACCCGAGTGAGCGGTGAGAAAGAGCCCCTAATAAAGGCCGTGTGTGTTGCTGCTGAGGGACGAGGCCGGGCAGGTCGGGCCCCCAGCGCCCCGGCTGGGCTGCCCAGGCTCCTCCTCTGCAGCTGGGGTCCCCTTACTGCAGCACCACACGCCTCCGCCTCCGATGGCTCCACATCTGAGCCAGGAAGAAAGGCAGTCACCCCGAAACGGGGAAGCAAGGACACAGGTGAGAGGGGTGCTACTTCTCTGGCAGAAATGAAGGACTTTTAACTCCTGATGTGAGCTCCCGGCATCTGTTCCCGACACGGGTGACACGACTCCCCGGGGAACTCCCTTCCACTGGGGTACAGCCCCTTCTGATGGCACCAGGTGCTCCCCCCAGGGATGGGGGCGGGGTGGGCTGGACGCCCCCACACAGCCAGGCCTCAGAGGGAGGGGCAGAGGCACCTGGTGGCTGACCTGGGCCTGTGCCTGGGGCTGGGCTCCTCGGCACCATCTCACCGACCTCACAGGGGCCTCCCTTAACCAAAACCAGGGCTTTGAGGTGCTGGTGTGCTGCTCCCCATATTCCCTTCCACGTGCACACGAACTCGTTTTATAACGAAATGGGCGAGAAAGAGCAGAGCCTGGCTCTCCCTTGGTACGGCCCAGCCCCGTCCTGTCCTCGGGCCACATCCCTCCCTGGGTGTCAGAGGAGCTGGAGATCCGCGTCTCACCTGAGGCATCAGCCCCACCCTGTGCCCAGGGCCTGGTCCAGCTGTGTCTCCATTACAAACCGCACCCTTAGGGGATCCCACCTGGATGCCCGACAGAGTTCCTGTGCTCCCCACACACACATCTGTGGTGGATGATCATTCCTTTTTTTTGCCATCTTCTGGTGCCATTTAATTTTCAAGTTGTTTTGCTTCTTGATTTGAAATGCTTTCCCTTTCTTATACCCATACTAGAGACCCAGTGCACAAAATTCATGCACTGGCGGGGGGGGGGGTCCCCTCATTCCAGCCTGCACCCTCTCCAATCTGGGACCCCTCAGGGGATGTCCAACTGCTGGTTTAGGCCCAATTGACATCTCTCTCACAATCCGGGACTGCTGCTCCCAATACTTGCCTGCCTGCCAGCCTGATCACCCCTAACCACTCCCCTGCCAAGCTGATCGACGCCTAACTGCTCCCCTGCCAGCCCAATTGCCCCCAACTGCCCTCCCTTGCAGGCCTGGTCACCCCCAACTACCCTCCCCTGCAGACCTGGTCACTCCCAACTGCTCCCCCCCCACCACGGCTTGCCTGATTGCTCACAACTACCCTCCCCTGCTAGCCATCTCTGACCACATGGGGGCAGCCATCTTGTGCAAGGATGTGAGGGTAAATTTGCATATTACCTCTTTATTATATAGGATTCCTTTCTCCTTGAGAGCCCCCAATGTGGTTTCCTTTCATTTTGGGGACCCCCAAGCATCATTTTCCCTCGAGAGCGATGCACCTCTTCAAAGCTCAGAGAACCCAGGCTGGGCCAGAGCAGAAAGCAAGGACAGAGGATGGGCTGTGGCTTAGAGGCCTGAACAGTGAGCTTGCAGGCTGGTTTGGGGGTGCTTCCTGGGCCGCGGAGGACCACACTCAGCTCAAGCAGCCACAAGGGGCCGTGTGTGTCCTGAATGGCAGCTCTCCAACTGCAGGTTGAAGAACGTGGCTTCTAATCTGTATGTGCCAACAGACCATAAACTGCCAAAGCAAAAGGGCCCGTAAGCGCTACCTAAACCAAACCCCATCTCCCAGGGAGCTAACTTGCCCAGGCATCCAGCTAGTCCGTGCCTTACCTTCTGAGGCAGAGCAGAACAGTGCTGCTTGTGACTGGCTGTCCCTTGACACACAGTCCACACGTGTGTCCAGGCACCCAGGACCGTAGCCCTGGCATTTCCTGGAAGCCGAGTGTACCTGCCATCACTTCCCAGCCAGTTCTGAGACTGAAGCCAGAGCCAATCGGAGGTGACAAGGGAATCCTGTCATGCCAGGGACTAGGGAGCAATGGCCAAGTTCCTGGGACTCCAGCGGGGCCATTATGGCTGAGTTAAAGCTAGGATTGGCAGGCAGAGGGACCTGAGGTGGCAGAGTTGAGGGGAGGGGGCAGAATGAGCCAGCAACCTGAATGACTTCACACAAAATAGTCTCAATTCCAAAGCGGCACCTTGACCTTCAGCTGCTGGCCCGACGGGCCCTCCCCGGCCCTCAGGGGAGGACGCCACGTCAGCACTCCTTTGCCTCCTCTGATGCTCCCCGCACCTTCCTGTCTCCTCTCCTTACGCCTTGGGTTCCTTTTACTCGCATCCAACTGGTGTCTTCTTCCTTCTCCCCCCAACTTGGATTCCACCCACTTCCACACCCCTTTGAACTCTCCCACTTGATTCCCCACCAAATCCTCAGGCTCCCCCAACCCCCGGGTGCCTTTGGTATTTCCGCAGTCGGCCGCAGGCGTCTCAGATAAAGTGGACCCAGCCCTGAGGCTCCCGGGACCCCAGGCCTCCCCCTCCCCCCACCCCGCCAGGTTTCCGGGTGCTCAGGCCCACAGAGCATAGTAAGGGCAGCCATTGTCCCAGAACATGTGGCCTCTCACGAGGCAGCCCTGTGGTGGGTGATACTTGTTCAGAAACCCCTCCCGCCCCGTCACTCGCACACTGAGGACTCAAGGAGAGCCAGAGCCAGAGCCTCACACAGCACAGAGCTTTATTCATGGCACTGCTCCGAGAGGGCGCTCACTTCAGGATGCTGTCGTCACGGGCTGGAAGTCGAAGGAGAGCAACTTAAAAGGAGCCCTTCGGCTTCTGGGCGCTCAACACTCCACACCCAGCCCCCATGGAGCCTGACTAGGCTGGGCTTCAACTCCCGCCCCTGGTGGCCTCATCCCTGCACGTCAGAGGGAGCCGTGTGCATCCAGGCCCTGTGGCCTCGCCTAAGGCGGGGTGCCACTCCCCTGGACCGCCCCCTGGGCCCCTCTCCTCCACTGCAGGTCGCTAGAAGCTGATGTTTGTTCCAGAAAATCTGGGCGGAGGACAAATCTGTAAGATTCAGACCCCAGTACCTTCTGCCAGTTCTCTCTCGATCCGTTTCAGCTCATCCTGCCTCTTCTTCTCCTCGGCGGCTAGTCTCCTCTCCTCTTCCGCCCGAGGCTTCAGGTAACCTGTCGGGGGCAGCGGGAAGGAGGCACTGCCAATGAGCTTCCTCGCGGACACGCTCCTAAAAGCAGCTCAGTCCCAGCCAGTGCTCCCTTCCGGTGCGCTATGAACCCCACGTGCCTGCTTTTCGTTCTCCTTTACCTCCACGTCGGCAAGGCCTGCAGGGCACCCCTCAACAGAGAGCCCCGCCCAGAGAGGGCGACTGGGTCCCACTGCCCAGCGCAGCTCTCGCCCACCCAGCTGTCAACCACCACCGGTTTGCAGGCCCCCCGAGTTCTCAGACCCCCCCTTCCCAGACACCCCAGGTTCCAGGCCCCCCCAGGTTTCCAAGCCCTCCGTGTTCCCAGACTCCCCTCCCCCCGTTTCCAGGCCCCCCAGGTTCCCAGACACACATCCGTGGCTCCCAGGCCTCCCCAGGTTTCCAGGCCCCCCAGTTCCCAGACCCCTACCCCCCGGTTTCTAGGACCACCCCCCCCCCCCCAGGTTTCCAAACACCCGGTTTCCAGGCCTCGGGGGGGCGGTGCCGGGTTTACGGGGCGGCATTGCGGGAACGGCGGGCAGCCCCGTCACTCACTGTGGCGCTTGGCTCCGTAGGTCACGCCGAGGAACAGGGCGGAGTAGCGGCAGAACTGCGGGGAGAGGGCGGTCAGAGGCGGCGGGAGGGGCCGGGGTGCGGGGTGAGGGTGGGGGCCGGGTCGCACCACGGGGTTGGGGGTGCGGGGGGAGGCGGGCGATGTCGCACCGCGGGGCCCACGCACAGCCGAGCGCCGGGAGGCGGCTGCGAACCCTAGTTCACCTTGACGAGCGGAGAAACCTGCACCGGCGGCACCATCTTGTCCGTGACGCTCGCACCGGAAACACAATCCGGGCGGACGAAGACGTCACAAGGCCCCGGAAAGCCGTGAAGTCGCAAAAGTGTACGGGAGCCAGCGCATGCGCCGTCGGCGACAAGCGAGCGCGGCGCCCCCTGGCGGCCAGAGGGAGCGGTGCGCGCCGCAGGGCGTACGTGTGACGTCACCGTGCGCGCAGGAGGTCGGGCGGCGCGGGGGCGGTGCGTGCGCGGGGGCGGCGGGTGAGCGGGGCGGGCGACGGCGCGGGTCCCGGGGAGTGAGCCGCTCGCAGCCCGGACGCTCGGGCGGAGCGAGCGCACGCGGAGGCCCGCGCGCCGTGGCCCGAACGTTAAGTCTACGTCAGGCCCACGCAGTGCGGCCAGCCACGCCCCCGGGCCGCCCCTGGGCCCCTCTCCGCCGCCGCAGGTCGCTGGGAGCTGATGTTCGTTCCGGAAAGTCTGGGCGCCCGGGGTGGGGCGGTCCGGGACGCAGCGTCCCCCGGCCGCCCGGGCAGGCGGCTGAGCCCCGCACTGTGGCCGCGGGGCCCCTTCCTGCGTCCAGCCTGCGCGGGTGCCTGCCCACCACCCCGGGCCAGGCTCCCGGGAGGAGTCCCCCTGCAGGGCCGGCTCCCTGGGTCGCCCCGCTCCTGCCCTCGGGACCTGCAGTCCGAGGTCCACCTGAACCTGGGCCTCAGGGGCCTCTGGGCGGAGTCCACGGTCGCCCCCGCGGGGTCCCTTCCCCTCCCGCTGAGCCCCCTCGCCCCTCGGAGCAGCCGTTCCCCCAGCTTTGTGGGCAGCGCCCCTGAGAACACCGCCAGGCAGACGCAGGTGTGCAAGGGGCTGCCCAGCGCCCCCGCCCCCGCCCCGTGCTGGCGCAGGGTTCCCATGGCAACTGGCTGGGGCCCGCCCCGGGGACTCCCCACGCGAGCATTCTGCCCCCGCCCCGCGCCTTTGGGAGAAGCTCCCTGAGAGCCAGGGCTTGGGGCCCGGAGGGTCGGCTCTGCCGGCTGCCGTGGAAGGGGCGGGGGCGGGGGAAGCCCACTGCCTACTCCTCACCAAGCCCCGGCCTGAACTGCACCTAAAGGGGAGGGACTGCGGGGCACGAGGCTCAGACAGGAGTAAGTCTGATCAGTGCATCTGGGACGGAGGCGGGGAGGGGCCCCTTCCAGGGCCCGGCGCTCTCAGCCGCCTTCTCCGCAGTCCTGGCCCGGTGTCCCGGCTGGAAAGTCGCTGTGCTTTTCCCGGGCTGGGGAGGCTGGAGGCGAGGGGACGGGGGGGAGGTACAGGCCCTCTCCTGGGTGCAGGCCTCCACCCTCAGGGCTCCCGGAGGGAGAGAGGAGGCTCGCGGACCCCACAAGGTACAGGATAAACCGAGTGCCCACACGCAAGCACATGCGTCTTGCCCCGGAGCAGTTGGGCGGTGACCTCAGGTGACAACCATCTTCACCCTTCCCTGGTTTTAAAATAAACCAGGCTCCTCAGCAACTCCTGCTTCCAGAGTCAAAAATAAGTGTGGGGTGAAGGTGGGGCAGAGAGCAGGTGGGGCCACACGCCAGCGCTCCCGCTGGGTGGGGGGTGCCCCAGAGGCACACAGGCACCCCCCCCCCCAGGCAGACCCCTGGAGCCCCTACACCCACCGTGGCCAGGGCCTTTTTCCTGGGGTGGGTGGTGGGGGTCTCACCTGGCTCGAGACACCAGGATGGCCTGCTGCGTCCCTGCACCTGTCAGGGCCAGCTGTCCATGCCGGATCCCGAGATTCTCGGGGGAACCAGGCTGCAGGCTATCTTTAGGGCTGCGCTCAGAGCCTGGCCCGCCCAGGAGCGCCCCCGGGGGCTCTGCTGGCCCACTGCCTCCCCTGCTGGGCCTGTGAGCACAGAATTCAGATGCCTCCCCCCTGGGTGTGGCCCTCCCCACTCCTGCAGCCCGGCCTGGGGTCCCTCCAGGCCCAGCCAACCCCACCCAGCTGGGGACCGTGGAGCCCCGTTTGAGGTGCAGCCCAGGCCCACGTCTCCCACATCCTCTGGGCAAAGCCCCCCCGGCCATCCCTGCGGGTGGGCCACGCCTCCCCTGGTTCCTCGGGGTGCCTGTGGTCCCACCTTCGCTCCGTGTGCCCTGCTACAGCTGCAGCGGAGGCAAGGGTTCAGAGCGGTGCCAGGAACACCCACCCAGCTGTTGTGGCTGCACAGACCCCGCCATGCCCTCATCCCTGCACACCCAGGGCTGCAACTGCTGCCCCGCTGGGGACCAGGACATCAGACTCTGACTTTATGCTAACGGGCACCTACGGCCCTGGCACGTGGGAGGACCAGGTAAGTGCTGGCCCAGCCCGCCCACCTAGCCCTCCATCTCCTCTGTGAACCCAAGGTGGGGACGGCAGTGGTGGCCCCAGCGCCAGGGTTAGGGACCTGCGACCTCTCTGCCTCTAAGGCAGGGAAGTGAGGGCACACGAACTATATGTGGGAGATGCTTGGTGACCAGCCACTGGGTCCACGTCCAGGGACCGGGAGGTGCACAGGATAGCGGGGCTCCTGGGAGGGAGTTGTCGGGAGGGGCCTGGGAGGCTGGGGCCCTGCTGGGCGGGGCAGGAGGGGGCCTCCGAGTCACAAGCTCACTCGGCAGTTGTCCGGTCCCCGGGGGGCCCGAGCCTGCCCTTATAGGGAGTGACAGGCAGAGTGCGAGCTGTCCTGGGGGAGTGGGCAGGAGCTTAAGACGGACGACCCGACAGGGAGGGCACAGACCATCGCACCGGCGGACCTGGCATGGTGAGTGTGCGCAGGCAGGCAGCCGGGCAGGGGTGCACGCGAGCTCTCTCGAGTGTGACCGTGTGAGGGTGTGCACACAAGGTGAGTGTGTGCACAGGTATTGGCGGCTGGGCATGGGGGGATCTGTGCCCGGAGGCTGCCCAGTAACAGTCTGGGGCTGGAAGACGGGTCTTGGCTGTCGCCGTAGCGGGGTACCCAGAACAAACCCATCTACTGCTGGCCCCCTGCACGGTCCGCTGGCTCCTTGGACCCCCAGCCAGCTCCTGGCTGGACTGCAGACGGAGCAGGGCCAAGTTCAAGGTGCGCCTTCTCAGGGCTTCCATGCTCACCAGCACCTAAAGTTGCCCAGACTCCGGCCACTACGGTCCGGTCCGCCGTTCCTCTGCATTGGGTCCCCCAAGGCCTGGCCCGGAGTCTCAGCCTGTGTTCTCATTCAGGCCAGCAGGAAGACCAAGAAGAAGGAGGGGGGTGCCCTCCGGGCGCAGAGGGCGTCCTCCAACGTCTTCTCCAACTTTGAGCAGACGCAGATCCAGGAGTTCAAGGAGGTGAGGCTCTGCTCGTGTAGGAGAGCCCCCCCCCCCCCCAGCTCCTACCCAGGGGCCGCAGGTGGCCAGGAGACCCCGTGGGGGCCTTGCCCAGGGCAGTCAGAGTGGGCGCCGGGCCTCACTGGGCGGCCTCCTTCCAGGCCTTCACGCTGATGGATCAGAACCGAGACGGCTTCATCGACAAGGAGGACCTGAAGGACACCTACGCCTCCCTGGGTGGGTGCCGGGCAGAGCTCCACCCCAGCCCCAGGCCCTCAGCCTTCACCTCTGCGTTGCAAGGGCTGTCACGGGTCACAGGGCACAGGGGGGCGGACAGCCAAGGGGGCGGGGGGCTGGGACTAGGTCCAGGAAGGAACACCACTGCCCAGGACGGGGTGAGAGCTAGAGGCAGGTCCTGCTCCCCGCCCTCCCCATCGGGGGACACACTTTTCCCAGCCTGAGGCGTCCTGCCCGCCGCCCAGGGAGGGCAGGCTGCGTCTGCCTGCAGGGATTCCCACACACCGGCCTTCCCCGTGGGTCCCCTCGGGCCCAGGTGAGGTCACAGGCCTTCCCGCTCCATGGGGGCTCCTGCCCTCCTCAGCAGCCCACCTTCCCGGGTTCAGGGTTCGGGGTTCTAACATGCAGAACCTGCACCCACCAGCCTGGGCCAGGAGTCCCCCATTTGCTGGCCTCCCTCCCCACTTTGTCCTGGGGTCACCGGGAGGACAAGGGAGGTGGGCAGCCCCACGGGCACCTGCCAGGGGGGACAGTGCATGCATCAGCAAGGGCGGGGCTGCCCCGGGACCTGGTGTTTGCACAGGCAAGACCAATGTGAAGGACGAGGAGCTGGACGCCATGCTGCAGGAGGCCTCGGGGCCCATCAACTTCACCACCTTCCTCAACATGTTCGGGGAGAAGCTGACTGGTGAGCCTCGGGCCGTCGCCAACGCGGCAGTCGATTCGGAAATCCAGACGTTGCGCGCGTGAAATCAGACCCCTTGCAACAGCCAGGAGCCGGCATTCTGGGACCCACATGTGTGGCCCCCGCATCTTCCCTATCCCCCCCACCCCCCCAGCTGGGAGCTCCACCCTCAGCCCCAGCCCTGCCTCCTGCTGGCCACTGGTGGCCCCTGTCCCCTCACTGAGTGCTGCCCAGGCTCTGGGCCTAGGCGGGCCGTGAGGGCCAGAGAGGAGCCCCCGGGCAGGAGCTGCCCGTGCCCCAGGCTGTCGGGAGCAGGGGCCGTCGGGCTGAGGGCAGAGTGGGGGGCCAGGGTGGAGCAGGACCGGAGCCTCTGTGGCAGGTACGGATGCCGAGGAGACCATCCTGAACGCCTTCAAGATGCTGGACCCCGAGGGCAAAGGCAGCATCAACAAGGACTAGTGAGTGTGGCCTGAAGGGCACCAAGCCCACCCCACCCCACCCGCTTCCCCAAGGTCCCGAGTCCTCCAGGCTCCCGAGGGTAAACCAGTCCTGCCCACACGCCCCGCACTGGCTCTGGGGCTCCCTGGGCCAAGCCCTGGGAACGGGCTGGTCCGGGTGCCCGGCATCGGCCTCCCAAGGCCCCCCATCGCTGTCCCCATCACAGCCCCCCTCGCTGTCCAGCTGTCCGGTGCTGACTCTTTCTTTCTGTAAAATATGTTTTTATTCATTTCAGAGAGGAAGGGAGAGGGAGGGAGAGATAGAAACATCCATGATGAGAGGGAATCACTGATGGGCTGCCTCCTGCACGGGGATCAAGCCCGCAACCCCAGCATGTGCCCTTGACCGGGACTGAACCCAGGGCCCTTCAGTCCGTAGGCTGACTCTCTATCCATGAGCCAAACCGGCCAGGGCTGACCCTTTCTCCCGAGCAGCCTAACCCGGTGCCTCCCTCCTTGTCCTCAGCATCAAGCGGCTGCTCATGTCCCAGGCGGACAAGATGACTACAGAGGAGGTCTGGCCCGGGCCCCACCCCCCTCCCCCACAGCCCTGGGGACCCCAGGGCTTGGCTGGGGTGGGCCCTGGCCCTGAGAGGCTGGAGGGTTGGTGTGGGTGGGACACCCAGCGGCTGAGCCCCAGCCCCCCTCATCCCCACAAGCACAGAAACAAGCCCAGAGCAGGTTGGAGGTGGGGGCCTGTCACCCTCGGGCAGCACTCCTGGGGACCCACTTGCTCTGCCCTCCCGCAGGGCCTGACACCCACCACCCTGCCCACAGGTCGACCAGATGTTGCAATTTGCAAAGATCGACGCTGCAGGCAACCTGGACTACAAGGCGCTGAGCTATGTGCTCACCCATGGGGAGGAGAAGGAGGAGTGAGGGGTGCCCCCAGCCCACCCCGACTGGTGTGGCCAGTTCAATAAACCTGAACCCACCAACCTGCCTGCAAGTGTCTGTGGGGAGGGGACGTGTCCACCTGGGGCAGGAGGGCCTGGGGGGCATCGGCCTGTGGGACCCTCCATGTGCTCCCCCCCCAGAACAGCCTGGACCACCCATCAGCACGCAGGCCACCCGTCAACATGAGGCTGGGTGTCTGGTCACTCGGTAATGGAGGCGGAGAGAGGCTCTGGGATGGGCTCCTTCCAGGAAGGCCCCCCCCACCCCCGTGCACTCCAGACTCCGACGTCGGGGGGCCCTCGGGGCCCACAGCCCGTCCAGCTCCCCATTACCCATGCCCCCTACATTGCACCTGCACTGCCTGCTGCAGTCCTCGTGCCCCTGCAGGACCCGCCCGGGAGCAGCGGCTGCTGCCCCGGCCGCCTCTCCCGGCTCCTCCCCGCCACGGGCCGCCTCTCCCGGCTCCTCCCCACCACGGGCCGCCTCTCCCGGCTCCTCCCCGCCACGGGCTGCCTCTCGGCCCCTGCACGTCCAGGGAGGCTCTAGGAATGAGCCGCCCCTGCAGTGTCCTTGCCAGGGACCTGGGGGTGCCCCCGCGGGGCCGGGGGGAGGGCCTGCTGGAGGGGTGCGTGGTCCGCGGCCGGGCTCCTGAGGTCCTGGAGGGAGGGCCTCGAGCGGGCCTCGGCCTGCAGGCGCCGGTAGGGGGTGTGGAAGAGGAGTACCAGGCAGCAGCTCAGGAGGGTACACAGGCCGGCCATCGTCAGCATGGACACTGGGGGGACACAGCAGCCGGCCTGAGGCCTGACCATGGAGCCAGCAGAGCCCAGCTGACCCCACTGACCACGACCACAGTGACCAGGGTCAGATCCCGTCCCAGCCCCCCTGCCCCAAGAGCAGGTCACAGACGCTGTCGCTGGCCCGGTCTCGGGGCCCGGGTGCAACACCCCACCTCTCTGTGCCATCCACACTCTGTCTCTCTGT
Source organism: Eptesicus fuscus (assembly GCF_027574615.1). NCBI lineage: Eukaryota > Metazoa > Chordata > Mammalia > Chiroptera > Vespertilionidae > Eptesicus > Eptesicus fuscus. Next base: position 117,429,144 of record NC_072474.1, on the reverse strand, counting down.
CTGTCTCTGTGTCTCTCCTCTCTCTCTGCCTCCCACCCTCTCTCTCATCTCTTTTTCTTTTCCTGATCTCATTTTAATCCTCACCTGAGGATATTTTCCCATGGATCTTTAGGGAGAGTGGAAGAGAGAGGGAAAGACAGAGACATCGATGTGAGAAGAAACACATCGATTGGTTGCTTCCTGCATGCACCCTGTGCCCTTGACCGGAATTGAACCTGGGGCCCTTCGGTCCTCAGGCCGACGCTCTATCCACTGAGCCACACCGACGAGGGCTTCCTGATCTCATGTTAACACGACTCACACCGGGTACAGAGGTTGGGCTTTGTAAGGGCCTCAGGGCTGCTCCCATCATGCCGAGCTGGGTTCTGCCTGTTGCCCTCTGACCCCATCCTGCCCCTGCCCAGTGGGTGCCCAGCACCCACCCACCACGGACAGCAAAAGGGCCCGTGGAGGGAGGCGCAGGCCCTGCCCTCTCGGCCTGCGTTACGGGGCTCCCGTGGGCCGGGACACTCACCCTTCCAGTCCAGGGGGTCCTGGCCGCTCTGGCAGGTGGAGAAGGATGGTTCCGAGCGGCGCACAGTCAGGGCCGTCAGCAGCACCATGATGAGCACCCCCTCGGCCTGCCTGGACAGCCACAAGGCCCTCAGCCCCGCCCGACACGGCTCCCTGCCCCCCACAGTGCCAGATGCCCCGGTCAGGGTGGCCCCAGCCCAGGCCTGCACATACTCACCCCACCACGAAGACCAGGCCCGCGGCCGCGCCCTCACCCACGGGGAAGGAGCACTCCACGGCTAGCTCCATGGCGATGGGTGCCACCGAGAAGCCAAAGAGCCCGAGCAGGGAGCAGATGGCGGCCAGCGCGACGGTCTGTCCCCGCAGCTGGGACACCTGGGCGGCGAGCAGGTGGGAGGCGCAGTCAGACACCCCAGCCCCGGACGCCGGCCCGGCAGGCGCGCACGGGCTCCGGCCGGCTGAGTGGGGCAGGGGCCGAGGAGGCTGTGCCCCGAGGGCAGGGCCTACGTGCCTGTGGTTGGGCTGCCAGCTGCCCACGCCGGGAGCACCCATCCTCCCCGGGGGTGGGCTCGGCTGCGGGGACGCTCACCAGGGCAAAGGCCACGCAGACCAAAGAGGTCAGACAGAAGCCGATCTTGATGGCTTCCGTGAAGCGCTTGGTCCGGTCCACGTACAGGCCGAGAGCCAGCGCCCCCAGGATCCCAAACACGATGAAGAGAGCCCCGCAGAGGCCTGCGAACTCCTGCAGGAGAGGCCGGGCCCCGGCATCAGGCGCCCTCAGGTCAGGCGCCTCCCCAGGGAGCCCACGGCGGGTCCCTGGGCCGTGCTGAGGCCCCCTGCACCACCGGCTGTGCACGCCCCCGCAGGGCCCCACCCCAACCCGCACGGCCCCCCTTCCACGGCCCCACGGCCCCAGCCCACCGCCGGGGACCGTGTTTGGCACCGACCCCTCACTCACAGCATCTCAGTAGTGCCCACAACAGGAGGTCCCTGCCCAGATGTGGAACCAGGGCCTGGGGAGGTCACTCCGCGGCCACACGCGGGAGCCGCAGAGCAAACAGCCTTCGGGGTGACAGGCTCCCAAAGCCCCGTCCTGCGTGGGCCCCCACCCCGGGCAGGGCGGACACTCACGTTGGAGTAGCCGTTCACGCAGAGGACCTGCTCCAGGAGGGCCGAGAAGCTGGAGAAGATGCCGACGCCACCCCCGAAGCACACGGCCAGGACGGCGTAGGCCTTGTTCCTCGCGAGCTGAGGGCAGAGCCGCTCAGCCAGGAGCCCAGCAGGACAGGCGGGGGCTCCCACGGGCCCGGCCCCCCTCCCCCGGCCCCGCCCCCCGCCTCTCCCTGCCCCAGACCTTCCCCAGCCCCAGGGCCCACAAAACCAACCAGCTTCAGCCCGTCCAGGAACTTCTCCGAGTTGGAGTGGGCAGCCCCCGCGGAGGGCGGGGTGGGGGGCACGCTCTCCCAGAGGCAGGCGGTGGCCAGCAGGCAGGCGAGGCCGGCAGGGATGATGTAGACGCCCAGCTGGGGAGGGGAGTGCACGCAGCACATGTGTGTGCAGGTACACGTGTGTGCAGGTACACGCAGGCCCCGCAGACACATGCACTGCACCGGCCCCTTGGGCGTGCCGCCCAGGCTCCACGCCACCTCACCCACCTCCCTGGGTGGCGTGGGCAAGGGTGAGCCAGGCTGGGGCCTGCCCGTCCGGCGGCCCTGCACCCGCAGCTTTGGCAGTGCTGCGCTGAGTGCACTGCCCGTGTGGCTACCGGGGGGCAGGTGCACACTCTCAAACACGTGTGGACACACTTGTGCACACGAGAGCCAAACACTCATGCACGCATACATCACACATAAACACACATCACACACACACAACGTGCATGTGTGTACCACACAAACACACACGTATGCACACACCACACAAATACGTGTGCGCACCACATAAATGCATGTGTATGTGCATGCACCACACAAACACACACGTGAGCACCACACAAACATATACACACCACACAAATATACGTGCATGTGCGTGCACACCACACACACCACATACAAACATGTGCGTGTACACCACACACATGTGCATGCATAGCACACACATACACACGTATGTGGGTGCACCCCATGAGTCCCCTCACCATTATGGGGACGCCATCCTCCTTCTTCACCAGAGCAGGAGACAACACGTTGGCCAGGAGGATGCCCAGGGGGTTTGCTGGATGGACGGACAGAGACACACGTCAGGTCTGTGTCCCCAGCCCCCAGGGGAGCCCTCCGTCTCCAAGACCTGGGAGCGCAGAGGGGCCAGGATCTGTTCACTGAGCCAGAGGAGATGTCGGCCTCACCCCTCAACTCACCCATGGTGCCGACCATGTTGGCCGTGGCCCGCTGGTGCTCAGGAAACCACAAGGCAGCCAGCTTGGCCGGAGAGAAGATGACCAGGGTCTGGGCCAGGGCACAGAGGCTCTGGCCACCCATGAGGAAGGCAAACGGGGCCTGGGTCCGAATCATCATGGAGGGCAGGCTACGGAGCACGCTCCCGGCGAAGTTCAGCCACGCACACAGGATGGTCTGCAGGGAGCGGTCAGGAGCTCTGCCTGGGGACTCTGGTCTGGGAGGGGCAATGGCCTCCCAGCCCTTGAGGCCCGCCCCATCCCACAGCCGCCCTGAGATGGGTCTAACTCACCGCCCAGCGGAGCCCCACTGAGTCCAGCATCCAGATGGCGGCCAGGCCCGACGGGATGGCCACCACCAGGTAGACCAGTGAGAGCCAGTTGACCTGCTCGGTGGACAGGAGGAAGTACTGGGCGATGGTGTCTGCCACGGGCGCGAAGCTGAGCCACAGCTGCAGGGCACAGGCTGGCGTCAGCCCAAGGGCGGGCACCACGGCCCCGCCTTCCTGGGCTGGCCGCCAGCCTGAGTAAGTGTCCAGCATCCCGTGATGGCCAGGGTCTTCTCCTGGTCACCCGAGGAAGGCTGCCAGGTGGAGGGTCAGACAGCGCGCCTGGACTGTGGACAGCGCTCTCCCTGCAGGCAGAAGGGGGCCAACAGCCGGGCCAGAGCGGCAGGATGATGGGCCCTGCCGGACTAACCCTGCCAGGAGAGGCCGAGTGCTGTCCGGGGAGGTGCTGTGCGGCAGGCGGGCGCCGGGCGTGGCGGGACCACGGAAGCTGGAAGAGGCGTTGGGATGGCAGAGCCAGCGGCCCTGACCCCGGTGCATGGACAGGCCGGGAAGGGGAGCAGGTTTGGGACGATCCTTGGTGTCCGGGTGGACGGGGAAGGAGGCAGGGTGGGAAGAGCTGTGGACGGCCCAGGGAAGAGACGGTGGTGGGCAAGGCCAGCCCCCCTACTCCCCCCAGGAGATGGGGTGTCTTGGAGGGAGAGCCTCCAAGCAGGAGACGCTCCCGCTGTAGGCACCAGCTCTCGCTGGGACTCCACTCAGCAGACCTCCAGCAAACAGTGAGTGCGGCCGGAGGGGGTGGGGGTGGGGGGCTTCCTGGAGGAGGTGACCAGCCAACTGGCCCCTGAGGGGGGAGGGGCCCTGCAGGAGGGAGGAGGGAGGAGGGAGGTGGGCCGGGATGGATCCAGGAGAGGGGTCACAAACCCAAGCTCACAGTCCTCCCGTGGAGAGAACCCAGGAGCTGGCCCTAGGGTCAGAGCCACAGGCAGGGACCCAACTTCCTGACTGAGATTTCTGACCACAGACCCTCACATGACTGAGGTTCTGCAACAGCTGCCTTATCTTCCTCTTTTTAAAATTTATTGATTTCAGAGAGGCAGGAAGAGAGAGAGATAGAAACATCAATGATAAGAGAGAATCATTAATTGGCTGCCTCCTGCACACCCCACACTGGGGATCAAGCCTGCAGCTCCCGGCATGTGCCCTGACCATGACCTCCTGGTTTAGAGGTCAACACTCAACCACTGAGCCACGCCAGCCGGGCCTCTCTTTCCTCATTTAAAGGACAGAGCAGGGGACGGATCTCTAGGTTCAGAGAGTCCCAGGTGGGCCTGGTTGTCTCCTGCCCGCCTGAGCCAGCGGAGGCCACATGGCATGCTCTCCAGACCCGTCCGGCCAAGCAGAGCCCACCCCTCGCTGGCCTCACCCTCACCTCCCTCCTCCCCAGAGCTTGTGACCGGCAGACCCTCCCCGCCCGCTGCCAACTGTTGCTTTTTGGCTTCTTTGGCTTCGAGTTACAGGATGACATGGAGGCCCCAGGCTGCCCGACGGACCAGTCCTGCAGGTCTGTGGGAGGCCGAGGAGTCGCACCCCAGGTGAGAGCACCCCAGGTGAGATGCGTGGGAGCCGGGGCAGCCCTGTGGGCAGTCCCGCAGCCGGCCTGTGCGCAGGTGGCCACGGAGGGTCAGGTGTGGGCTCAGGACAGGCCTCCCCAAGACGCGCCCCTCGGGCAGGAGCTGAAGGCAGACTGCCTCCTCAGGAGAAACGCCGCCTCCGTGAGGAACTTGGAGTGGCGGCCGTGTCCCCTGTCGGGTTATCAGCTTTGTGTCCAGTTATCAGCTGGAGAGCAGGGCGAACGCCTGTCCCTGGACAATTACCATCCTGCAGTGACCCCCCCCCCCCGCCCCCGACATCCCAGGCGCCTGGCCCCATCCTTGGCTCGAAAGCCCTCTGGACCTCACTGATCTGTGGTCTCTGACCCTCCTGAGTGTGAGTTCCCACAGGCACACGCGTGGTTAAAGGCGGTTATTCATCTTGGTGATCTGTCTCATCGTCTGGTTATTGGACCAGCCGGAGAGCCTAGGGTCGCGTTCTTTCTCCAGGCCCCACCCTCTGTTCAAGTTCAGGGACATGGGGGGGGGGGGTGTCCAACCGGGCAGAGGTGGAGAAAAGTTCACTGGCCCAGCTGCCTGCCTGAGACCGGCTGGGGAGAGAGGGGCACAGGCCTCTGGGGAGAGCAACTGGGGGCTCAGGGGTGAGTCTGGGGGAGGAGCAGGCTGGGGGCTGGGCCCCAGGAACTGGCTGAGCCCCTGGCCTGGGAACAAGTCTAGGCCAGCGATGAGGTCACTGGACCCCAGCCGGGGGCTGAGCACGGACGGGCAAGGAAGGCCCTTGAGGGCCCACGAACTGAACCAGAAACCAGGAGGGCGTCAGGGCGCAGGCGGCAGAGGAAGGGGTGGGGGAGGAGGGGGGCGGGGGGGAAGGCCCGGCCCACGTGTGGGGTTTCTCAGGGGGAGAGGCCGTTTATCGGTCCGGGCTCCACAGAGCACAGAACCCTGCACCCCGCACAGCCAGGAGAAGGGGCTCCGGCCCGGCACCCCCGCCCGCCCCCCGGTGGTGCCAGGACCCCCGCCCACGCTCGCCCCGAGCACCGAGCACCGCGGTAGGGACTTCGCGCTGGGGCCCGTCTGGGGCCCCGAGGCCCCGCCCCCCGGTGCCCCCCAAACTCCCCTGGGCTCCCCGACGCCCCCTACCGTGGCGTTGGAGCAGCTGAGCAGACTGACCACCAGCAGGAACACCCAGCGGCGCGCGTAGGCGCGGTAGCCCCGCAGCTGGCCCAGGGTCGGCGACGTGGGGGGCCCCGGCGCGTCCCCCGCCGGCCCCGCCATCGCCGGCGGCAGGAGCGGCGCTGGGGTCGGGACCGCCCTCGGAGGAGGGGCCCGGAGCGCGGGGCGGGGGCGCGGGTCAGTCCCGCCGAGGGCCGGGGCCGGGGCCGTGGTGAAGCCGACTCTGCGGGGGTCCAGCGGGGAAGAGTCGGCCACCCGCTCTGAGACCCGGCCCCTCCCTCCGGGGGCCAAGCGCCGCCTCCGTGGCCCCCGCGGCGGGCACGCCCACGTGGGTGGGTGCGGGAGAGGGCGCCCGAGGTCCCAGCGTTTCCTGAAAGGGCGTGGAGAGGTCCTCGCGCCACCCCTCGACCCCGGAGGTCCCAACAGGCCGGGAGCAGCCAGGCCCGCCTGCCACCGAGCGAGGAGCCCGGACTCCCCTGCCCGGCCCTGCAGGGAGGCCGGAACCGGGCCGGCGGCGGGGCCGGCGGGGCGGGAAGGCGGGGCGAGCCTGTCCTGGCCCAGGAAAGGGCGGGCTGAGCCTGCCCCGAGGTCAGTGCCTGCAGGTCAGCTGAGAAAACACGCAGAGGAGGACGTGGTTTCTGTCTGTTGGAGAGGCCGGTGGCTGGAGGCAGCGAGGAGGGGTGTCCCCACCCGCAGTCCGGGGGTCCCTCCGCTCCCCACTGCCCCGGGGGAACTTCCGAGGTCACCTGATGCCCCGGGGGCTGCCATGCGTGGGCTTGGTGTGCGCTGAGTGCTGCGGGGCCCACCCGCTGGGCCCCTGTGGCTCAGATTCCGGGCCTCCTCCCAGGCCTGGGCCCTTGTGTGGAGCTCACTGCTCAACAAGGCTGAGGACAGAAGGCCAGAGCCAGCCCACAGCCGGACGTGGGAACCAAAGTTAGACACGGGCCACCCACAGTCCATTACTTCATAGGAGATGGTCCCTGTGGGTGAAGTTAGCAAAACGCACATAGGACTTGAATGCTAAAAATTACACAACAAAAACCTAAAAGACGGAGGCATACCATGCTCATGGATGGGGAGCATCAACATCAGTTCTCCCGGGCTGACCTGGAGGTCCAGCACAATTCCTAAGGGGGTGTTTGCAGGCACAGACTGGGAGGAAACATTGGCAAGCCACACATCCAACAAAGCACTGCAGCCTCGAGGAGACGAGAGGCCTCAAAACTCCTCAGGAAAGCCCTGGCTGGTGTGCCTCCGTGGATGGAGTCGGCCGATGAAGGTTCAATTCCGGTCAGGGCAGGTGCCCAGGTTGCGGACTTGACCCCCAATAAGGGGCGTGCAGCAGGCAGCCCATCACTGATTCTCTTTCATCATGGATGTTTCTATTGCTCTCTCCCTCTCCCTTCCTCTCTGAAATCAATATTTTAAAAATCTACTTTTTTAAAAAAACAACTCAACTGTAAAAACAACAACAAAAAAGTCCAGTGAGAAAATGGGCAGCCCTGACCTGTTTGGCTCAGTGGATAGAGTGTCAGCCTGTGGACTGAGGGGGTCCCAGGTTCGATTCCGGTCAAGGGCATGTACCTTGGTTGCCGGCACATTCCCAGTGGGGGGTGTGCAGGAGGCAGCTGATCGATGTTTCTGACTCTCTATCCCTCTCCCTTCCTCTCTGTAAAAAATCAATAAAATATATTTTTTTAAAAAGAAAGAAAATGGGCAGAAGACATGAAGAATGAAGAGACGTGTCACTGAAGAGGACATGCAGATGGCACTAGTGAGGCGTGGCTGACATTGTTAGCCTTTAGGAAAATGCAAATTAAATCCATGGTAAGACACCACACACCCTTCAGAATGGCTCAACTAAAAACAGTGACATCAAGTGGCAAGGTCGTGGGTGACTGGGTCACTCACGCGTTGCTGATAGGGTTGTAAAAATGTGCCCAGCCCGACTGGTATGTTCAGTGGCTGTGCATTGATCTATGAACCAGGAGGTCACGGTTCGATTCTGGTCAGGGCACATGCCCAGATTGTGGGCTCGATCCCCTGTGTGGGCGTGCAGGAGGGGGATTCCCTCTCATCATGGATGTTTCTATATCTCCTTCTTCCTTCCTCTCTGAAATCAATGAAAATAGATTTTTTAAAATATATTTTATTGATTTTTTACAGAGAGGAAGGGAGAGGGATAGAGAGTTAGAAACATCGATGAGAGAGAAACATCGATAAGCTGCCTCCTGCACATCCTCTACCGGGGATGTGCCCACAACCAAGGTACATGCCCTTGACCAGAACCGAACCCGGGACCCTTCAGTCCGCAGGCCAACGCTCTATCCACTGAGCCAAACTGGTTATGGCTGAAAATAGATTTTAAAAGATTGTAAAATGTTACAGCCACTGCGCAAAATAAAACTTGTAAAACTCACACACTGTGGAGAGGACATTCATTGGGAGGCAGTAGCCTTTTCTACTTTCAGTGAAACTGTTTGATTTAAGTTCTGGGCCAGTGTCTTCACCATAAGCGCCTAAATGGTTCACATTTCGAATCCTGGTCGCACGCCGTTCACAGAAGCCTCCCCGGAGCCCAGGTCCACGGGCACACCTTCGGGTCCAGCGCATCGTGGCATCTTTCAGTGGTTTTCACACGAAAAACAGCTACATCGTGCTTTTCACTGTATATGTAATGGCTTGTTTAAAATGACATTCAGCACGCACCATTATGACTAAGTCGGTTTCCATTTCTTCACCTCCTTTTTACTTAACCAAATGTAGGCCCCTCTCGGCACCGAAGCAAGCACCAGGCGAGGCTTTTTCAGGGGAATGTGTCTTCTTCCCTAAACAGTATGTGCTCGAAAGTAAGCAACGGAGAGCCTCACTTTGCCAAGCCTGGTGCAATACACCTCCTCTGCTGAGGGCAATGTCGGGAAAGACGTACGGCCAGTTTTTGCTTATTATCTGCTCTTGTCAAGGGAATGTCAGCGCTGTGGGGGCAGGCCCAGGTGTGTCCACACCTGAACCCTGGAGCGCTGTGCCTGTGGCTGAGAATAGCAGTGTAGGGGCGGGTGACCTTTCTGCTTGCACCCCTCCCTGCCCCCTTCGCCCCCCACCGGCCTGCCTGGCAGGTTCTTCACGGGTGACCCCCCCCCCACCCACCCACCCACATCCCTTGCCTAACCTTCCGGACCTGATTCCAGAGGAACCCCGCCCTCCAGGAGTGCAGGCCTTCACTCGTGCCTGCTCAGCCTCCAGGTCGCGGCTGCTGGAAGCCCACACTCACACCCCCCGAGGCGGGGAGCTGAGTGGGCAGGGCGGAATCTGGATTCTCAGGCTCCTCGAAGTGGACACGTGACCCCCCTCCTTCTCCGGAGAGCAGGCCAGCTCGGGACATGCCCACGGGGAACAGTGTAGGGGCTGTCTGAAGAAGACCGCCCTGCTCACTGTGGCCTGCGCTCCCTGCCAGAGGGAAGCCCTTGGGATTGCCCCTCTCCTCTCTCTGCCTCCACTCGGGGGGGGGGGGGGGGGGCGGGCTCACATGCACCCCAAGGTGTGGCAACAAGTACCTGGCACCCAGGTTGCTGGCCCCTCCCATCGAGGACCCTGTGCTCCCATCCGTCTCCACTGCTCAGACCCACTGAGCCTGTGAACTCAGAAAAAGCTGGTTTTCTTGCTTTTGTGTGTGAGCATGTGTGTGTGTGCACGCGCATGTGTGTGTGTGTGTGTGTGTCATGTGAGATGAGTACGGTCTAAGGACTATCTGGAGTACGTGTCTGTGAGAGAGTGAGGAGGGGAGAGAGGGGTACCTGATGTTGTACGGGTCCTGATGGTCCCCTGTTTGTGCATGTGTCTGGCGTGAGTGGGTAGCTTAGTGTGTGTCTGGGGTGTGCTATGTAAGGCCGTCGGGGTTAATGGCATGTGTGATGTGAGATGGGCCTCTGACCTCCGTGTATGTGTGGGTGAAATGGTTACCTACTTCTGTCTGAATGGGAAGAACCTCGCACCTAATTCTTCGGTGCACGTGTGGGAACCCTGTCCGCTGTGTGTGTGTGTCTGGTGTGAGATGAGTGTGTTCCATCAGAAACTGTGACGGGTGTGAGATTTCGCTCCATTGCAAGCGGGGAGATCGCTGACCGTGGTCCCCAGAACACACGAGGCCGGGCCAGAGGCAAAGAGCAGCTGTTCTCACAGGGACAGCCACGCCTGCATCTGGTCCCTCCGGCTCCGTCCCCAGGGGTATGCGGGTGGCCGTGCCCTGCAGTGGGGGGCGTTTCAGGAGATGAACCCTGACATTAGGAAACTCACCCATCCGCCTTCTACAGAGAGAAACCTCCTCTTGACTCTGGATCGTAAGCAAGTGTCCTCCAGAAAGGGGAAGAGGCGTCCTTTTCCTGTCTACCCCAGACCGGACCTTCTGGAGGCAAAAGTGGTACACGTGGCTGTGCATGACTTTGCTCTGAGGACCGGGACCTGCAGACACAGGGACAGGAGGTATCCATGGACAACGGCTTCCCGATCAGATCTGTGTTTTTATTTTGTTAACCCTCACCCAAGGATACTTTTCCATTTATCTTTTAGAGAAAGTGCAAGAGAGAGGGAAAGACAGAGAGAAACATCAATGTGAGAGAAACACATCAATTGGTTGCCTTCTGCATACACCCCAACCAGGGCCTGGGCCAGGGAGGAGCCTGCAACCGAGGTACATGCCTTTGACTGGAATTGAACCTGGGGCCCTTTGTTCTGCAGGCCGACGCTCTATCCACTGAACCAAACCGGTTTTGGCTGGATCTGTTTTTTAAGAATATTTCTAGCCCAGCCGGTGTGGCTCAGTGGTTGAGTAGCAGCTCATGAACCAGGTCATGGTTCAATTCCCTGTCCAGGCACATGCTTGGGTTGTGGGCTCAATCCCCAGTAGGGGGCCCTCAGAAGGCAGCCAATCAATGATTCTCTCTCATCATTGATGTTTTTCTCTCCCCCTCTCCCTTCCTCTCTCTGGAATCAATAAAAACATATTAAAAAATAAAATAATAGCTTTATTGAGATTGAATTCTCATGTCGTACAATTCACCCATTTAATGTGTATGGGTCAGTAGATTTTAGTATATTTGCAAATATGTGCAACCATAACTGTAGAGGGACCCCTGAGAAGGCACATGGGCATTTCTTTAATTATTGTCAGCTGAACTCAGGGCGGTAGGCAGAGCCACGCCCTGGGAACATGCTTCCCAAAAAGGCTGGACATGTTATCAGCTTGGCCTTCATTTCAGCCCAGGTGTCGTGACTTTGATATGTAAATCCAGTCAGGCACCAGGAATGCTCGGGCCTACTCAAGAATGCAAATAAGCTCCTTTGATCCTAAGTTTTGGTGATACTTCCTGGTATTTGGGGATATATAAATAAATGCTCGGCGTGGGCTCGGGGTCCCTGCCCCTCCATCAGAGGAGGCAGCGTCCCACCCGGCTCCCAGCTTTATGTTTCTATTTCTGCGTCTTTCTTTCTCTTTCTTTCTTTCTTTCTTTCTTTCTTTCTTTCTTTCTTTCTTTCTTTCTTTCTTTCTTTCTTTTTCTTTCTTTCTTTCTTTCTTTCTTCCTCTTTCTTTCTTTCTCTTTCTTTCCCTTTCTTTTTTTCTTTTTCTCTTTCTCTCTCTCTCTCTCTCCTCTCTCCTCTCTTTCTTTTTTTATTTCTTTCTCAATCCCCAGCTCCTCTACTCAGGAACTAGACCCGTTCCTTTTCCATGCTGGATGTGGAAAAGAGAGAAACACCCCACAATAACTATGCAATTCTAAAACATTTCATCGCCCCCCAAAGAAACCTGTGCCTATTAGCAGCCACGCCCCATTTCCCCCAGCTTTCCAGCACCCCCCTGGACTCAGCCCCCCCAATTGCTAATCTGCTCACTGTCTCTTTGGATCTTCAATTCTGGACATCTACACTAATAAAAGAGAAACATACAAATTGACTGTACCTTCGTGATGCCCACCAGCCAATCAGGAGTGAGTATGCAAATGAACCCAACAAAGATGATGGGTTAATTTGCATACACAAGCGCCAAGCAACCGGTGGCAGGGGCAGTCCACACCATGCCAGCAGCTCCAGGCCTCTGGGCAGCGTGGGAAGGCAGAAAGGTGCCTCCGGACCGGAGTGAAGGCAGTGCCGGCAGCCAGAGGAAGGAAGGCCCATTCTTGCACGAATCTTTGTGCATCAGGCCTCTAGTTTTATGTAAATAGAATCATAGTATGTGGTCTTTTGTGTCTGTTTTTTCCCCGTGAGTACAATGTTTTCAAGGTCCATCCATGTTGTAGCATGTATTAGTACTTCCTTTCTTTTTTTTTTTTTCCAAATAATATTTCATTTTATGGACATACCACATTTTATTTATTTATTCATCACTTGATTGGCATTTGAGTTGTTTCCAGCTTGAGGCTACTATGGGTTTTGCTACTATGAACACTGTGTCTTGGTTTGGGGGTGGATGTGTTTTCTTTTTAAAAAAAAATTTTTTTAATTGATTTTAGAGAGGGAGAGAGAGATAGAAACATCGATGAGAGAGAATCATTGATCAGCTGCCTCCTGCACACCCCCTACTGGGGATTGAGCCCACAACCTGGGCATGCGCCCTTGAGCAGAATTGAATCCTGACCCGTCAGTCTGCAGGTCGACACTCTATCCCCTGAGCCACACCAGCCAAGGCTGGGCGTATGTTTCCATTTCTTTGGCTCTACACCTAGGAGTGGAACTGCAGGGTTGTGTGCTAACTTTCTGAGGAACTGACAGACTGTTTTCCACAGACGCACCGATTATATCCCCCGGCCGTGCCCGGGGTGCCGACCTCTCCGCATCCCTGGCAACACTTGTCTGCCTGTCTTTTTGGTTACAGCCGTCCCAGTGGGTGTCAAGTGGTATTTCACTGTGGTTTTGATTTGTGTTTCCCTGAAGACTATGTTGAGCAATTTTTCAGGTGCTTGGTCACCATTTGTGTATTTTCTGCAGAGAAATATCTATTCAGATGATTTGTTCACTTCTAAATTGTCTTTTTATTGTTGAGTAATAGCTTATACATTATTTATTTTCTTACATATGCTTTATGTATTCTAGGTACTATTGCCTTATCAGATATATGATTTGCAAAATTTTCCTCCCACTCTTTGGGTTGTTTTTTCACTTTATTTTTTTAAATATATATATTTATTGATTTCAGAGCAGAAGGGAGGAGATATAGAAATATCAATGATGAGAATCATTGATCGGCTGCCTCCTGCACATTCCCTAGTGGGGATCGAGCCCACAACCCGGGCATGTTTCCTTGACTGGGAATTGAACCATGACCTCCTGGTTCATAGGTCAATGCTCAACCACTGAGCAACAACAGCTGGGCTCTTTTAGCTTTCTTAATGGTGTCCTTTGAAACAGAAATTTTTTGTTTTGATGATATTCTTTCTTAAAATGTATTTTTATTGATTTCATAGAGGGAGAGAGAGGGAGAAAGAGATAGAAACATCAATGATGAGAGAGAATCATTGATCAGCTGCCTCCTGCACGCCCCCTACCGGGGACTAAGCCTGCAACCCAGACAAGTGCCCTGGCCAGGAATCGAACCGTGACCTCCTGGTTATACTAGTAGGTCGATGCTCAACCACTGAGCCACGCCTGCTGGGCTATTTTGATGATATTCTACCCAGTTTTTCTTTTGTTGCTTGTACCTTTGATGTCATATCTTAGAAACCATTGCCTAATCCAAGGTCAAATAGATTTATGCTTATGTTTTCTTCCCAGAGTTTGATAACTTGAGCGCTTCCATTTAGGCCTTTGTGATTCACTGGAGTTAATTTTGCATATGGGATATGCTGAGTCCAATTTCGTTCTTTCAACATGGGAATGTTCATTTTTTCCCAGCAACACTTGTTGAAATGACTTCTTTCTCCATGGAATTGTCGTAGCACCCTTCTTGAAAACCAATTGATCTAAATGTCAGGATTTATATCTGGGCTCTCAATTCTAATCCATTCATCCACTTGTCTCTTCTTAGGCCAGCACCACACTGTATTGATTACGGTAGCTTTGTGGTAATTTCTAAAGTCAGGAAATGGGAGTCCTGCAACTTTGTTCTTCTTTATCAAGATTGTCTTGGCTATTCTGGGTCCCTTGAATTTGCATATGAATTTAGGCTCAGCGTGGCAATTTCTGCAGAGAAACCAACTGGGTTTTCATATGGATTGTGTTGAATTTGTAGATCAAATTGGGGGACATTAATATCTTAACAATATTGGCTGCAACCATGGTGGTAGATATCTTCCTGTTTATTCAGACCTTCTTTGATTTCATTCAGCAATGCTCGGTAGTTTTCAGAATCTCAGTATTGCACTCTCCGGTTACATATGTTTGCAGGGCTGGCTCCCTCTGTGTCCCTTCGGTTCCCATCCACCTCGGCCTCCCCATCCAGCTGCTCCCCTCTATTGTCCCTGCCGGAGTGTGGAGCCCACTGGGATTCACCATCACTGTTTAAAGCTCCAGGGCGGGGTCTGAGCAAAGGTGGACACAGGGGAGTTGTGGGGTCAGCCCGGCTACCCACCGTCCAGGAGCCAAAGGCAGGGCTCCTGTCTGTCCACAGGGCCCCTGACTAGTGCGCAGCGGGCGCTCCGTGCTAGTTGCCAAGGACAGGAATGCAGGAACGACACCGCCTCCGCCGGAGGAAACCCTGGTCCAGGAGCAGCAGCAATCAGCGTGAGCTGCGTGCAGGGTCCCAGGCCCCACAGGCCCCGCGACTGCTGTCCCAGCGCCCACCAGGCTCCTCCGGGCGGCCTCTGCCAACCCGCCCCCGCCAGGCCCTATCTCCACACGGCCCCGCCCCAGACCCCGCCCCTTCCGGACCCCGCCTCCACCCGGCCCCGCCCCCGCCAGGCCCCGCCCCCGCCAGCCCCATTCCAAAGTCCCGCCTCCGCCAGAACTCCGCCCCGTTCCGCCTCCACAAAGCCCCACCTACGCCCAGCCACGCCCCTTCCGGACCCCGCCTCCGGCCTCACCTCTCCGACCCCTTGCGGGTCACACGTGCCCAGGGAGTCCTCCGCAGAGCCCGCCCCGATGTTCCCTCCGGACACGCCCCCTCCGACCCCGCCCACACTCTGAGCACGTCCCTCCCACGCCCGGCCCCTAGCACCCGCCCCTCCCCCGGCGCCTCCGAGCCCCGGCAGAACGCGCCTGCGCCCTTTGGCCACGCCCCGCCCCGCCCCCGCCCGGCCCCGCCCCCGCCCGGCCGCCGGGTGGGAGCTGGGCCGCGCAACGCGCATGCTCCAAGCGCGGCGCCCCTGACTCGGCGCTCGGCTCCGTTCGGGCATTTCCGCCTCTTTGTTTTAAACTCCGGACGGGTTTTTTTCTCCGGCTCTTGGGGGGGACCCGGAGGGAGCGGCGCCCCCTCCCCTCCCGGCGCTGCCCCCGCGTGCGCCCCGCTCGTCCGCAGCCGAGACGGCAGGTCAGTGAGTCCGCGCCCCGCCCGGCCTGGCCCGCGGCGCCCGTCGCTCAGGCCGCGGCCTCGGCCGTGTCCGGGCCCGGGAGGCTCCGAACCCCGGCCCGGCCCGCAGGCCCCCGGAGTCCGAACCCCAGGACACGCCGCCGGGGAGGGCCGACCGCGGCACCAGCGAACGCTGGACTCGGGACAGTCGCTGAGAGCGTCCCCCGCGGGATGGGCATCGAGGAGGGTCCGCGACCAGCTCGGGTCACGGGGAGTGCGGGGACCTGGGACTGGGCAGACCCTGGGACTGGGCAGGACCAGGGCGGGCGGGACCCTGGGAGGGGTCGCCTGGGAGGTCTGCACTGGGACAGGCCGTGGAAAGGTCAGGACTCGGGGTACACCCACTCGGAGGACTGGGACCCCAGATCCAGAAAGGCCGGATCCTGGGGCAGTCCTGTGAGTCCTGGGACCTGAGACAGCCCCTCCCCGAGGCCGGGACCCCCGGACGGTCCCAGCAGGCAGGGCTTGAGCCATGTGACAGGCTCTGGGGGTGAACAGGGCCCCACAGAGGCCCCTTAGGAGGGTGGGGGTGCTGGGGCAGGACCGTGAAGGCCAGGCTCTCGGGGAGGGCCGGGAACCTGGTAACAGCTGGGCTTGGAGACGGGTCTCAGCCAGGCCAGGACTCCGGACAAGTGGTGGGAAGTGCCCAGGCCTCACTAGGGGACCATACGGAGTGCTGGGACCCAAGCCAGGCCCCCAGGAGTTGGGGCCCTGAGACAAGACCCAGGGGTGCCCCGAAACTCCCCAGCTCACTCAACTGGACCCTCGTGCTGTGAAGGCTCTCGAGCATCAGGGACCCTGGTCACCTGGGCCCCACAGGTGCACACCCTCCCTGAGGCCCCTGAGCACAGAGACATCTGAGCACCAGGGCGGGCCTGCAGACCTCTGACCTTCAGCAGGTGCCGCCTGGCTGGGTTGGGGCCCATCCCCCCCGGCACTGGGGATTCAAGAGGGCTCCTGGTCCACGCTGGCTCCCAGGCCATCACTGTGCCCACTCCCCGGACCAGAAAGCTGCCCCCTGTTCTCCCAGCCCCTGCTCCTGGGCTCCTGGCCTGGCCTTGGCCCGTGGTTAGTGCCTGGCTCTCCCTCTGGTGGTGTCACCAAACTCACCCCATTCTCCAGGTCCTGGGGATGCACACCCCGCCCCCCCATCCTGAGTCCGGAGGTGTTTCCTGTGTCTAGGAGGTTCCGGGAGGGGTGGGTCCAAGCCAGGAGTTTGGGCTTCCGACGTGTGTGTGTGTGGGGGGGGGGGGGCAGTGGGAGGAAAGTTGGAGCAGGCCAGGGTGCATGTCGGGTGACTCAGGTACCTTCTCCACTTCAGGAAGGGGACATGTCAGAGGAACTGGGATGGGCCCTTTGCTTCCCTGAAACCTGTAACTCAGGGTGTCATCTAGAACTTGCCTCTGTGCTCCTTGAGGTCGGAGTGGTGATGAAAAAGTAGGGTGCGCTGAATGCTGCCCTTCGCCTGGGAAGGGCTCAAGGAAGTATCCTGTAAGGGGCGGGGGGGGGGGCGGGGAGGGCTTGAGAGAAGGGAAGGCCCCCAGACAGGGGCCTCACTCAGCCCCTTGCCTGGCGCTGGCCGCCTGGCGCGAGGTCAGCGGGCAGCACTGGGACTGAGGCGTGCGAGCAGGAATACGTGAAGAAGGATCGGTTGCCTTGGGCTTGCAAACTTAGCCAGCCCTGGGCGGTAGGTGAGATAGAAATCTGACTGCGGCGGCGTGGGCTCCCAGGAGAGGTCCTTGAACTAGTCAGTTCAGAATTTCATTTTGTGCCCCAGCGTCACTTGGTTATCGGGAGAAAGCACGTTAGATGCTCACATTCATGTTTCCTGGGACCAGTCTTCACCGGCCGTCCCCACGGAGTCCAGGTTAGGAAAGTTTATCTGCCGGAGGGAACCACACAGCTTCCTCAGTGCGACTTCTGATTCCTTTTAAACACACACTTGACTTCATTTGCTCTGCGACGTTTTGGAAAAGGCTTGCAGTATTTTGTTGGGCTAGGCTCTGTATTTCCCCACTTTTGGATTTTTTAATTTAAATTCTTTAGTGTTTAAAGTATTACATATGTCTCCTTTTCCCCCCACTGACCTCCCCCGGCCGCTCCCCGCCCCTCCCCCCCCCCCCCCCAACACACACACACTTTTGGGTTTTTAAAGGTGTGGTCAGGCCGGTGGCTGTGGTCTTTATATATTGCTGTCCAACAAATACCCCAAAACGTAGTGCCTTAGGAGAGCAGCAGTTATCCTCTGCGTCTCTGTGGGCCAGGGGTCCGGGAGCCGCTCAGCCGGGTCCCCAGCTGCCCCAGGCTGCAGCCAGGGTGCTGGTGGGAGCTCCATGGAGGGGGGGGGTGCTTCTAGGCTCACTCCTGAGAGGCCAGCTCCCTCCACGGGGGATCCCCTCCACGCGGGCTCTCCTCCACGGGGGATCCCATCCACGCGGGGCTCCCCTCTCCACGCGGAGCTCCCCTCCACGGGGGATCCCCTCCACGCGGGCTCTCCTCCACGGGGGATCCCATCCACGCGGGCTCCCCTCCACGCGGGCTCCCCTCCACGGGGGATCCCCTCCACGCGGGCTCTCCTCCACAGGGGATCCCATCCACGCGGGGCTCCCCTCTCCACGCGGGGCTCCCCTCTCCACGCGGGGCTCCCCTCCACGGGGGATCCCCTCCACGGGGGGCTTCCCTCTCCACGCGGGGCTCCCCTCCACACGGGGGCTCCTCTCCACGCGGGGCTCCCCTCCACAGGGGGTTCCCCTTTCCACGCGGGGCTCCCCATCCGTCGGCTCAGAATGAGCCAGCCACAGTGAGAGGGAGCTAGAAGGAGGCCAGTCTCATGACCTCATCTTGGCAGTGACACCCATCCCTTTTGGCATATTCTGTCTGTTCGAGGCCCAGGGCCCAGCCCACACTTGAGGGGAGGAACTCCACAGGGTGTGGGGATAGGAGGGGCTGGGGTCACTGAGAGGGGGACTAGGAGGGGCTGGGGTCACTGGGAGGGACTAGGAGGGGCTGGGGTCACGGGGAGGGACTAGGAGGGGCTGGAGTCACTGGGGGACTAGGAGGGGCTGGGGTCACTGGGGGACTAGGAGGGGCTGGGGTCACTGGGAGGGACTAGGAGGGGCTGGGGTCACGGGGAGGGACTAGGAGGGGGTGGGGTCACTGGGGGGGACTAGGAGGGGCTGGGGTCACTGGGAGGGGGACTAGGAGGGGCTGGGGTCACTGGGGGACTAGGAGGGGCTGGGGTCACAGGGGGGGACTAGGAGGGGCTGGGGTCACGGGGAGGGACTAGGAGAGGCTGGGGTCACGGGGAGGGACTAGGAGGGGCTGGGGTCACTGGGGACTAGGAGGGGCTGGGGTCACGGGGAGGGGGACTAGGGGGGGTCACGGGCGGAGATAGAGCCTGCACTTGCCAGGTGTCAGCTAACACAGGGCCTGCCCCTGAGAAGTGCCCCAGGTGGATGGCAGCTGCATGCAGGGAGAGTGCTGTGGAGCGTCTTCAGGCCTGGCGGCTGGATGACCTGAGCTGCCATGTGAGGGGTGAACTACAGGTGGGAGCTCTTTAGGGACTTCCCTGGAGCAGAGCACAGTCCCCGCGGGTTAAATCCTGGGGTGTCCGCGCGGTCGGACTCCTCGACAGCTTCATCCTTTCATTCCTGCCAGTGGTTTTGCTCCAACAACTGTGCACTGGCCTTTGTGAGGCGTCTCTGTAAGAGGTGAGGTCCCGGAACGTCTTGGATGTTTGACCCGTGTAGGAAGCAGCGCTTCCAGAGCCTGTGCAGGCCCGGAGCTCAGGGCCCGATGCTCAGCCGGAAGGTTCCCACAGGGGCTCCCGAAGACCTGTCCGGAGCCCCGCGAGGGAGGCATCTGGTGAGGGATTAGCCTTTGGGTTGGTTGTGTGGTTTAGGTCATAGAGCAAGGTTTGTTCTGAGTCTGTGCTTTTATTCTTTAATCTGTTAAATGGCTGGGTTGGCTGTTTCGTTTGGAGCTTTGTGTGGTTAACGGTCGGAGTCGAATTTGAAGTTGAAAACGTAGTTTTCCTTTGCGGCTGAAATACGTGGAGGTTTGGGAACCGCTTCTTGTCGCCTGCCTGCGTTTGCTGTTGGTCTGGGAGCAGGGAGCCAGTCTCCGCGGTCCAGCAGCTGAGAGAGAGCTCAGCTCGTCATCGTCATCGAGGCTGCGAGGCGGGACCTGTCCTCCCGGGGAGCTGACCGTGGGGCCAGGCGACAAGGCGGGGGAGGCGCGTCTCGCGTGGCGAGGGCGGCCGCCTCAGACGCGTGTTCAGGGCTGTCCGCCGAGGGCAGCGGAGCTTTCCCTGGTAAGAACTAAAACTCACCAGCAAAGAGAGCTCTTAGAAGCCGAGTGGGAGGCCGGCTGGATTTTGAGGAGGGCGGGCGTCCGATGTATGAGGTGAATTCAGGGAGTGGAGGTTAAGTGGGTTTGGTTGCAAACGTATCCGTGTTTGTTGGACTTTGCCACATTGACAGCGGATTCCAGATGAACCGTGGGCAGCTGCCCGAGACCTCCCTGAAGCCCCGCTCTGGCGGGTGTTGCGTGGGGTTCTCGGCAGGACCTGCCCGTCCTGGGTGCTCCACAAAGAATAGCTGGAAGCCGCTGTTCACTGCTCCTTGGTGACTTCCTTTCCTGGCCTTGATCCGAAGGCGTCCTGATTCCTGAGCCCGCAGGATGGCTCTGCTCCCGCCCCCCGCCTGCCTGCCCGCCCGCCTCGCGGGAGACCCAGGCACAGCCACAGGTGCCACGTGAGGGGCCAAGAAGGCTTAGCCGTCCTCTTCTTGGATTTCAAGTCATGTCATCTTACTTTTCTCTCTCTTAAAAACATTTTTATTGATTTCAGAGAGAGGGAGAGGGGGATAGAAACATCAACGATGAGAGAGAATAATCCATCGGCTGCCTCCTGCACACCCGCTGGGGACAGGGCCTGAAACCCGGCGTGTGCCCTGACTGGTATTCGAACCGTGACCTCCTGGTTTATAGGTCGACGCTCAACCACTGAGCCACGCCAGCTGGGCTCATCTTACTCTCCTACCTGTGTTTTATTTGGGGGAAAACACCGTGGAGAAAACGGAAAGGATTATACAGTGAGCACCTGCTACTCCCCCCCACCCCCCTTCCCCGGGTCCCGTCATCGTTTGTCTGGCCACGTTTGCTTCATGTCTTTCTAGACCAGTGATGGCGAACCTATGACACGCGTGTCAGCACTGACACGTGTAGCCATTTCTGATGACACGCGGCCGCATGCCGAGGATGAAACATTTGCTGCTCCTGAGGATGAAACACTTGTGAAATAATGTTTTTTCCTCAAAGTGACACACTACCCGAGTTATGCTCAGTTTTTTGGCGAAGTTTGACACTCCAAGCTCAAAAGGTTGCCCATCACTGTTCTAGTACGTACTTGTTGTCGGATCGTGAGAGTGGCTGCGGCTGACCGTGCATTCCTGAGGGGACTCAGGCAGCAGGGCCAGGAAGGGGGTCTCCTCAGATCTGCGGGACCATCCTCACACGTGGGGCTGGGGCCCTTTTTCTCGAGTTAGCTAGTATCCTGCTCCACATCTCCGGGTGTCTCGAGAGCGTCTTTGGCGGCGATGTCCCCTCCCCTGACACAGGCAGGCTCCCAGCGTGGCCCAGGCCGTGCCCCTTCCTGTCTTCCCATGTCAGGCTCCGCGGCCCCCTGTCATCGCTTGCAGACCGCCTGTCGGGATTTCTGGTCTTCACTGGGGTGCTGTCCCCGCTATGCTCCGCGCCGGAGAGTGCGGGAGAGGCGCGTGCTCCACGCTGTGCTGTCTGGGGTCACGCCCTCCGGGTGGGTATCACTTGGGTTGTGCTGCTGGGCACACCTGTCAGGCCCCGATGTCCAGGGCCTTGGGCGGGAGGAGCCTGCCGGGGAGCAAAGACTGTCAGGACAGCCCTGGAGTCCTGCACAGGAGCCCGGAGCCGGGCCTTTGTCTGGTGACCGACTTACACTGTGTCTCGCTGGAGGCTGACCTCCTGGCCCTTGGGCCCGTTCCGCGCAGGAGTGTCCACGGGCCACTCCATCTTTTTCTGGGGCACACCGAGTCCCGCCGTCGGCTTCGATGCTTTTAGCCAACTCTGTACCCGGCTGAGTGGGTAGAAGGTGTTGGAAGTTGTTCATGGGAACACGACTTTCTCTGTCAAAGAAAGTAACTGCCGTTCCTTCCACAGAGATGGGCCGGCGAGAGGCAGTTCATTTTCCCGGGCCTTTCATCCAGGCACCTGGCGAGACCACAGCCATCAGATGGGGCGTCTCAGCCAGCCCGGCCCCCCAAAGCCAGGGTCCCAGGCTTCCCGGGATCTGAGGTGCGAGATCCTGGTGCTGGTGGTTTGGTTCCGGGCAAGGACCCCTCCCGCTGTGCTCACTGATCTCGACACGGGACCCCGCCATGAATCTAAGCCTAATCGCCCCCAAGGCCCCACATGAGGGGGCACAGTGCAGTGCGTACCAGGGTTAATTAGCCTGTCTTGTCTCTAGGCCGGGAGGGTCATCGCCAGGTGGCGGTTTTGCAGAGTTGGTGGCCACTGTGTTCCGTGCTTGGGAAACGGGCTTTCTTTGGTGAGGAGCGGCCCTGTTTTCTGTGGCTGCGTAACGGACTGCCACGCACCTGGTGGCTTAACAGGGCCCCTACTCACTCGCCACAGGTCTGGGGGCAGCACAGCGGGGCTGGCTCGGGTCACAGAGGCCGAAATAGCACGTCAGCCCGGTGGTGTCTCTGGTCTAGGGCCCTGTCCTTCTCCCTGCGCACTGGCTGGAGCTGGGCTGCCCTCAGCTCCCAGGGCCCAATCCCGTGCCCCGGGCTGTGGCAGCTGACACGGCTCTGCTTTCTGCCCAGCCAGCAGGGCTCATCCCTCTGACGGCCCCTCACCAGCCAGAGAGAACTCTGCTCCGAAAGGCCTGCCATGGGGTCAGGCCACCAGACTCGGCTGCTTTTTTTTTTTAATGTATTTCTATTGATTTCAGAGAGGGTGGGAGAGGGAGAGAGAGCTAGAAACATCAATGATGAGAGAGAACCATTGATCAGTTGCCTACTGCACACCCCCTACTGGGGCTCAAGCACACAACCCAGGCATGTGCCCTGACTGGGATTCGAACCGTGACCTCCTGGTTCATAGGTCCGTGCCCAACCACTGAGCCATACCAGCCAGACCACTTTTTTTACTTTTATTTGTTTCTGTTAATCCTCACCTGAGGCTATTTTCCCATTGATTTTTAGAGAGAGTAGAAGGGAGGGGGAGAGATAGAGAGAGAAACATTCATGTGAGAGAGACACATTGATTGGTTGCCTCTTGCATGTGCCCCAACCCTGGCCAGGGATCAATCCTGTGACCAAAGTGCGTGCCCTTAACCAGAATTGAGCCATGAGCCTGCAATCCATGGGCAAGTGCTCTAACCACTGGGTCACACCGGCCAGAGCTATTCCTAATTCTCTACGTTTTTTAAAAACTCAGGAATGGAGCCCCGGCCGGTGGTTCAGTGGTTAGAGCACCAGCCAGTGCGCCCTGTTCCATTCAAGGGCGCGCACCTGGCCCCAGTCAGGTGCCTGCAGGAGGCAGCCAATCAGTGTTTCTCATTCACATCGATGTTTCCCTCTCTCTCCCGTCCACTCTAAATGCCGGGGGAGAGACCCTCCAGTGAGGATTAACAACAACAGAAACTGGGAATGGGTAATGAATTTCATCGAGTGATTTTTGGGGTACCTTGGGAGATCGTACATCTTTCTCCTTTTGGTCGCAGTTACATGTATTTCTTACATGCACTGCTGCACTAGGGACCTGCTCTCCCGACGGGACACGGCGCCTCAGAGAGCTGCACGCTATGGTAGCTTCCTAAGACGAGGTGGAAGACACTGTCCTTACTGCTTCCCCCGGGGAGTTGTTTGAGCGGGGGGGTCGGGAGAGCCGACCTTGAGACGCGACAGCCGGCTTCCAAGTAGTTCCCGGACTTCCTGGGTTTTCTGTTTACGGCCTCCACCAGGAACGTGTCCTTTTATACAAATCTGCAACTTGGCTGGCACAGACTTGCCCACACTATTCGACTGCTGCTCACGTGTCACGTGTTCAGTGAAGCGCTCACGGGCACCCCGCCCCGCCCCACTCTGCACCTGCGGCCACCTTCCGACCTTACCTGGCCGCTGCGGTTACCGTCACTGCCTCTTCCCCGTGAAGGTGCGGCCCCAGGCACCTGTTCTTGTCTGCCGCTGGCCGAGGCCGGCACTGGGACAGGTTAGGGAGCCACAGCCACGCCACCCGTGCTGGGCAGGGGATGTGGCCGGCACAGCCTCGTGTAAGGGCCCCAGGCCCGCATCTCCCTCCTGCCTCCCTCCCTCTGCCTTTTTTGTGTGAAACTTAATTGAGCTTCAAAGAGTAGTTAATAAAAAATGCAATTATGGGAAAGCTGGGAGTCAGATGATATAAATGGGATGTAATGTGAACTCGAGCTGCGTTTCTCTGGCCCGTGGGTCCACGGCTGTGTTTATCCTCTGTTGTTAAACCCCAAGCATTCGCACGGCGTTAGGGCTGTGACTTCTGTACGTGGTCCTCCCTGAGCCTCGGGCCACTGGCCCGCCACTGCCTTTCCTGCAGCCCCGTGGCCGACCCTTACCCCGCCCCACCTGGCTCCTGTCCGGCAAGGCTCTAGGCCCACTGAGCCTCCCGGGGCTCTCCCTGGTCCCGAATACACAGTGTGCTGTGGGTGTCTAGTCCATCTCCCACAGAGCCCACATCCTCGTCCCCGCTGTGCCCTGAACCCAGAGGGAGGGGCCCCGATGCATGTCCCTGGGCGGGTGGTCCCGAGAGACACCCTGCTCATCACACAGAAGTTATAACAGCCAGAGGCCCAGCCTGCCACCAGGTGCCCCGAAATGCTTCTCCTCCTCCGGAGCTTTCACAGACCCCCATCCTGCCTCCTGGGGCCCTGCCCCGCTGTCCCCCGGCCCCCCACGGTACTCTCCCCTCCCCCCGCCGCACCTGGCCTCAATGACGCCACAGCCACAGAGACCTGCCTGTGTCCCTCTGGTCGACCCTGGCCCTTCACTGTCATTAAGTCTTGCTTTCCTTTGGGTTCCAAGCAAGGAAAGGAACCGACGTGTTCACTGACCAGGCCATTGCCGCAGTGGGGGTCACAGTGTGGGGGGTCACAGTGTGGGGGCCGCAGTGGGGGTCACAGTGTGGGGGTCACAGTGTGGGGGGTCACAGTGTGGGGGGTCACAGTGTGGGGGCCGCAGTGGGGGTCACAGTGTGGGGGGTCACAGTGTGGGGGCTGCAGTGGGGGTCGCAGTGTGGGGGCCGCAGTGTGGGGGTCGCAGTGTGGGGGCCGCAGTGGGGGTCACAGTGTGGGGGCCGCAGTGTGGGGGTCACAGTGTGGGGGCCACAGTGGAGGTCACAGTGTGGGGGTCGCAGTGTGGGGGCCGCAGTTGGGGCCGCAGTGTGGGGGTCACAGTGTGGGGGCCGCAGTGTGGGGGTCACAGTGTGGGGGCCGCAGTGGGGGTCACAGTGTGGGGGCCACAGTGGGGGTCACAGTGTGGGGGCCGCAGTGTGGGGGTCACAGTGTGGGGGCCGCAGTGGGGGTCACAGTGTGGGGGCCGCAGTGGGGGTCACAGTGGGGGGGCCCGGCCGGCAGCACTGGTGACACTGCTGTCTGTCTCTCCACAGGCCCCAGCATGTAGCAGAGGGTCCGGCCACCCATCCAGGTGAGAGCAGCACTGGGTCTCCCTCCGCACGCGGAGGGCTGGGTGTGCCCTGCCTCCCTCGGTGTGGGGCCCTGTGGCCACAGGAAGGCGGCGCCTGGGGACTCCTGAAAGGAGCTTTCTGAGAGCTCGGGGAGAGCGCCGCTGGGGCTGGAATCCACGCGTTCTGCGGGCTCCTTGCTGTGCGGGACTCTAAACATCCCAGCAAGAACTCGGGGCAGGAGTGCACGTCACCCGTGAGTGACTGAACCAGGCTGTTTCTGTGCAGAAAATGGGAAAGGAGCAGAGGAGGGAAGGAAGGCGCAGGGGCGAAGACGCGGAGTGCGGAGCGCGGCAGCCGGGGCGTCTCAGCGGCACAGCCGAGGCCTGAGCGCCCATGCGGAGGGAGCGGCGGACCCAGGCGTCTAGAGGAGGTAATCGTGGGGCGCGCTCAGGGGATGACGTCACGGGGCGGTGCTCACGGGGATGGTGTCTCGGGGTGCTCACGGGGGTGACGTCAGGGGGCGGCGCTCAGGGACAGGGTTGCTCCCTACTGAGGCTTTCTGCCTCCGCCCTGGAAAGCACCTGTGAGAGGCGCAGCCAGGTGGGTGCCCGGAGCGGGCACTAAACTGCAGCTGGAGCTGCTGCCCTGGTCCAAGCAGACAGGCCCCTCCGGAGTCAGTACGCAGTGCGCAGGGTGCTCAGGGCCACCTCTGCCCACCGGTGGCGACAGGCGTCAGGACAGGGCGGTCCTGTCGCAGATGCCGTGGTCAGTGGACACAGGGCCTCCTCTCCAGCTGGGCAGGCGGCCCTCCGGCGGCGCTGCATCCACGCCCTGTCCCTCCCGGCGTTCGTGACCTGGTGTTGTAGACAGTGGCCTCCCTCCCTCGGGCTCTCAGCAGGAGTCCCGTCGCGGTTACGTGTCCCCGTGCGGTGTCGGAGGCGCGCCGCCATCCTTCTGGTCCCCTGGGGTCGCCTGTCACTCAGTAGGTGGTGTCTGTGGGCTCCTCCGCCCTGATCGGCGGGGGCAGGACTGTGCCGTTAGCTGGGAAGGGGCCTGGGCCTGGCCCAGGTGTGGTGCAGCCTCGCCCTCTGCACGCCGAGGCCTCCTGGAGGGACGTGCTCTGACTTCCTTTCTCTGGAACCTGAACCTTGGACGAGATGCACCGGAATATTTCAGATATTAATTAATGTGCATTTTTCTCTTGCAGAAGCCAAAGATGTTGACCAGAAAGATTAAACTCTGGGACATAAACGCCCACATCACCTGCCGTCTGTGCAGCGGGTACCTCATCGACGCGACCACCGTGACCGAGTGTCTGCACACGTGTATGTGAGAATGTTCTAGAATGTGGCCTCTGACAGCCGTGTGCCTGTACACTGTCTGACTGAGTGCACACGTGGCCTCTGACAGTTTCTAGTCATCTGTTCTTGGATACTTTGGCAATTTTTTTTTTAACCACAAGTTTTAGCTCAAGTACAAGGCAGGACACAGAAGCAGGAATAAAAACGATCTTGAGGATAAATCAGAAAAGTGATTTCAAGTTAAAAATACTGTGGGTGTTTCAATAGAGATACCATTTCAGAAAGCTCAGTCAAGTGAAGTTGTGTGATTTGCATAGAACAGACAACTGTGGCGTGGAATTCATTCCTGACGGGCAGGAATGCTTGCTTTCTTACACGTTTTACACGGGGGTCGGGGGCCCCCGCCTTATGTGGTTGAATGGGGAAGGCTCTTGGCTTGTGTGGACGTGGCCCCGCCTGGCAAGCAGCCAGCATGGCTCCCTGGCGATGCAGTTGTTCAGGGCATGGCAGACAGGATCTTTAACTGCGAGTCCTGTAATACCTGCCATTCCTTCTAGCTTTTTACATTGATTTTAGAGTGAGGAAGGGGGAGAGAGACATCGTGTGAGAGAGAAACATCGATTGGTGGCCTCCCATATCCTCCCCGACCGGGACATGCCCTTGGCCGGGAATCCAACCCGCAGCCTCTTGGTGCACGGACGACGCGCCAGCTGAGCCGCCCGGCCAGGGCCCTGTCACTTTTTGATCCTGTGTTTTTCACTTTAGAAAGTAAAGTATTTTCCAGGTTTAGTAGTTTTTTATTTAAAGTGAGTTGTATTTTTAGATAATGGGGGTATAATTTATGTTGTTTTCACTGAATTTCTGATGCACAAAGAAAGTCCTGTGAACTTTCAGGCCAGCATAGCACTGGACCGCGAGCCCAAGTGAGACCGGCCCAGCCGCTTTCCCGCGCTCTGGCCTCTGCTCCTCGTCTCCTCGTGAGGCAGCAGGGGTGCGGCTGACAGTCAGCGCCGGGGGGAGGGCTGGGCCCAGGTCGGACCGGTGACTCTGCCTCTGCCCGCAGTCTGCCGGAGCTGCCTGGTCAAGTACCTGGAGGAGAACAACACCTGTCCCACCTGCAGGATCGTCATCCACCAGAGCCACCCGCTGCAGTACATCGGGTGAGTGCCTGGTGGACACACGGGGCCCGGGGACTTCAGGGCTGCCGTCCGTGGGACTGAGGAGTCCAGCAGGCATTAACTCAGGCCACAGGAGGCCTCGCCTAGAGGGAACTCGGGCCACGGGAGGCCTTGCTGAGGGGAACTCGGGCCACGGGAGGCCTCGCCTAGAGGGAACTCGGGCCACGGGAGGCCTCGCCTAGAGGGAACTCGGGCCACGGGAGGCCTCGCCTAGAGGGAACTCGGGCCACGGGAGGCCTCGCCTAGAGGGAACTCGGGCCACGGGAGGCCTCGCCTAGAGGGAACTCGGGCCACAGGAGGCCTCGCCTAGAGGGAACTCGGGCCACGGGAGGCCTCGCCTAGAGGGAACTCGGGCCATGGGGGGGACTTGCCTAGAGGGAACTCGGGCCATGGGAGGCCTCGCCTAGAGGGAACTCGGGCCATGGGAGGCCTCGCCTAGAGGGAACTCGGGCCACGTGGGGCTTCGCCTAGAGGGAACTCGGGCCACGGGAGGCCTCGCCTAGAGGGAACTCGGGCCATGGGAGGCCTCGCACTGAGGGAACTCGAGCCATGGGGGGACTCACCTAGAGGGAACTCGGGCCACGGGAGGCCTCGCCTAGAGGGAACTCGGGCCACGTGGGGCTTCGCCTAGAGGGAACTCGGGCCACGGGAGGCCTCGCACTGAGGGGAACTCGGGCCATGGGGGGACTCACCTAGAGGGAACTCGGGCCACGGGAGGCCTCGCCTAGAGGGAACTCGGGCCACGTGGGGCCTCGCCTAGAGGGAACTCGGGCCACGTGGGGCCTCGCCTAGAGGGAACTCGGGCCATGGGGGGCCTCGCCTAGAGGGAACTCGGGCCACGTGGGGCCTCGCCTAGAGGGAACTCGGGCCACGGGGGGCCACGCCTAGAGGGAACTCGGGCCACGGGAGGCCTTGCCTAGAGGGAACTCGGGCCACGTGGGGCTTCGCCTAGAGGGAACTCGGGCCACGGGAGGCCTCGCACTGAGGGGAACTCGGGCCATGGGGGGACTCGCCTAGAGGGAACTCGGGCCATGGGGGGACTCACCTAGAGGGAACTCGGGCCACGGGAGGCCTCGCACTGAGGGGAACTCGGGCCATGGGGGGACTCGCCTAGAAGGAACTCGGGCCACGGGAGGCCTCGCCTAGAGGGAACTCGGGCCACGGGAGGCCTCGCACTGAGGGGAACTCGGGCCATGGGGGGACTCGCCTAGAGGGAACTTGGGCCATGGGGGGACTCACCTAGAGGGAACTCGGGCCACGGGAGGCCTCGCCTAGAGGGAACTCGGGCCACGGGGGGCCTCGCCTAGAGGGAACTCGGGCCACGGGAGGCCTCGCACTGAGGGGAACTCGGGCCATGGGGGGGACTCGCCTAGAGGGAACTTGGGCCATGGGGGGACTCACCTAGAGGGAACTCAGGCCACAGGAGGCCTCGCCTAGAGGGAACTCGGGCCACGGGAGACCTTGCCTAGAGGGAACTCGGGCCACGGGAGGCCTCGCCTAGAGGGAACTCGGGCCACGGGAGGCCTTGCTGAGGGGAACTCGGGCCACGGGAGGCCTCGCCTAGAGGGAACTCGGGCCATGGGGGGACTCGCCTAGAGGGAACTCGGGCCACGGGAGGCCTCGCCTAGAGGGAACTCGGGCCACGGGAGGCCCTGCAGAGGAGTGTGAGAGGCGAGGATCCTGCCGGCTAATTCGTGCTGCTCTTCCTGCAGGCATGACAGGACCATGCAGGACATCGTGTACAAGCTGGTGCCAGGCCTGCAGGAAGGTGGGTGTCGGGCGCCTCTCCCCGCAGTGGGCGGGGCGGGGCTGGACACGAGGCCCCAGCTTCTGGCAGAACCGCCATCTGTCCCTGCTCTGAACTCACTGGCATCTCCCGCTGGTCTCATCCGTCGTCTGTCCCTCGTCTACGCCCTCAGCCCTGGTGTGGGCGTTGTGTGGCCAGTGCTGTCTGGGCTGTGGGGGCACAGCGGGCACAGGGGTGCCAAGCAGAGTAACTGTACTTACAGTCAGATTTCATGGAGAATTGAAAAGAAATGCTCTGTGCTACGCCCATCCTGAAAGTGGGAGTGGCCATTCTTTCAAAAGTTTTGCGTAGCCCTAGCCAGTTTGTCTCAATGGATAGAGCCTCGGCCTACGGACTGAAGGGTTCTGGGTTCGATTCCAGTCAAGGGCACATGCCTGAGTTGTGGGCTCGATCCCCAGTGGCAGGCGTGCAGGAGGCAGCTGATCCACGATTCTCTCTCATTGTTGATGTTTCTATCTCTCCCTCTCCCTTACTCTCTGAAATCAATAACATACATATATATATATATATATAAAAGTTCTGTGCAGTGCTCAAGGCTGAGACTGTCCTCACCCTTATCGGGCGTGGGGGGCAAGCTCCGTTCCACGCAGGCGGGCGGGCGCTACCTGCTGGCGAGGCTCAGGTGCCCTCCACGGTGAGGCTGGTAGGGAGTCTGGATCTTGTCGTTGCCATGGTTCAAGAGAGGGTGATAGTTGAAGATTCAGCTACTGCCTTAGGTCAGTAGAGAGCATGTCTGGCTTTAATATGTAACTTGGATGTTAAAGTCCTTCCTGGTCCCGCATGCATCCATGTGGGACTGAAACGCCCTGACGCGTGTTGACGGGAGCAGTGTTAGTCCTGGAACCGGCAAAGTCACTAGAGAAGGTTTTAGACGTGCAGCCGTGGGCAAAGTCAGTCACACCCGGACCCCTGTCCGTCCTGCTGGGCCGCTCGGGGCCCTGGGAACCCCAGTTCAAGGTTACTCCCTTTCATGCAGCTTCCAACTTGTAATCATCTGTGTTCGTCGTGTGATGTTTGTGACTCGAGCGTTCACATGACGCAGGGCCTGCGTAAGGTTAAAGGCTGTCACTGATCTCTCACAGCCGAGATGCGGAAGCAGAGGGAGTTCTACCACAAACTGGGCCTGGAGGTGCCTGGGGACATCAAGGGCGAGACTGGCTCTGCGAAGCAGCACTCGGACCCCCATCGGAACGGTGAGCGACAGATCGCTGCCAGGCTGTTCCTGAGAGCTCCCGTCCCCGTCCCTGTCCCCCGTCCCCATCCCCGTCCGCCGTCCCCTGTCCCCTATATCCTGTCCTCATCCCGCCCCCTGTCCCCATCCCCGTCCCCCGTCCCCTGTCCCCTATACCCTGTCCTCATTCCATGCCCGTCCCTCTGTCCCCACCTGCCTCTTTCGACCCCCAGGCAGTTTGTAGTGCAGAGTAATAACCTTTGTGAAAGTCAGTGACATGGTTATCCTTGGGGTTGGGGACAGAGGGCACCTCAGTGGCTCCCGAAGTTCCCTGAGTTTGGGGAGTTGTGTTGTAGGATGGCAAAGTGGAGTGTGGCTTCCATGTAAAGTTAATGGCACTTTAAGTCTGTACATCGAGTAACAAGTTAAAGCAATCTCTGATGCTGTGGTGTTTTCCTGTGGACCACACAAACCCCTGAGAACCTGAGGCCTCCTGTGCTTCGGGAACCGTCAGGGAAGAAAGCGCGGGCTGCTGTCACCACTGGGCCCTGGGAGGCGGTCGGGAACATGCTGGGGACCCGGGAGTCTGTCCCCGCGTGGCAACCATGGGCATCTTCACTTCAAAGTGGTGACGAGTCCAGCCAGTGTGGCTCAGTGGTTGAGTGTTGACCTGTGAACCAGGAGGTCACCCTTCAATTCCTGGCCAGGGCACATGCCCGGGTTGCAGGCTTAACCCCCAGTGTGGGGCGTGCAGGAGGCAGCCGATCCATGATTCTCATTATTGATGTTTCTCTCTCTCTCCCTCTCCCTTCCTCTCTCTGAAATCAATAAAAATCTATTTTTAACCCTTTGTACGCCATAAGCATCAATAGACACAATTAAATTCAAAATACCGTGGCATGTGGAGGTGGTTTCCGTTTTGGACCCGGGGCAGTGATTTGGTTAAATAAGTGGTTTGAGCTGTGCCGGTCGGGGCACCGTGCAGGCTGGTGGGTGGAGGCATTACGTGTTGAGCAGCAGTGGTGACCGAGCTGCCGAGCTGCCGTGGCCCCTTTCACCTCCCAGGCCGCCTTCTGTGCCCCTCCCACCGCTGCAGACCACATGCGGAGCCCGCCTGGTGCAAATTCTTACTACACTGTTTTTTAAAAAACATAACGTAATTAAAAATTTTTTAAATATATTTTTATTGATTTCAGAGAGGAAGGGTGAGGGAGAGAGAGAGAGAAACATCAGTGATGAGAGAGACTTACTGATTGGCCTCTGCCTGACGCCCCACACTGGGGATCAAGCCCACAACCTGGGTGTGTGTCCTGCCTGGGAATGGAACTGTGACCTGGTTCATAGGTCGATGCTCAGCCACTGAGCCCTGCCGGCCGGCCGTACCCTGGTCTCCTAGCATTTCCAGTGCACAGAGGAGTGGGCGGCTTAGCATTTGGGTTTAATAAACACAGGACGTTCTCTTCTGCTAAAAGGGGAAGCCAAAGCAGACGAGAGCTCCCACACGGAGGCTGCGGAGGAGAAGCAGGAGGAGGACAGCGACTACCACCGCAGCGACGAGCAGGTCGGTGCCTTGGCGCCCCCTGTGCCCCCCCACCCCGCGTTCCCTAAGGTCCCGCTCCCTAAGGTCCCCGCTCCCTAAGGTCACTCGCTCCCTAAGGTCCCGCTCCCTAAGGTCACTCACTCCCTAAGGTCACTCACTCCCTAAGGTCACTCACTCCCTAAGGTCACTCACTCCCTAAGGTCACTCACTCCCTAAGGCCACTCACTCCCTAAGGCCCCGCTCCCTAAGGCCACTCGCTCCCTAAGGCCCCGCTCCCTAAGGTCACTCACTCCCTAAGGTCCCGCTCCCTAAGGTCACTCACTCCCTAAGGTCACTCACTCCCTAAGGTCACTCACTCCCTAAGGTCACTCACTCCCTAAGGTCACTCACTCCCTAAGGTCCCCGCTCCCTAAGGTCACTCACTCCCTAAGGTCACTCACTCCCTAAGGTCACTCACTCCCTAAGGCCCCGCTCCCTAAGGCCACTCACTCCCTAAGGTCACTCACTCCCTAAGGTCCCCGCTCCCTAAGGTCCCGCTCCCTAAGGTCCCGCTCCCTAAGGTCCCCACTCCCTAAGGTCACTCACTCCCTAAGGTCACTCACTCCCTAAGGTCCCCGCTCCCTAAGGTCACTCACTCCCTAAGGTCACTCACTCCCTAAGGTCACTCCCTAAGGTCACTCACTCCCTAAGGTCCCCGCTCCCTAAGGCCACTCGCTCCCTAAGGTCACTCACTCCCTAAGGTCACTCACTCCCTAAGGTCCCCGCTCCCTAAGGTCACTCACTCCCTAAGGTCCCCGCTCCCTAAGGTCACTCACTCCCTAAGGTCCCCGCTCCCTAAGGCCCCGCTCCCTAAGGTCCCGCTCCCTAAGGTCACTCACTCCCTAAGGTCACTCACTCCCTAAGGTCACTCACTCCCTAAGGTCACTCACTCCCTAAGGTCCCCGCTCCCTAAGGTCACTCACTCCCTAAGGTCACTCACTCCCTAAGGTCACTCACTCCCTAAGGTCCCCGCTCCCTAAGGTCACTCACTCCCTAAGGTCACTCACTCCCTAAGGTCACTCACTCCCTAAGGTCCCGCTCCCTAAGGTCACTCACTCCCTAAGGTCACTCACTCCCTAAGGTCACTCACTCCCTAAGGTCACTCACTCCCTAAGGTCCCCGCTCCCTAAGGTCACTCACTCCCTAAGGTCCCGCTCCCTAAGGTCACTCACTCCCTAAGGTCACTCACTCCCTAAGGCCACTCACTCCCTAAGGTCACTCACTCCCTAAGGTCCCCGCTCCCTAAGGTCACTCACTCCCTAAGGTCCCCGCTCCCTAAGGTCCCCGCTCCCTAAGGTCACTCACTCCCTAAGGTCACTCACTCCCTAAGGCCACTCCCTCCCTAAGGTCACTCACTCCCTAAGGCCACTCACTCCCTAAGGTCACTCACTCCCTAAGGCCACTCACTCCCTAAGGTCACTCACTCCCTAAGGCCACTCACTCCCTAAGGTCACTCACTCCCTAAGGCCACTCACTCCCTAAGGTCACTCACTCCCTAAGGTCCCCGCTCCCTAAGGTCACTCACTCCCTAAGGTCACTCACTCCCTAAGGTCACTCACTCCCTAAGGTCACTCACTCCCTAAGGTCCCCGCTCCCTAAGGTCACTCACTCCCTAAGGTCACTCACTCCCTAAGGTCACTCACTCCCTAAGGTCCCCGCTCCCTAAGGCCACTCGCTCCCTAAGGTCACTCACTCCCTAAGGTCACTCACTCCCTAAGGCCACTCACTCCCTAAGGTCACTCACTCCCTAAGGTCACTCACTCCCTAAGGTCACTCACTCCCTAAGGCCACTCACTCCCTAAGGTCACTCACTCCCTAAGGTCCCGCTCCCTAAGGTCACTCACTCCCTAAGGTCACTCACTCCCTAAGGTCACTCACTCCCTAAGGTCCCCGCTCCCTAAGGTCACTCACTCCCTAAGGTCACTCACTCCCTAAGGCCACTCACTCCCTAAGGCCACTCACTCCCTAAGGTCACTCACTCCCTAAGGCCACTCACTCCCTAAGGCCACAGAGCACAGCCCAGCACGCCCATGGGACTCGCTCTCATTTAAAACAGAGAAAGGCCATGAGGGAATGAAAGAAACACAAAATGTTCATTCATTTTCTTAGTTTTTTCCTGCCACCTCCTTACTTTATTTATTTTTTTCTTTTTTAATTATCAAAGTAACATATGCTCCCTTAAAACGTTTTAAATATAAAAAGGGTAAAGTTCACCCTCCACACCCCGTGGGCCACCTGAGCCGTCTGGTTGTCACTGAGTAGTTTGGTGCAGGCATTTCCCTGCAAATAATTCACGAGAACATGACACCTAGTGGTCGTAAAAGGTAATTTAAAATGTTAATGTTGAGGCATCTATTCACGTCATTTACTACAGTATTAGACTAAGAAGGGAAAAGTAGGCAACACGGATTCTGTAGAAGAACGTGATGAATCCCGTGTCCCGTCGACCTCTAACCTGGTGACTCGGCAGCTGACAGTCATCACACTGTGGCCCCCAGGCCCCTCTCCCTCAGGGTGGTACCCTGGCTCCTCTCACCCACACGGACGCAGACCCTCCCTCCCTCCCCCGCCCTGCTGATGGTCGGGAGGGGCCTCGTGAACCACAGGCTGCCCCCGACTCCTGCTCCTGCAGTGGCCAACAGGACACCTCTCCGCACACGACACGTCCTGCAGAGCGCGGCCCGTCGTGCTGTGGGCCTCGCCAGCAGGGTGCTCAGCACAGCATGTGGGCAGACGGCACGTGTGTGTCCCGCACAGGAGCTTCCAGACGGCTCCCGCCTCGGGGTCTGACGAGACCAGACAGAGCCCACAGGGAGCAGAGTTCTCGGTTCCCCTTGAAGTCTGAGTCAGACAGAACTGCAGCGTCAGATCCTCTCTCACAATGTGGCAAACAGTCCGTGGGTTTTAAGACAATGTGTGAAAGTGATTTTTAAAATTCCTTTCCTGTGGTGTTGGGGTCTGTTTGGTTTCTGACTTCGAGAAAGTCGGCCTTCTTGGCTGTAAGGGGGTTCATAGAGCGCCAACACCCCATGGCGAGCCGCCCAGCGCTGCCTTCTCTCCCGAAGGTGAGCATCTGCCTGGAGTGCAACAGCAGCAAGCTGCGCGGCCTGAAGCGCAAGTGGATCCGCTGCTCCGCCCAGGCCACCGTGCTGCACCTGAAGAAGTTCATCGCCAAGAAGCTCAACCTCTCGTCCTTCAACGAGGTACTGGGCCCCTCAGTGGGCGCCAAACAGCCTTTCTTATTTCAAAGTGATGCTTCGAGCTTTGTGTGTTGGTGGGTTTTTTTTACAACTTTCTTTGGAGAGTTTAAATTAGAAAGAAGAAATCTGTGTGTTTTGCCTATGCCCAGAGTCTACCAGGAAGCAGTGAGGCAGGGTGGTCCAGAGACCTCGAATGGGAGTGGGGTGATGAGAGAGCTTGTTAAAATGTGTTGCAAGTTTAAGTTCAACAGACAGACGGACGGATGGATGGACGGCGGTGGGTGGGATGACTGGGTGGGTAGGCAGGTAGGTGAAATACTGTCCAGTTGTGACAATGCCGAGAATGAACACAGCCTGGTGGCTTGTGGTGCTCAGTGGCGGTGGGCTGGGAGCACACAGCTGGGGAGTCACAGGGCCCTCCTGCGGCAGCACTAACGCCAGGGTTACCTTGTCCGCAAGAGCCAGCTGTGCGTGAAGAGGCGCAAGGAGAGGCTTTGAGCGCAGGACACTGATCTGAGCTGTGGCTTTAAAATAGTCCCCAAGCTGGGGTACAGAAATGGGAGCCAGGGCGGCCAGCGGGGGGCTCTCTGACAGGACTGCCAGGGGAGAGGGACCAGAGTGGTGAAACATGACGGACTTGAGGTGCGTTGTAGAGAGAGCAGTGGGGTGACGGTGGCCCCGACCCAGCTGTGGCCACAGCCTAACTCAGAACCTGTGAATGGAACCTTTTTGGGGGAAGGATCTTTTCGGATGTAACGAAGGGCCTTGAGATGAAGTAGCCCTGGGTCATCTGGTGGACCTCACGCCAATCACAAGTGTCCTCACAGGAGGAAGGCAGGCGGAAACATGAGACACAGAGGTGGTGTGAGGACAGAGAGGGAGGCGGACACAATCTCAGGACTCGGGCCCCAGGAGCTGAAGCAGCAAGAAGGAGCTCTGCTCTGGCACATCTGTGAGAGAGTGAACTTCAGCTGTTTAAGCCGCCAGTTGCCATAGAAAACGAAACTAGATTTTGGTACCGGAAGTGGGGTGATGTTTAACAAATCCCCAAAAATGTGGGTGTGGCTTTGGAATTGGGTGATAGGTAGAGATGAGAAGAATTTTGAGAAACACAACTTTAAACGCCTTGAAGGTCACCTTGAAGAGACTTGTAGGAGTAAGGCCCTTCCAGGTGATTCTGGTGATGGCCTAGGGGGAAGTGAGGGGCTTCTTAGAGGTACATGTCGCCAGAAACGGGCACGGAAGACACTTCTGGTGGGGACTCGGAGGGAACGAGGAGTGTGGTGTGGAAACGGAGAATGGGGCTGGCTGGTTCCTGCCGTGTGTGGGAAGCAGACCTTGGAAGTGACAAACTTGGATAATTAGCTGAGATGTCCAAGCAAAGTATTGAACGCGTGGCCTAGTTTCTCTACGTACAATAAAGTATGCGAGGAGAGATGAGCTCAGAAAAGAACGGCTAAGCAAAAGCAAGCTAGCACTTGATGATCTTGTGCGTCCACAGCCTATCCAGACGCAAAAAGATGGTTATGTCAGGAACGCCATGTTAGGAAGGCATGCTCTGCGGAGAGGGCCAGGTGTGGCTGCACAGCCTTCCGCTGAGAGATGAGCTGCAGGCGAGGCGAGGCGAGGAGCGGAGAGGAGAGGAGAGGAGCGGAGAGGAGAGGAGAGGAGAGGAGCGGAGAGGAGCGGAGAGGAGCTATCCCGGGAGACTGGGTCTGTGACAGCCACGGGAGACCCACAGGAGACCCACAGGATTGATGAGAGTGCTGTGTCAGCAGAAACACCGCCAACTTGGACAGGAAGCGAGGAGAGGCCATCACTTCCAAGCTCTTCACGCAGGGTCTAAGCAGATGGAGCTCCTCGGTGCCTGCGTGAGCTGCCCTTCAAGAAAAGGGAGAAGGGCAGAGGGCAAACCCTCAGCCCCTGTGGTGACTCCTGCAGCCTCTGGCGTTTCCCCTGCTGGACTTCAAGCTTGCTGAGACCAGTCACCCTTATGCTTCCTCGTCCACCTCCCCGTGGGACAGGCCTGTCTCCCCGTGCCTGTTCACCCTCGTGTTCCAGGTCCGAGGCGGGAGAGGGCATTGCCCAGGGTGGACCCCACCCGGAGCTCACCACACCTGGTCAGTGTGAGTCAGAGACAGGTCTGGGATGTTAAGCTGCTGGTATCTGGATGTGATTTTGGAGTTGATGCTGGAATCGCTTGAAACTCTTGGGGATGTTGAGATGGAGTGGATGGGTGTGGGTTTGGGCGACCAAAGCTGCCTGTCGTAGGTTGAATGGCAACCCACCAACAGATATGCCCATCTCCTAACCCCCAGAACATGTGAGTGTGACTTAGAATGACCTCGGATATGTGTTAAGAATGTGGATGTGAAAAAAAAAAAAGAATGTGGAGGTGAGGAGATCATCCTGAATTACCCAGGAGGTGCCCTAAACCCAGTGATAGGTCTTATCAGAGAAGGGCAGACACAAACTATATTTCCTCTGACCACAAGGAACAGAGGTGGAAATGAGTAACACAAGGAAATCTGGAAAGTACACAAACTTGTGGAAATTAAACAACACACAATTTATCAATAAATCAAAGAGAAATGAGAAAATACTTAGATGATGGAAAATGAGAACACAACGTACCGAAACACATGGGCAGCAGCAAAGCAGGGCTGGGGAAGCGCTACAGCGGTAAACAATCAAATTTAAAGCAAGAAAGACCTCACCTCAACAGCCTCCATTCACAGCTTAAGGAACGAGGAGAAACAAGCTAAACCCAAAGGCAGCGGAAGGAATGAAGTAGTAGAGATTATGGCAGATAAGCAAGTTGAGAGTAGAAAAACAACCGAGAAAATCAGTGGTTCTTCAAAAAGGTCTAGCTAGAATGGACTAAGAAAAGAAGAATAAAAAGTCCTAAAATTGGAAATGAAAATGACATCACTACCGATTCTAGAGAAATAAGGATTATAAGAGAACTAGAGGCCTGGTGCACGAAAATCGTGCACGGGGGGGGGGGGGGGGTGCGGTGCCCCTCAGCCCAGCCTGCACCCTTTCCATTCTGGGACCCCTCGAGGGATGTCTGACTGCCAGTCAGACATCCAGCAGTTGGACATCCCTCTCACAATCTGGGACTGCTGGCTCCTAACCACTCACCTGCCTGCCTGCCTGATTGCCCCTAACCGCCTCTGCCTGTCTGATCACCCCCTAACTGCTCCCCTGCCAGCCTGATTGACACCTAACTGCTCTCTTGCCGGCCCGATCGCCCCCAACTGCCTTCCCCTGCTGGCCCGATCACCTCCAACTGCCCTCCCCTGCCAGCCTGGTCACCCCAACTGCCTTCCCCTGCCTGCCATCTTGTGACAACGTGGGGGCAGCCATCTTGTGACGACATGGGAGTGGCCATCTTGTGGCAGCCATCTTTGTGAGGGTGTGAGGGTCAGTTTGCATATTACCTCTTTATTATCATTAGTATTATTATTATTATTTTAATATATTTTATTGATTTTTTACAGAGAGGGAGAGGAATAGAGAGTCTGAAACATTGATCAGCTGCCTCCTGCACACCCCCTACTGGGGATGTGCCCGCAACCAAGGCACATGCCCTTGACCGGAATCGAACCTGGGACCCCTCAGTCCGCAGGCCGACG
Source organism: Eptesicus fuscus (assembly GCF_027574615.1). NCBI lineage: Eukaryota > Metazoa > Chordata > Mammalia > Chiroptera > Vespertilionidae > Eptesicus > Eptesicus fuscus. The sequence continues at coordinate 117,390,100 of NC_072474.1, read as the reverse complement.
CTCTATCCACTGAGCCACACCGGTTTCGGCTACCTCTTTATTATATAGGATACTGTGAACAGCTGTACCCCAGCAAGTTGGATAACCTAGATGAAATGGACAAATACCTAGAGACACGAAACTTACCAAGACTAAACCACAAACACATAGGAAATCTGAATAGTCCTACAGCCAAGAAGGAGATTGAATCATTCGTCAAAAATCTCCCACAAGGAAAACCCTGGCCCTGATGGCTTCATGAGCGAGCAGCTGCTCCCTGTCCTTTTGCAGCCCTGGGCCCTTCAAGGCAGGAGGTGTGTCTACAGTAAGCAGAGCCGGCTGAGAGTATAGGTCAGGACCCCCCTCGGGGCGCCCCGAGACTGCTCCGCAGAGCATGTGTGCCATGCCCCCGGAAAAGCAGCTGGGCCCCGAGAACGATGAAATGTGTTTCCCGCCATCGCCTGCGGGTGGAGAAGCCGAGCCAGATGCACGGGGTCCTGTCTTGGGCCACGGTGTTCAGAGTCCGTGTAACTGCCTATTGAATCGTAACACCCTCAAGCATGCGCCGCACCTGAGGCTGAGGTGGTGCGTGAGTGGAGGTGGGACTGTGCCGAGCACCTGCCGGTGAGGGGCTCTGGGTCTCCGGGCAGGTCCGGGTCCCCAGCCGGGAGCTTTCCGCTAACAGGCCAGCCGGAGCCAAGGCAGGGCCTGTGCACAAGGAGGTCCTTCCCCAACGAGGGCACATCCGACCAAGACTCAGTCACCTTTCCTCCCGTGTCCGTGAGGCTATTGGTAACGCCCTGGCCGTGTGGACGGCTTCCCAGGTGGCGCCGGCACAGGCGGACGGGAGGTGGTGCTTCCCGCCTTCCCCACTGCTGGGTCTCGAGCGCTGTCCTCCGTGGACCGCGGTCAGGTGGGCGCCCTGCATGCCGTTTCCACATTATTCTTACCCCTCTGGTCGCTGCCCAGGGTGGCTGCGGCTGGCTCCCACGGCCACACGCCCCGCAGAACGCACAGGTGGTGGCCTGAGCTTTCGGGAGTCACATGAGAACGTCCTGGGGCCTGAAGGACAGCAGACGGTACATGTTCTCCCAGATCCTCACCGAAGGATTGTTTTCATTGATTTAAGGGAGAGCGACAGGGATGTGAGAGAGACATGGGCCGCCTCCTGCACTCCCGCCCTGGAGAGCGAGCCTGCACCCCAGGCGTGTGCCCTGACCGGGAATGAGCCAGGACCTCTCGGGGCACAGGACAGCACCCAAACCCGAGCCACCGGCCAGGCTCACGGTCCCTTTTCATTTTCTCCCCTGGAAGTGAGGGGGCCACGCCGCTCCCAGCTTTCCCAGCCCCACTCCCCCCACAGGCCAGTCGCCTTCGGTGCGAGGCTGGGCGGTGACCATGCAGCCCAGGGAGAGTGGAACGCGGCCGCAGGGCTGACGTAGCCGCTGCGAGAGCGCCGCCCACCGCTGGCCACACTGCCTTCTCCAAACGCGAACGTCCTCAACCCAGAGGCGACCGGAATGCCGCGCAGGCGCCAGGCGCTGAGGCGTTGTTAGCAGCTGTGAGGAGCTGATCAGCTGTTCCGACAGCTGCTGTGAGTCCTAGGGTGCCCCCCCCCCTTTTGGGAGGAACCCAGCATGATCTGTGCCCGGAAGTCTCAGCCTGGTCGATGAGTGGGGAGAAAAGGGTGGCAGCTCTCCAAGGGCCTGACCCCAGGGGCTCAGAGCCAGGAACCTATGGAGCCTGGAACCCACCTGCTGAACTGCCTGCAGCGAGCTCAGGCGTGGGTGAGGGTCTGTCTGCTGGTGACGGTCTGTCTGAAGGGCTGTCCGAAGGTCTGTCCGCGGGCGACGGTCTGTCTGAAGGTCTGTCCGCGGGTGACGGTCTGTCCGCGGGCGACGGTCTGTCCGAAGGTCTGTCCGCGGGTGACGGTCTGTCTGAAGGTCTGTCTGCGGGCAACAGTCTGTCCGCGGGTGACGGTCTGTCTGAAGGTCTGTCCGCGGGCGACAGTCTGTCCGCGGGTGACGGTCTGTCTGAAGGGCTGTCCGTGGGTGACGGTCTGTCTGCTGGTGACGGTCTGTCTGAAGGTCTGTCGGCGGGTGACGGTCTGTCTGAAGGTCTGTCCGAAGGTCTGTCTGAAGGTCTGTCCACGGGTGACGGTCTGTCTGAAGGGCTGTCAGCGGGCGACGGTCTGTCCGCGGGTGACGGTCTGTCTGAAGGTCTGTCAGCGGGTGACGGTCTGTCTGACGGGCTGTCCGAAGGTCTGTCTGAAGGTCTGTCCGCAGGTGACCGTCTGTCTGAAGGGCTGTCAGCGGGCGACGGTCTGTCCGCGGGTGACGGTCTGTCTGAAGGTCTGTCAGCGGGTGACGGTCTGTCTGAAGGGCTGTCCGAAGGTCTGTCTGAAGGTCTGTCCGCGGGCGACGGTCTGTCTGAAGGGCTGTCCGAAGGTCTGTCTGAAGGTCTGTCCACGGGTGACGGTCTGTCTGAAGGTCTGTCCGAAGGGCTGAAGGTCTGTCCGCGGGTGACGGTCTGTCTGAAGGGCTGTCCGTGGGTGACGGTCTGTCTGAAGGTCTGTCCGCGGGTGACGGTCTGTCCGAAAAGGTCTGTCCGCGGGCGACGGTCTGTCTGAAGGGCTGTCCGTGGGTGAGGGTCTGTCTGCTGGTGACGGTCTGTCTGAAGGTCTGTCGGCGGGCGACGGTCTGTCCGAAGGTCTGTCCGCGGGTGACGGTCTGTCTGAAGGTCTGTCCGCGGGTGACGGTCTGTCCAAAGGTCTGTCCGCGGGTGACGGTCTGTCCGAAGGGCTGTCCGCGGGCGACGGTCTGTCTGAAGGTCTGTCCGAAGGTCTGTCAGCGGGCGACGTGTCTGTCTGAAGGGCTGTCCGAAGGTCTGTCCGCGGGCGACTGCCCTCTCAGGCTCAGACCTCAGACTCTTGCCTAAGGAGACGCCTACAACCGTCTGCCTGGCGTCCTGTCTCGCCGCGGAAGTGGAAGCTGAAACAGCAGTGAGACACAGCACACGTGTCGGAATGGCCCGAACCCTGGGCACGGACCCACGTGCTGGGACGGAGCAGCAGGGCCTCAGTGCTGGGGTGGATGGTGCGTGCAGCTTGGTCGTTTCTCACAAAACCAAACAGACGTGCGCACACAGCCCAGCATCAGGCTCCACAGTCGACATTCAAGAGAGTGAAAGACACACGTCCGCAGAGACCTGCACACGGATGTCTGTCGCAGCTTTACTCGTAATCAGTCCAAGCAGTTTTAATGTAAGGCCTTTTAAACTGGAGGCAGCCACGGTGCCCTCACCAGGTGGGGTAACTACCCCGATCCATCCGGATCCCGGGCATCCTTCTGCCCGACGAGGAAATGAGCGATGGAGCCGTGGGGAGCCGTGGGGGAGCCGTAAACGTTGTGGCCCAGTGATGGAGGCCAGTGTGCCAGGCTGCCCACCGGGACTCCCCCCCGTGGTGGCCTGGTCACCAGGGGGCGGCTGAGCCGACGGAGCACGAGGGTTCCAGGTTCCCCGTGAGACTGTGCTGGGCACTTTGTGCAAACCCAAAGGCCGTCAGCACGGGGCGACCCTCGTGGACTCTGGGTGGTGGTGACGGGCGTCTCCCTTCTAGGGGTGCTGGTGGGGGGCGACGGGGCACGTGGGAGAGTCTGGATCATCTGCTCAATTTTGCTGTGAACCTAAAAGGCTCTAAAAATCTTTTTTTAAAAAGAAAGTAACGACAGGGAGCCCATTCCCTTTTCCCAGGAGGTGGGCGGGACAAGCTTGGCCGGGAGGTGGACAAGGCGGGGCAGGGTGCTCCCGGCGAGGGCAGCGGGCCGCCCGGGGTGTGCGGCCAAGCTTCCCGCTCCCCCTGCGCCGGCTGGGTAGGCGAGGCCCCGGTGCTGAGCGCCCTCGGTGCCCGGCCCCGCTGACCCAGCGTCTCTCCCGCCAGCTGGACATCTTATGCAACGAGGAGATCCTGGGCAAGGACCACACGCTCAAGTTCGTGGTCGTCACGCGGTGGAGGTTCAAGGTGAGGCCCTCGTGCTGTGGGTGTGGCTTTTAGGATCTGCTGCGACCGCCAGCACTGTCCGTGCACGCGCTTTCATCCTCACCCCAGGCGTGGTCGTCCGTGCTTTTAGAGAGAGAAACGCCCATCAGTTGCCTCCCGTATGCACCCGACCGGGACTGACCCAGCCTTTCCGTGCGCGGACGACGCTCGGCCAGGGAGCCGCCGGCGGGCTGCACCTCTTCGTCTGAGCGTTTAGAAATAAAGGTCCGGTCGCAGGAGCTGTGAAGCGCAGCCCAGCCGCCTCCCGCACCCCTCCTGGTGGCGTGGGGGTGCCGCTGCCGGGCGCCCCCAGCCTTCCCTGGGCTCTCTGTGAAGGTGGGAGCAGGTGGGCGGCGCCCTGTCCTCCGGGGAGGGGCCCTCAGAGGTCTGAGACGGGGGCAGGAGCCCGCACCCTCCGCTCGCCCTCCCTCCCCGGGCGCCCGCGCGCCGCTCTGGTCCAGCTGAGCCGTGTGTGGCCCCGCGGCCTGTCTTACAGAAGGCGCCCCTCCTGCTGCACTACAGACCCAAGATGGACCTGCTGTGACGTGCGGACGGCCCGGGCACGGAGCACGGGCGCGGACCCGAGGCCCGGGGCCAGACTTCTGAACAGAGTATTTATCCCTTTTGTACGAGAGTTCACACTCGACGAGACACTACCAGCAGCACGGTGACAGGTGGCGACACACTTCACGGCTCCCGCGGCCACCGGCCCTCACGACCCTCAGCTCACGGACCCGCGGCCTCCCCGGCTCCCCAGGTTTCCACAGTCTCCGTCGTTTCCGTTCATGAGTTAGGGTTCATGATAAAAACACGCGTGTGTAGGGTGGGTCCTCACTAAGTCACTGAAAAGCGTTTTCATGGTGGCTGATGATGACTATGTTGCCGTTAGCTCCCGGGAGATCTAGAAGGATTTGCTTCAAGAGCAAAACAAAAGAGGTTGCCACTCAGTGCGGTTCCCGCGGGGCTTGGTGTCCCTGTCGTGACCTGAGGGAGCCCCGTGTGCACAGCCGTCTCGGTAAAGTCACTTTGACCACTGAACGGCGCCATCGTCAGAGCACGCTCCCTCCTGCTGCCCCGTGCCCGCGGAGAGGGAGCTGGTGGCCACAGGGAGTCCCAGACCCCTCGTCCCCGCTGCCGGGGTGCCCGCCCTCCCTGCCGGTCCCGGGGCCGGCGCTCAGCGACCCAAACCCAGCCCCAGGGACGCTCGCTTTCTCACCCCTTCTCCACCCAAGCGTTCACGTTTTTGTAGAATCAGAGAAAACACATTTGACAGCACACAAACGTGTGCCTTTAAAACAGTCCCTTGGGATGCTGAAGGCGAGATGGGGAGAAAGCCCGTTCCCGTGGTCACGTTCCCGTGTCAGTGTGGTCCTGGGCTCATGGTCACTCGGTCCCCCGGCCCCTCCCACCGTCCCTGCCCCTCAGGCCTGTGGTCCCGGCCCTACGCCCACCCTGCCTCTGTGCTGGCTTTCCCACGAAGCCCTCACTTTAGGGACTAGAATTTCCTCAAATTGGCTCCAGACCCGTGGGCTCATGGGCTGCTGCTTCCTGTTCCATGTACACGAGGCTCAGAAGCAGCTACTGATGAGCCGTCAGCAAAAAGAAAAATCTCCAAATTAATTCAGTCCAGGCAATTTTAACGTAAGGCCTTTAAACCCATCGAAACCCGTGGTTAGGGATTGGTCGAATCGCTGTGTCAGCCATGGCCCCGTCCTGTTCATCCATGCGGTTCTCCGTTGCTCTCCAAGGCCTGGCGAGTGGATGTGTGTGAGCAACCATGACCTGTCTACCTCAAAACACACATTGCCGCTGGCGCATCTGTCGAACCCAGGACCCCCGTGCGGTCTCCAGGCGTCGGGGAAGGGGGTTCCCGGGGGTGAAGAGGGGTGAACAGCGTGAGTCCACCTTCAGAAACATGGTTCCCGCTCGGACTGGGCCGATGGTGTCTGCAGCCGCCCGACGCACGTTGTGGCCTGTCGCTCGGTGCGACCACTTGAATTTGCATTTGCTATGGTGCTAAGCTGATACCTGACACGCCGAGAGGTGCGGCGGGCCGGCCGCTCTTCTGGCCGCGGGACCCGGGGAGCCCAGCAGCAGAGCCTATTTTTCTACGATTTCCTCGTGAGACTGTTCACGCAGACGCGGGACCTGCTGGTCGGACTGCAGCCCGTGGCCTCGGCTCGGGAGGCTGAGTCACTGTCTCCTGCGTGAGAGGCGGCCGGAGCGGCAGGCCTCGGGGTTTCCCAGGCGGAGTTCCCGTGACGTCTCCCTCCCGTGTGTGCGGCTGGGACGGCCGCTCAGCGCCTGCGCCCTCAGCAGCCGTGGGACTCACCGTGCGGTTTTCACGAAAACAGAAAATTCAGATAGAATATATAATATGGAATTTAAGATTTGGGGGGTTGAAAAAGAAAACTTAACTTTATAAAATTATTTATTCTATTTTAAGCGTTCTATCCTATTTTCCCATCAGTCATCTGGTTCGTGCCCGCTTTGTTTACAGGCATATAAGGTGAAAGGGATGTTTTGCAAGCTTCTTCCTTTGCTTTCGGGGGTCCTGTTTCCGTTTGTGCGATGAGGAGCGTTGTTTATGCTTTTGTGCTTTTGTGCAATAGGGCTCCACACGTGTTACCGGCGTCGACGCGGACGGGATGTACGTGGGGTTCCAAACCTGCACACCAAGCTACTTGGGTTTTCCTTTTTCGTTGTTGTGATAAGAATGCTGTTCTCGGGATTACGCATCGCCTGTCAGCAATATTACAAACAGGTGGCCCGGCAGGCAGGCGGCCGTGGGCCTGTGGCGCCATCTAGACCAACCCCGCGTGCTCAGGCCCTGGCACGCGCGCAAGCGCGCACACACACACACACACACACACACCCTGGCAGCCCACATGTGAGGTGCAGTCCCAGGCCCCGAGCCCTCGGGCGGCCTGGTTAGGAGTCCTTCCAACCGTCCGGTGCCTCGGCACGAGGCTGTGCCGCCGACCCAAGTGTCATTGGGTTGAGTGTCTAGGAGCAAACAGCTGATCTCCATGACGTCTGTCGGTGTTGGATGTGCTCTCAACATGGGCAGTCACGCTAGTGCAGACAACAGCTTCTCTCTCTCCTCGGGAACCCATGTGCACCCCACACATCACCTGTGCCCTTCGCCCTAAAGGGTGTGTCTGCCTCGGCTTGCAGCACACGGACGGCGTTGGGATGAGCAGACAGAAAAGGTCCAGGCCGCGCCTTCCCGTGAGGCGCTGCCGGGCGGGGAGGGCCACGCCCCCACATCAGGGTGTCCCTGGAGGGGCGGGTGTCTGTCCCCACAGCTTGTTGGGTGTAAGAAAACCACGTTTTCCCAGTTGGTGCGGGTTCGGGCGGAGCCTGCCGCCCGTGGCGACGCGGCTGCCATGGGCTATGGGGTGGCAATGCGGATGCATATTTTTGTTTAATTTGAAAGTTTACATTTTTATGCTTTGTGTTGGTGTGTAACTTTTGTACTATTGGTGGCTAGTTTTGTCTAAAATCTTTTTTGGAATATTGCTTAAATGTTTTGATTTTATGACAGTGAAGCTTGTATTCAGTGTTTTGCCAATTAATATTATATGCTTGTAATAAAAGCAAAGGAAACAGCTCAGTCTCGCAGGCTGGGGGCTTACCCTCCACCATATCTGTAAGAGTCTAAGGTTGCCGAGGGAAACCGGGCTGCATGCCCCGGTCTGGATCCCGGGGTTCAGGCCTTCGCCACGTGGCTCCACGTGGCACTTAGGACGCAGAGTGCTGTCAGGGGGCCCGGGGATGGTGCGGTTTGGCGGGGAAGGCTGTGAGTGCTGGCTGGTGGGAGGCCAGCCGGCGGGCAGGGGTGAGCTTCCCTGTGGCAGCTCGTCAGTTGGGCTCTGTGAGGACCAGACCCCACAGGAGACCAGACACACAGACACGCTCTGTGGACATGGATTTCTCCGAGGAGTTTGCTCACAGGATGTGGAGGCCCAGCATCCCAGGAGGACGCAGGCCACGCACCCAGGGGCCGAGAAGCCCGCATCCAGCTCGGCCATCAGGTGGGCAGCAGCCCCTCCCACTCAGCCTCTTCGTTCTGTTCGGGTCTGCGGGGGTGGAGCGGTGCCCACACATTGGGGAGGACTCGATGCCAAGGCTCAGCTCATCCAGAGCAGCCCCCGCGCCCAGAATAGTTTTAATCTGGGCTCCAGGGCCCATCCTGCTCACATGAAATTCCCATCCGACCACTTGGAGGGGAGAGGGCTAGGCCAGTGGTCAGCAAACGGCGGCTCGCGAGCCACATGCGGCTCTTTGGCCCCTTGAGTGTGGCTCTTCCACAAAATACCACGTGCGGGCGCGCACATACAGTGCGATTGAACCTTCGTGGCCCATGCGCAGAAGTCGGTTTTTGGCTCTCAAAAGAAATTTCAATCGTTGTACTGTTGATATTTGGCTCTGTTGACTATGAGTTTGCCGACCACTGGCCTAGGCTCAAAAACCTTAGTTTCTTTATTCTAAAACATCAGTGTGAGAGAGACATATTGACTGCCTCCCATTGCACCCGACCCCTACCGAAGTCCGGGGATCTCGCCTGCAGTGAGCCTGCAGCCGAGGTACATGCCCTTGACTGGAATTGAACCCAGGACCTTCAGTCTGCAGCTGAAGCTCTAGCCACTGAGCCAGACCAGCTAGGGCAAAATAAAACAACCCTTAGTTTTAAAAATAACTTTCAATTACAGGTGATGCACAATATGTTAGTTTCAAGTGTACAGTTCAGTGACGAGGTGTTTATGTAACTTACGAAGTGCTTTTCCCCAAAAGGTCAGTGCCCAGCTGGCACCCACACAACATGGGGGGAGAACGAGGTCGGAGGATAGATTGGACTGCCCGGCTCCAGGCTGAGGTGCGGCGATGGAGCGGGTGGTGTCGGTAAAAGGAACAGAATAGAGAGGCCAGAGAAAGACCCCCGCAAAGACCCACGGGGAGCAAAGGCGGTCGTCCCCACAAGTGGTGCTGCAGCAACGGTTCCAAACAATAAAGAACAAACAGGCCTCACGCCTTCCTCAATAACCATCTCAAAACGGATTACAGACCTGCCCAGCCAGTGCGGCTCAGTGGATAGAGCGTTGGCCTGCAGACTGAAGGGTCCCAGGTTCAGTTCCAGTCAAGGGCACATGCCTGGGTGGTGGGCTTGATCCCCAGTGTGGGGCATTCTGGAGGCAGTGGATCAGTGATTCTCTCCCATCATTGATGTTTCTTCTCTCCCTCTCCCTTCTCTGAAATCAATAAAAATATATTTTAAAATAATAAAAAAATGGGTTACAGACCTGATGTAAAATACAAAATTATAAAATTCCTAAACGATAACAAGAAACTCTAAATGACCTTGGGTTTGGCAATGAGGTCTCTGATACACCACCACATGCGCGAAAGAAAAAAGCGGTAAGCTGGGCTTCATTAAAGCAGAAGGTACTGCTCTGGGAAAGACAGTTAAGAGAATGAAGACAAGCCTCAGACAGGCAGAAAATATTTGCATATCACTGATCCTACATAATAAAAGCCTAACATGCTAAGTGGCCGGTCATCTGTTCAACCAATCAAAGCGTAATCACTAATAAAAGAAAGATGCAAATTGACCGTACCTTTGCGACACCCACCAGCCAATCAGGAATGAGTATGCAAATTAACCTCATTGCCTCTGACAGGGAGGAGGCAGCTCCCAGCACGGTCTGCTTGGCAATCGCCGTGGCAACCTGGGAGCAGGCAAGTGCCGCCCACAGGCAGCACCCAGCACAGCCTCAGCGACCCGGGAGCAGTGAAGTGCAGCCTGCAGGCAGGCCCTGCAGAGAGCAGAGAACCACGGGGAGCAGGCCTAAGCCGTCAGTAGGACATCCCTGAGGGCTACCGGATTGGACAGGGTGCAGGTCAGGCTGAGGTCACCCCCCCATGCACGAATTTCATGCACTGGGCCTCTAGTATGCTAATAATATGCTAAGGCTGCTCAACAGCTCACTATGACATGCACTGACCACCAGGGGGCAGATCCTCTGATTGGTAGGTTAGCTTGCTGCTGGGGTCTGGCCTATCGGGAGGGACACACCCTGGAACCCTCCCACAGTCCCTCCCTGGCTGGCCAATCTCCCACGTCCCTCCCTGGCCCCAATTGTGCACCCCTCCCTCAGCCTGGCCTGCACCCTCTCGCAATCCAGGACCCCTCGGGGGATGTTGGAGAGCTGGTTTCGCCCCAATCCCACAGGCCAGGCCAAGGAACCTCACAGTATCTGATGATAGACTGTCATCCAAAGTATACAAACAACTCTTAAAACTCAAAAATAGCCGAAACCGGTTTGGCTCAGTGGATAGAGCGTTGGCCTGCGGACTGAAAGGTCCCAGGTTCGATTCCGGTCAAGGGCATGTACTTTGGTTGTGGGCACATCCCCAGTGGGGGGTGTGCAGGAGGCAGCTGATCGATGTTTCTAACTCTATCCTTCTCCCTTCCTCTCTGTAAAAAATAAAATATATTTTTAAAAAAACAAAACTCAAAAATAAGAAATCAACTCAATTAAATAGGTGCAAAAGACCTGAACAGATACCTCACCAAAGAAGATACACAGATGGCAAGTAGCACATGAATAAATGCTCAAAATCATGTTATTAGAATACTGCAAATTATAATGATGAGACCCCTGTCAGAGTGGCCAGAACCCAGGACACTGGCACCACCAAGTGCTGGTGGGTGGGACGTGGCGCAGCAGGACCTCGCCCAGTGCTGGTGGGGTGTGACGTGCGGCCGTTTTATGACAAAACTAAACCTACTCTTACCATATGACCGAGCAGCCGCGTCCTTGGTATTTATCCAAATAACGCCTAGCCACACACACGTTTCACAAATGTTTAGAACAGCGTTACTCATAGTCTCGGAAACTTGGAAACAACCAAGCTGTCCCCTGCAGGTGGATGGACTATGTCACCTCCGAGCAAGGAATGTGATTCAGCAGGAGGACCTTACCCACATGTCACTCAGTGACAGAGGCCAACGAGAAAAGGCCACCGGGCGTGATCCCGCTGTGCGACGTCCTGCAAAAGCTATGCATTCGCTGGAGCGCAGCGGGAGGTCTGGGGGGAGGGAGGGGCAGGCGGAGCTCAGGGGCTCTAGGGCAGTGACACTGGTCTGTGTGACATCTCCTGGACCCCTTTGTCCAGCCCCCGGAATGTGCAAGAAAAACTGGGAAGTTCAGTTAGTGACACTCAGTGTTGGTTCGCACTAAGGCCACATGCTAACCACAGGGGAGGCTGAAGAGGGTCGGGGGTCCATGGGAATGCTGGGTACTTTCCTCTCGATTTTTCTGTGAACCTGAAACTGCTCAATATGAAGTCTATTAATTTTCTCATAAAGACAACAACCCAACTGGTTAAAACGACGCAGGATTCTAAGGAGACGTCTCAGAGGTGGCAGTGGCCACGGACACTGCGGGAGCCTCACCGGGGAACGCACCAGCGAGGCGCTCCCGCTGCAAACCCCCCAAGGAGCGCCGGCCTGCGGACCCTTCGGTCCGGGTTCGATTCCGGTCAAGGGCACGTACCTCGTGGCGGGCTCCTCCCCGGCCCGGGCCCTGGTCTGGGTGCGTGCAGGAGGCAACCAGTGGATGTGTCTCTCTGTCTTTCCCTCTCCCGTACACTCCCCCTAAAAATCAATGGGAAAGAACACTGACACGTGCCTTTCCAAGGAAAACAGAGCACAGCAGCTGGGCAGCCCCCTCTTCTCGCCCCGCAGCCCGGGTCTCCTGAAGGCCGGCCCCGCCTCCTGACAGCCGTCTGCCCGCCGCTCAGCAGAAATCTCCGCGGTCTCCCTCGGGTGCGGGAAATGGCTTTGTTTTGTAGAACTCCAACCGCCTTCGGCCCCCAGGCCTCGTCCTCGGGGCGGGAAGCGATCGCCCCGGGCGCCCGGGGCTAAGGGCGGTGCCCAGGCCTCAGCGGGCCCCCCGCGCCCTCCCACCCGGCGGCGGCTCCGGGACTGCGGGCGCCCCGTCCCCCAGGCCGTCCTCGGGCAGCGGGAGGGAGGCCCCACCTGGCGCTGCCTCCGGCTCGCGGCGAAGGACGGCCCCTCCGCGGCCCCGGCCCAGGACGAGTCTTGCCCTGGCCCGCGAGCCCACCCCGCCTCCGGCCTCCGGGGCCCGCGGCTCCGGGGAAACCGAGACGCCGTGGGCGACTCCCGGTTCCAATTGGCCAGGCTTTGGCCACGTGGCCTCAGAGCCAATCACGGTGGCTTATCTCGCAGGCGCTGATTGGCCCAGATAGGCGGGGGCGGGGCCTAGAGAGGCGGAGGGGCCCGGAGCCGCGCGCGCCCGGCTCAGACACCTCCTCCCGGCGGCAGCTCCGCGGCACCGGCCTGGGGTCCTGCTCGGAGGCGCCTCCGTCCTCGGAGCCGCGCGGACGGGACGCACCAGCTGAGCCTCCAGGCAGCCGCCCCCGCCCGAGCCGGTCCTGCCCCGGGGCCCCACCCCGCCGCCGAGGGGAACCCCGCGCCTGGAGCAGGGCCGGCTCCCGGGCGGCCGGTGGCGCGGACCCAGGCTCACCGCGCGCTGGCCGCGACCGTGGCCAGCAGGGTCCGTCTGGCTGCGGATTAGCAGGCTGGACACATGGCCCTTCGTGGCCGGCCTCCACCTTCTGTCCTGGCGGCCTCGGGGGCCGGCGGCTGCGACTCCGGCCGCCCGCCGAGCGCTGGGCTCCTAGGCTGGCGCGCCCCGGGCCAGGGAGGGGCCGTCAGGGGGCCCTCCTGCCCCGGGAGGGACGTCCCTGGAGGGAGCCCCGCACCGCCCGGGGCTCGGCTTTGTCCCGCAGCTAAACGTCCGGACAGGAAGAAGCTGCCACCGGGCAGCGTGGCCTCGAGCGGGCCGGACCGGGCCCCGTCACCGCCCTGGAGCCGGCCCTGGCCTGGCCGTTCCTCCGCCTGAAACGCTGTCTCCCACGACGCCCCGCGGACACCACCCTCCAGTGAGCCAGGGCCCCGCCGCCCCCGCCGCCCCCTGCCCCGTGCCGCCCGGGACGGCACCGCTCGGCCCTGTCTCGTTTATCCGCCGCCGGGAAACCAGATCCCAGACAGGGACCTCCACGGCCGCGGCGCCTAGCACTGCCCTGGGCGCACAGCCGGCTCAGGAAGCATGAGGGCGGGCTCTCCCTGGGGCCCTCGGACCCAGCACCGGAGGGGCCCCGCCCGCCAGCTCTGAGGACGGGCCGGCAGGGTTGAGGGAAGGGCACCAGGCACCTGGGGTCGGTGCATAGGACCAAGCCGCGTCCAGGCGGGGCGGGGAGGCTGCATGGTGGGTGCCCTTCTAAGATCGGCCTGCAGGGGGCGGCCTTAGCGCCCAACCTACGGAGCGGCTGCAAAGACTGAGTTCTGGATCCAGAGAAAGAGGGTGAACAGCTGCTCCCTCCGCAGGTGGAGGGTGCACTGGACGGCTCAGCGGTACCCAGGACCGGAGCCCCCTGAACCCCCAGGCAGCAGGAGGGGGATGGGAGACACCCCCCCTGCCCTGTGCTGGGCGGAGAGCGGGCTTCCTCCCAGGCGCCTGAGGCAGAGGCAGGGCCGGTGCTGGCTGCCCTGCAGGGACGGGGCGGCCTTTCTACCTCGGAGACTGGACGGCTTTGCCCGGCTCCCTGCGTGCCCAGCGGCAGCAGGAGGGAAACCATAGGTGTCCCCAACTCGCCGCCTACCTGGAGAGAGGCCCCCAAAAGTGGAATTCAGCAGGCCTTTCTGGGGACAAGAGTGCCTGCGGCACGTTCCGGAGTGGCTGTGGGCCCGGGCGGGACGTGGGCGGCGTCCACAAGAAGGACAGCAGGGCTGGGTCGGGGTGCTCAAGGTCAAGCAGGTCCCCCGGCACCGCAAATGGCCTCAGCCCAGAGGGGCAGGCCTCCCCTGCGGGTGGGACCCCGAGCTGCAGGGCACGGAGGCCTGAGGACCCAGGAAAGGCCACAGGACAGACGCGGGGCAGGACCCCTGGGCGGCGCAGGGCCCTGGATGTGGTCAGCACGATGGGGCCTGGGCCCCCAGGGCCTGGGGTGGCTGAGGGCAAGGAAAAGCCGCAGGGGTCTTGCAGGCGGTGTGAGCGAGGGGGTGGCTGCGGGGCCAGCCTGCGTGTCAGATGGTTACCCTGGCTGCTCCCCAGGGAGGTACGTCCTTCCGCAGGCCGGTCAGGGTGGTGGGGAGACCCGGCCGTGGCCCAGCGAGAGGGGAGGGTGTCTCCCAGCTGGCACGGCCGGGGGTGTGGACCCCTGTGGGGCCGTGGGTCCCGCCACCCCTCCCAGAGGAGTCAGGACTCTGGCGAGCAGGCGTGAAATCACTGTGTTTATTGGCTGTGACTCCATCCGGAGAGGACACACGCGACGCCCCGTCATGCAGGAGGAGGCGCCGCGCAAGGACAGACGGACGACGACACCGAGGTCTAGCTAAGCTGGCTGCTCCGGGCGCCCCATGCGCGGGAACGGGTGCGGGGTGTCTGCTCTGAGCTGGCTTTGTAAGTGAAAGACAGGAGCCGGGAGGGGCGGGCGCAGGGCGCGGGGCGCGTCGGACGGCGCGCGGTGGTATTGCAGTCTCGTGTATGGCTTCTCTAACAGCGGGAGGCCGCGCCCTGGCCACAGCACGTGGACATGATGAACGGACGTGGACACAAAGGGCTGGGCGGGCTTTCTGGCCAGATACACCCCCAGACACACTCGACCTCATTTACCTGAGATTCAACAAACAAGGGTGGGGACAGGGCAAGGAGGCGGCCAGGCCTGGGCGGGTCAGAGTGTCTGTCGAATCCGCCCCTGGAGGGGCCCGGCCCTGCGGAAGGGATGGAGGAGGGCCGGACGCCCCTCCAGACGCCGCTGTCAAGGGCGGGGAGGTGGGGGGGGACTCTGGGTCCCCTCCGGCCGCTGCCGGGGAGGGTATCAGAGGTGAGAGGGGGCGGGTACTTCCCCAGCAGCCTCGGAGAAGAGGTGGCCACCGGGAGTTGTTAGGGTGTGTGAGGGGCGCTCTGTGCACTCGGGCGGGATGTCCCCTCTGATCGTATTGCTGTTTCCCTTAGTCTGGGCCGTGGCGTTCACAAGCGGCAAAGCCTCGCAGGACAGCAGGCCAAGGAAGAGGGAAGGACAGACGAACACGCACGAACCTGATGCGTTCAGACGGAGAGACGCGGGCAGCCGCGGGCAGGTGTCAGTGCCGGGGAGGTCCTGGGGTCCCGGCTCACCGACAGGGGGGGCTGCACCCCCGCCCCCCAGCACGGCCGCCCCCCTCCCCTATGGCTGTGCTCCTGAGTTTGGGCCGAACGAGCGCGCACCGACGCGGGGACCGGGGACTAGCGCCCAGGGTGGTGGGGGCCGGCCCTTTCGGGGGCGCCTCGGGCGCTGCGGGGTGGGCGGTGCAGGGCGGGAGCGGTAGGGGTTCCAGGTCTGGGGGAGGGCCCAACCCACCCGCGGCCCGAGGAGCTGGGGTGCGCTGTCCCGGCCTCCAGCGCGGGCCGCAGGGGCCCTGTGTCGGCGGCGGCAATGGCGGGATGGGGAGGGGCGGAGGCTCCCGAGGCGAGGGGGCGGGGGACCTGGGACTATGGCTTATGTGGGCGCTGGGGCTGCACTCTGCTCCCGACTCCCTGCGGGGCCTCGGAAGAGGGGAGGGGGCTCAGGGCGGGGGCGGGGGCGGGGGGCGGCGGCGTTACTTCTTGAACATGTCCTGCAGCGGCCCGGGCAGGTACTTGATGACCGTGTCCAGGATGCTCTCGTCCTCCTCCTCGGGCTCATCCCCGCAGCCCGGCGGGATGGCCTTCTTGGGCCGCGTCAGGCTGCCCTCCGCGTTGGCCTCCATGGCGGCCTGGGCCTCGGCCTCGCGCTCCTCCTTCTTCTTGATGCCGTACTGTGGGGACAGCGGGGTCAGGGGCTCCCCGGCGGGGGGGCGGGGGTCCCGCCAGGCCTCCCCCTGCCCAAGTCGCCCGCTGTAGTGGTTGAATGGTGTTCCCGCCGAATCCCTGTCACCCGGGACCTCGGACCGTGACCGAAGGGGGAACCGGGCGCTGCAGGTGTAGTTACCGTAGAGACGGGAGCCCAGCAACCCTGGGTCCTGTCCAGGCAGTTTCCTTACGAGACAGAGGAGCCAAGGAGAAAGCCCCGCCCACGGAGAGGGGGTGGGAGTGATGCTGCCACAAGCCAGGGCCCCCGAGGGCTGCCGAGGGCGGGGCCGGGCTCCCCGACAGGGTTCGAGGGAGCACAGCGGGCCTGCAGGCTCCAGGACTGAGCACGGGTTCTGGAGAGGAACGCACCCCCTGCCGGACCCATCGGTGCCCCCCTCCCCCGGAGCATGGGCCAGGGGAGCCTGTGGTCAGACAGACTGAGCCCACAGGACCTCCGGCCTCAGGGCTGCTGGGAGCCAGGCAGGGCCATGCTGGCCTCATGGCTTTGGGGAGACGGGCCATCCATGGACTAAGCTAGGACCCGCCAAGGCTGGGGGAGGGGTGCCCCTCGGTCAGGCCTAAGGCCCTGGATCACAAGTTCTAAAGAGGGACGATGGGGAGAGGGTGCGGGGGTCAGTGATTGACAGTTGCTGACGGGCTGCAGGGCCTGCTGAGGGGGGTTTCTGCACCGGTGGGCGACCCCCTCTTCTCCCCTCCCCCCTTATCTCTCTTCATTAGCTCCTCCCCAAAACCTGGCTCTCCAGCCCGTCCCGCTGCTTCAGGGGGGCTGACTGCCCACCCCCCGCTGGGGCCTCTCAGCTCCCTCTCCCTGGGGTGCATGGGTGGCTTCAGGCGGAGGAGCAGGGCTGCCCTCTGCAGGGAACGAGGAGAGGAAGCCACGCTCTGGCTCTGGGATCAGGGCGCCTGCGGCTGGAGGGGGGCGAGGGCTGGGTTCCTGTGCGGCTCCGCGCCCCTCTGAGCCCCGAACCCGAGCCGACCTCCGGGAGGGTCTCTCTCCCGAGGGGCAGTGGGCACCCCAGAATGTCTGGAGCGGCAGGCACATCGCCCAGAGGGCCCCCCACTGAGCACTGACATGGGGTCAGCAGGCGGCAGGCGGGACTCTGGGCAGGCCCAGGCTCTCCCCTGGGACGGGTGCAGCGAGCACAGCCCTCTCCTGAGTCACTGCTCTGGGGGGACCTCCCCCGGGGAGGGGAGCAGGAGCGGGGAGGCAGCCCCAGGGCGCCGAGCGGGAGGGCCGCGTGCGGGAGCCTGTGGAGCAGAGCGTGGGGGAGAGAGACGCCGCCGGAAAGTAGGTCAGACCCGAGCGCTTCCCTCCAGCCCAGGGCAGGGAGCCCGGCAGCCTCCTCCCCCACAGGACGCTGTGCACGTGGCGGGGACACGCGTGGGCCGGGGCCACCCAGGGGCTGTGCTGCCCAGAGCCCGCACCCACACGGCAGAGGGGAACGTGCCCGGGAGCACGCGGTGCTCGCTGAAGCAAGGGTGACGGCGGGAACACACGTGTAACGGAGGAGCAGAGACCCCTGACGAGGGGCTGGGAGGGAACCTGGGGGCCAGCACCCTCGGGGGCGTCCCCTCTGGGGTCCGGAAGGACCCAGCCCATGTGCTCCGGAGGCTCGAGGGCTTTCTGAGGCCAAGGCCACTCACCCTGGACTTGACCTGAGGGTCAGGGTTACCCCGAAGGGGAGGGGCTCCTGAGCCGGCTCCACCTCAGAGCCTGGCCCCACGTGTCCTGGCTGGGAGCGTGTCTGCGGCTCCCATGCCCAGAGCCCAGGTGACCGTCACAGCTGTTCCCCGGGCACTGACCACCCAGGCGTCCAGCCGTCCTGGTGACCTACCCCCGGGGGCTGGGAGGGGCATCGTCATGCTGCTGGACGGTGAGAATCGGAGCCATGACCCAACCAGCGGTCACGGGCCATCGCCCACCTGTCATGGCGCTGGGTCACTGGGCGGTGCCGGGGACCTGGGCACACCGTGGGTCACCGTGGTGGTCGGGTCTAAGCCCACGCTGGCCACCAGGGGGCGCCCTGCCCCAGCAGGTCAAGGGGCAGCCTCCCACCTCCCGGGCCACCTCTGCTGAGGTGAGTGCTCCCGGGAGAGGCCACGGTCTGGAGGCTGGAGCGTGAGGCGCAGACCTGGGCCTGTGAGACCCTCCGCTGCCTCTGGCCAGGCCTTGGGGCTCCTCACTCTGTCTCTGTCTCTCTCTGTCTCTGACTCTGTCCTCTGACGACCCCCATCGGGTCCCCGTCTCCCCACCAGTCCCTGAGCCCCCGGGCACAGCCTGTGTGGGGTCTGGTGGTCGGTGCCTGTCCCGGCTCTTCCCCCACAGCTCCGGGCTGCAGCCGCCGTCCTGGGGCGGGGCTTGTGAGCTGCGCCTGCAGGTCCCGGGAAGGACCTTTGGGTGTGTGGCCCCCGAAGGACTGATGGGCGCAGAGGCTGCGGCTGCCCTGCCCCCCTCGCCCCCCGCCCCCCCGCCCCGCGAGGCCCGGCTCCCGTGCCAGGCCCTTCACTGGGAACACCGAGGCATCCAGGCATCTCGCCGGGGCCGGGGCCGGGAACCATGGAGATCCCTCGGAGGCTCACGGCCCCCCACCCAGCCCCCACCCCCAGGGGCGCCTGGGAGCCCCCACCCACGAGGACAGGACGGCTCCGCGTGGGGAGCAGGAAGGACAGAGGGCACGGCCACCCCGGGGACAGCTCCCACGGCTCCTGAGCCGCAGTCCAAGCTCTGTCCACTGGAGCTTAACGAGGAGGGTGGGCCCGGCCGGCCTGGCTCAGGGGCTGAGCATCGACCTACAAACCAGGAGGTCAGGGTTCGATCCCGGTCAGGGCACAGGCCTGGGCTGCAGGCTCGATCCCCAGGCCGGGCGTGCAGGGGGCAGCCCATCCATGATTCTCTCTCATCGTGGATGTTTCTCTCTCTCTCTCTCTCTCTCTCTCTCTCTCTCTCTCTCTCTCCCTTCCTCTCTGAAATCCATAAAAATATAATTTTTGAAAAGGGGGGTGGAGAGAGGCCCCCCAGCCCACAGGCCCCCCCCAGGCAGCATCCCTGTGTCCAGGGCAGGTCCCCAGCCCCAGCCCCCAAGCTGGGTCCTGCACCCCCCGTGGTGAGGTCCCTGGGAGAGTCCCCTGTCCTGGGACCCAGCTGTCCCGCCCACCCCGCAGGCCCACCTTGTCGCGGATGCCCTGCCGCATGGCCTCGCGCTCGGCCTCCATCTTGGCGTACTTGGCCTTGCGCTCCTCCTCCTCCTGCCGCAGGGCCTCCTGGCGCTCCTCCTCCTTCTTGGCCGCGTCAGGGTCCTTCTCCTCGTCGCCCCCCAGCATCTTGCCCATGTCCTTGGTGGCCCCTGGAACAGGAAGCGGGTGAGTCGGGGCAGCCCCACCACGGACGGCCCTGCTCAGACGGGGCCGCCCAGCACTCACCTGGGTTCTGTCCACAGGGGGAGCGTGGGTTTGTGGGGGTGGGAGGCAGTGTGTGTGCACGGGCCTGTGTAGGAAGCAGGATGCGTGTGTGTGTGTGTGTGTGTGTGCGCTCGCGTGTGTATCTGTGTGTGCGTGAGCCCCCAGAGCGGGCAGGTGTGTGTCTTCTTTGGGGCCTGTGTCCGGCCACGGCCCAGCCCCCGGAGGAGGACCGCGGAGAGGACCGCGGAGAGGACCGCGGATGGAGGGGCCGGCGGCTCGTGTCTCAGCACCGGGGCCTAATCTTCCGCCGCACCAGCCACCACTCTCCCTGATTCGCAGGCAGCAGCGGACCCCTCCCCGGACGCCCCTGTGGCTCGGCCCGAGGACGGAGCCCTGGAATTACTGCCTTGATCTCGGCAGGCACCCAGCGAGGCCTGGCCCTTTGGGGGCTCCAGGGAGCGGAGCGGCTGCTGCGCCGGCACCACGGGCAGCGAGGGGGGCACTGCGGTAGGCACATCGCGGCCTGGAGCAGCCACCCGCGGGGCCCGCCCACCCGCCCCTGCACGCTCCCGTGGGACTCCTGTTCCTGAAGGACCCGCTGCCCCAGGGCCGGCCACCCCCACGCACTCGGATCCTCCGTCTCTGAAGGGCGTCCCCTCCTCTGACCTCGCGTCGCCCCCATGAGCGCTGCCCGCGGCTGCCAGCACGCGCCTCGGGACTACGCCCTGAGGCGGAGACGCAGAGTCCCCGACCGCCTGTGGGCAGGTGCTCACACAGGCCTGTCCCCAGCCTGGCGTCAAGGCCCAGCCCCACCCCTCCCTTCGACCTCCGCGGCTCCCCGCCCTGGGTGTCGGGCCACGGTGCTGAGCTGGTGCGGGACGGGACCCGGGCGGCCCCTCCCTGCAGGTCTGAGTGCCAAAAGCCACCTCTGCCGATGGCTCGGGAGCGACCGCCGTGTGGGCAGAGGGCGCCGGCCGGGAAGCCACCGGCCGTTGGCGGGAAACACAGCTCTCTGGACGGGCTCTGGGCCGTGCCGATCCCCGGGGGCCTCTCTGGCGCCAGGAACTTCTGAGGCTCATGGGGTGTGAGGAGGTCCAGGTGACCCGGTCACCGCGGGCCTCGTGGGCACGGGTCCAGGCCGACGGAGCGCCTGAGGTCCGGGTTCAGCCACCTCTGCACAGCTTTGCAGAGCAGATCTGGGGCCAATGACTCAAGGGAAACTGGGTCACGGAGTCACTTACACATTCTCCCGACATTTCCCCTGGTAACGAGGCCAGAGCCCGCCGGCCTCCTCTCTGGCGGGTGTGGGGGAGGCAGGCGCAAACCCACAACCCAGGGACTCGGACCCATGCCCGGAAGGTGCTCAGCAAATATCCGGCTGATAAAGAATTTTAACGTTTCAGAGAAATGCATCATCTGTCAGGGGACCTCGCACGCCTACAGCCAACAGACGGTCCACAGTGAGGTCCTGAACGCCTTTCTCTCGGCTCAGTCACAAGAAGGGGTGCCCCTCGCGCCCCCTCCCCCCGAGGACCCAGGCCTTGCACCACAGCAAGACAAGAGAAGGCGTGAAGGTCAGTAAGACAGAAGCAGCCCGGCCGGCGGGGCTCCGTGGGTGAGCGCCAACCTACGAGCCAGGAGGTCAGGGTTCGACGCCCGCTCGGGGCACAGGCCCGGGTTGCAGGCTGGATCCCCAGTGGGGGGCGTGCAGGAGGCAGCCGATCCATGATTCTCTCTCACCATGGATGTTTCTCTCTCTCTCCCTTCCTCTCTGAAACCAATAAAAAATATTTCTTAACGAATGAAAAGCAAACGGTTGTTGGCAAAGGACATGCTCATCGGTGCAGAGGATCCGAAGGACCCGGGGGAACAGCCAGCTCTGGAGAGACGAGGTGCGTAAACCACACGCAAACACGGGAACGTGGAATTCAAAGGCCATTCCCTCAGCCTCTCTGACGAGACAGGGCCGGGGAGGAGCCTGCAACCACGCACGTGCCCGTGACCAGAATCGAACCCGGGACCCTTTGGTCCACAAGCCGACACTCTATCCACTGAGCCACACCTGCCAGGACTACTGACTTTAAAAAAGCCGCGAAGATAACGCGTGGGGAAGGGCCAGTCTTCCCACAGCGGCCCCGAGGCGCTGAGGTTCCCGCGGCCAACAGCTCCATCCCGCCCGCCTCACGCTGTACACAGCCCAGCCCACACCGCGGAGGCCGCAGGCGGGAGGCGAAGCGCGCGGCTCGCTCGTGCCTGCGGGAGGGTCCGAATTTCCCACAGAGCCCTCCGCCCGCCACCTGCCCCGGGCCCGTGCCAGGAAAACACGCGTTCCTCCGTGGGCACACGGCCGCAGACGCCGCCGCAGGCTGCGTGTTTCGGCCGCGGCCCCGGCAAGTGACTGGAGATGAGGTGACGCCTTGGGCACGTGGCCGCGCGAGCACCGGCCACCAGGCGCCGCGGCAGGGACGCCCAGGCGGCCGTGAGCGCGAGGGCCGTGTGCGCCGTGACGGGCAGGGGTGGACACGAGGATCCCAGCGATGCCGTGTTGGGAAAAGGAGGAGGAGAAAGCCCCACGTGTGAACGTGATTAAGGATAGAAAAGAGACCGCGGCCACACCGGGCCCACGCGGCCGGCACTTCCTCGCTGAGGCCCCGGATGTTCCTGGAGGCCAGTCCACCCCCAGCGAGAGGCCACGCACACCAGGAGTGGCTGTTACGGACACTCGCAGGCACACAACACCGCCAACAGCACGTGCCGGGGAGGCACAGCCGGGCGGCCGCTGTGGAGAGCAGGCAAACTCAGAAGCTCAGCCGGCGTGGCTCCGCGGTTGAGCGTCCACCTGGGAGCCAGGAGGTCACTGTGGATTCCGGGTCCGGGCGCCGGCCTGGGGCTGTGGGCTCCATCCCCAGTGTGGGGCGTGCGGGAGGCAGCCGGTCACCGATTCTCTCTCATCTTGATGTTTCTCTCTCTCCTTCCCCCTTCCTCTCTCTGAAATAAATAAAAACATTTTCAAAAGAATTACACAGAAGCAGCGCGTGGCCCGGCGGGCCGCCCTCGGTGCAGAGCTGAAAGGAGGGATTTCGTTGGAAGATGTTCGCACACCTGTGTTCACAGCAGCCCGTGCCCCGGCGGGCGGCGGGTGGACAGGGTGCGTCCATCCCCGGGTGGGGTGGCGCCCAGCCCCGGAGAGGAGGAAGTGGCACCCAGGCGGCATGTGAAGGGCCTGCGTGACGTCCTTCACGGACCTGGGGTGTCAGACCCACAGGAGGGCGGGGCTCCGTGTGCGACGGGGCAGGGGGAGAGCCCTGGGGCGATGGAGCCTCTGCCCCTGAGCCGGGCTCTGAGGGCGGCTGTGAGGGCCGATGTGCGTTCTGTGTCGTTATCACAATAAAGGGGGAAGCACAGGTCAGGCTCGGTGCCACACGGCCCGGGCGGAACCAGGGGCCCGGGCGGAACCGCTCCGAGGCAGAGGAGTCAGAACGTGAGTCCGACCACGTGGCCGACGTCTGGGAACCGAGGGCGGAGCACGGGGACTGGCGTCCCGGACGCCCCCAGGTCAGCAGGACGCGCGGGAACACGCCTGCGCACCGCTCCCCCACGGCTCCCGCTCTGGGGAGCAGCCGGGCTCAGGCGCACAATTCAACCCGGAAACACCCGACGGCGGCCGGCTCCGGGGGACGGAAGGACAGCGGAAAGACAAGCGGCTCCGGGGGACACGCGAGGGGAATGGCTGCCGCGAGAACAGCCTGCCCGCCCGTGCCCGCCCGCTGGAGAACGGACGAAGGGAGGGAGGGAAAGAGGGAGGTCCCGCCGTGTGTTTCTGTGAGCACGACGCCAGCACTCAGCTGGGGGGGCGGGGGCCGGGCCGTGCCGGGCGAGGAGCCGGCTGTTCTCAGAGTTCGGCTCCGAGGGCTCCTCCTAAGGAAGTGGAGGTTCGCTATGAGAGAACCCTTCGCGCCTGGATCCGGAGCCCCTGTGCGTCCTGACACCCCCGCGCCCTCCTCCCTGCAGAGGGTGCCGCTGGGGTGGGGTGCAGACGGGCCTGCCACAGCTCACCCCTCCAGGAGGCCTTCCCGCCTGCCCACGCCACCTCCAGCCCCCAGGGCCCTCTCACAGGGGCAGGGCGGTGCGACCTCGGGGTGGAGCACACACGTGACCCAGCTTCACGCCCGCACACGCGTGAGAGCCGAACAGAGACGCCCCTGGCCTCGCGTGTCCCCCCTCAGAAGGTCCCCAAGGATCCAGCAGGAGGGGAGACGGGGCCCCAGACAATGGATGGTGACGGCCTGGGGGCGGGCGCATCTGTAACACTGTCCACAACACACACAGCCAGGCGTGGCCAGGACGGCGGTGCCTCCACTTTCCATGTCCTTCTTCACACTTTCCTTCAGAATTCAATCCCCTGCAGTGAACTGTTCCTCTCACTGATTTCAGAGAGGAAGGGAGAGAGAAACATCCCCGATGAGGGAGAATCACTGATGGAGGGAGAATCACACGGGATGGAGCCTGCAGCCCGGGCCTGTGCCCTGACCAGGATCAAACCCGGGCCTGTCCGTCCTCAGGCCGAGGCTCTATCCACTGAGCCGCACCGGCCTGTCACAATGTTAATGACGGGAAAATCCACTCTCATGGTAAAAAAACAGCTGTGTGTGAATGTCTCTAATAAAACTGAATGCAAAGATCGAAACATTTTTCTGTGTGAGGAACACAGTCCTCCGGATCGGAGCCACAAGCCGGAAGGGGGGGCGCGTGCGGGCAGAGCCCCGGGGAAGGCGAGGGCCCCAAGACGCGGCTGTGGCCTCGACTGACGACTAGAGCCGAAGCGAAGCTGAGGGTGAGCGACCACTCGGCCCACGAAACTCTGTGACACCGAGGAAGCGTTTTAGGGGCGCAGTCGGGAGGGTCAGGTGTGACCCCTGGAACAGGAAACCTCTTGCTGAGGCAAAGTCCCTTCACCAGACACCCCGCCCCCCGCAGGGCGCGCACCCCGGGCCCTGTAACGGGAGGGGCCCTCCAGGTCAGGGAACAAACCAGGCTCGGAGGAGAGCTTCCCACTCGCTCATCCACCCCCATCCCTGCCGGCCAAGGTCAGACCAGCCAGCAAGGACGGCCTGGTTAGAAGGAGGCTGCTTTCGCCCGCCCGTCCTTGCCGGCACAGGAGAGCCCACCCCTCCTGCGAGTGGGGGGCCCCCAGGGCCCGCCTCCTGAAGGTGACCTGAGGGAAGGTCGAGGGTCGCTGCCCCCGGCCTGGCCACCACCCCAGCCCCCACGGGATGCCTTTCCCAGCTTTAAGCCACTCACCACTCCAAGTGCGGGAGACAGGCTCTCTCCCCACCAGCCCCTCTGTGGTCCCGCAAACCTTTGTTAGGGGCCTGGGGGTTCCCGCTGGGAACAGCCCCTCCCCTCGGCCGCCCTGACCTCAGAGGCCCCGCCCGCCTGTGGCCGTAGGCAGAGCGTCTGGTCTTGGCTTTGGGGAGAGGACACAGAGAGGAGGCGAGATGAAGACGCCAATTAGTGAGCCGACAGAGACAAGCTCGCGGCAGATGGCGTGGCCGGGCTTCAGGGACAGGAGTAATCCCGTCGTCTGTCCCTCCATTCAGCCTCTCTCTCTGCCATTCACTCACCACCCTTCCCCGCCTGGGCACCTGTCTGAGGGGACAGGACCAGGGGGGACCTGACCCTCCTGACCCCCCTCCCGCACCTCCTGGCCCCCGAGACGGCCGAGCGGGCAGTGGCCGGGTGGCTCCCTCCCCGAGGGTCTGGCAAACAGAAGCCCCTTCCGACCACCCCCTGCCCTCCCCCACCCAGCACCTCCGACCTGTGGGAGCCCCTGGGTGGGCAGGCCCTCCCTTCTCTCGGGCTGTCATGGTCTGGACACGGAACCCCAGGGCGACCTGGCCGAGAGTGAATGGCCCACCACCCACAGGGCTCTGGGCCCCTGGCCGCAGAGCCCCCGAGGCCCTCCCTGGCGCTGTGCCCACGGAGGGCTGGGAGCAGTGCCCAGCCCCCCACAGCAGCCGCCCGGGGCACCGCCGCCCACTCCGCGTGCAGGCAGGTCCTTCCCTCCAGCCCCTCCAGCCCCACAAAGCCCGGTGCCTCCAGGGCCCCTCACTCCCTGCAGGCCCGTCCGCACTGACCAGCCCCGGAGCCCCGGATGGCAGGTCCCGCAAAGTTCTCCTTCGACCCCCGGCTGCCGTGGGCTCGGTGAGGGGGGCCCTGAGCCCAGCTCAGACGTCCCCTCCTCCAGGAAGCCGGCCCTGCTCCCCCACCCCCACAGGCCCCAAGGCCTGGGCATGTTCCGGACACAGACCGTGTTGCCCTGAGGCGGGTGACGGCACAGACGCCTGAACCGGGGCTTTTGGGCCAAAATAGCCACTTTGCCTGCTTGGGCCTGAGGAGCGTCGACCCGGCCACGCTCACCTGACAGGCCACGCTCTGCCCAGGGGTCAGTGTCGCTCCAGGCCGGGCGCACTTCCTGGCCTCGGGGGAAACAGTTCCTTCAAATTATCCGCTGGAGGCAGCGACCCTGCAGGTCGGTGATGGATGCCAGGCCCAGCGGGAGGCGGCCATGAGCCGAGGCCCGGCTCCCTTCTCAGGACTGAGCCTGGGCTGTCGTGAATCTGCGTTTGTCTAAGGCGCCTTGGGGTGGCGGGAAGTTGGCCTCGCGGAGCCTTCCTGAATGATTGGCCCAGGAGCGTTCTCGCCACCTCCCCCTCGGCGCCCTGGCCTCGGGGCAGGCCCAGCGGCTGTGCCTGGGGTCACGTCTGCTGGTTGGAGGGGACGGGGAGCCCCGGTCAGGCCCCGAGAGCCGATGCCCCCACAGGCCTGCCAGTCCCCTCCAGCCGCGTCGGAGACACCGTGTGCGCCTCCCACGTCCACTCCGGGGCCCGCGGCTGGTGTGTCTGGGCCGACCCCGCCGTCTCGGGGGAGCGGCCCTGGGCGCCCGGCCACAGCTGCCCCCGCCCTTCGAGAAACAGCGTGGCGCCAGGAGGCCACACGAGGCCACAGTCCGTGCTGCGGGCCCTGCTGGGGTGGGCAGGCCCGGACAGTCCGTGTGCCGGCACCTGGGTCCCTCTGCTCGCCGCCCAGGCCCGTGCCAGAGGTGCCAGAGGTGTGAGGCACCACCACGGAGGGCACCGCCGCGTGCCAGGCCGGCTCGTCCAGACCGGCTCCTCCACAGCCCGAGAGACGAGGCCCAGCAGAGCCAGCCGTGCACCGGGGGCCGCAGTCACCCCCCCGCCCGTCCCCTGCAGGTCCCCACCAGGCGGTCACCTGAGCCTCGGGGTCGGGCAGGGGAGGAGGCGCTGGAAGTGTGTCCTGGGCACAGCCTCAGGTGGCCAGCGCCTACCTCGGCCGCAGGGCGTCCTGCCCCCCCTGCTGCGGGCTGCCTGTGGAGCTGGCTCGGGTCTCTGCCCCCTCCACTCCTGTTTGGATGCACCTGTGTCTGTCTCTGTCCTTCCCTGTGGCCCCTCTCAGCCCTCTCTGCTCGCACACCCCGGCCCCGTCTCCGCGGGGTCCTCAGCCTGCGTGCAGGCGCCGTCTCTCCCTCGAGGCTTGGGCAGCTGGCGCCCCTGCCTGGCTCCCAGAAGCCTCGCTGCTGTCTGTCTCGCATCTGTCTCCCTCCATCTCGTCTCGCACGTCCTGGGGCACTTCCTGACTCTGACTCACTCTCTCTTTCTCTCTCTCTCTCTCTCTAGTTTCTGCTCCGTATCTCCTCTCTCCGGCTCCATCCCTGTCCCTGCTTCTCTGGGGTCACCCCCTTTGACGGTTTCCGGGTCAATCCTGCAGGTTCCTCTGTGCCTGGGGCTTGTCTGTCTCCCTCGGAATATTCCTGGTCTCTGCCCGTCTCGCTGTCACTGCGCCCAGGGACGGCAAACAGGACAGAAGTCCAGTCTCACCAGGAGGCCAGCGCAGCCCCAGCCCCCCAGAGCCAGGACAGCGAGTGTCCGGGAGCACTGGGCAGCCAGGACACCCCGGGGCCGCCCCGTCACCCCCGCAGGGGAAACTCTGGGTGACACACGCAGAGGGCGTGCGGCTGGCAGGCACCCAGCTCACTGCAGCCGTGTCGACAGACACATCAGAGACTTGGGTTTTCCTGCGAGCCCACCTCTGGGCCCGAATTAGCCGCCTAATTAATTATCTGCAACAGCCTGCGCTGGCTGGCGGAACGCGGCCCCGGTGCCAGGATGCTGCGCGGTCCTGAATCCCGTCCCGGTGACGTCATCATTATAATTAGACGCAGCCTGGAGCCTGTCTATCCTTGACCCTGGAGTCTCGGGGCGTGCGGCCCGGGCCAGGCCCCGTGTCTGCTCATGTCACTTCTCTAGCAGACACGCCCCATGCGAGCCCCTCTAGGCACCCCGTCCCTGACGGCAGCGCCCACCTCCGGCCAAGCTCCCGGCCCCCCTGACACAGCAGCGGCACCTCATGCCACGCAGTGGACGGCAGCAGGCCAGGGGAGATGCCCTCGCAGCGTCTGTCCCGGCCACCAGGAGCCGGGCCCCATCACGGGAGACCGGGCAGGAGCGCGGGATGGCCCACCGCCTGGCTGACCAGAGCGCCCCTGCTCGGTGCCCGTGTGGACCGGGCCCCTCTTCACCACGCCTTGGCCGGGGTCTCCGGCCATGAGGATGCCTGGAGCCCTGTAGGCACAGGATGCCCTTCAAATGGGGGTCAGCAGATTGAGGGGTCGCACTGGGCACGGAGGGGCGGCTCCCCGCTGTCTGGGACACGTCCCTGTCTTGTGCTCAGCCAGCCCCGTCCCCGGTGTCCGGGTCCAGCGGCGGTGGCTCTGCTCCCCGAGGGGCCACCACCCTGCAGGAGGGTTTGCCTCGTGCCCCTGAAACCCTCCCCGGGGGTGCCCAAGCCCAAGGAGGCGCTACTGCTCGCTCAGCCTCGACCCTGCAGCACCCTGGCCGCCGAGTGTGCGGCCTGCCGCCTGCTGGGTGCACCGTGCCCCACCCCCTCCTTCCTACCTCCCAGGGCCTGTTTCATCACGAACTCCATGGCACCGGCTTTGATTCCTCAGCGGCAGCTCCGGGGGTCCCAACTCACAATCAAGTGTGGCCGCCGAGTCCTGGGCCTGGGAGAGAGGAGCCGGTCACAGGCCGCCCGGCCCACCTGCGGGGCCTCCTCCTCGTCCTGCCTCCCTCCCCCCGAGTGTGCGCTGGGGTCTGGGAGAGCATCATTCCCTGGACCCCGGCCGGGAGGGGACACCCGGGCGGGTCCCTGTGGAGGGGCTCCCCCTCCCCCGACACCCTGGCCAGGGCAGCAGGTCCCAGGACCCCCGCTGGGTCTGCAGTGGTCTCAGGCCCCGAGGTCCTGGAGCGGGGTGGGGTGTCAGTCGTGGGGAGAGGCATGGCTCCCAGAAGCCGGCCTGCAGGAAGCAGGGGAGTTGGGAGGTGACTGGCTCTGCTGCTTCCTGGTGGGCCCGGGCCAGGGGAGGGGGACGGGGTCCATCCAGAATCAGGTTTGGGGGGGTGGGGCCCGAAGGGGTGCCCCTCGGGGAGGGCCCTGTGGCTGCTGGTGGAGGTGTTGGGAGGCCTGGCTCCATCCAGGGGAGACCCCGTACCCACTGCCACCCGCCCACCACAAAGAGGGGGGTGGGAGAGCTGGGGGGAGGGGGGCCAGCCTGGGCAGACCACCCCTCCACCTGCCTCTAAATGGGGGCGCCCCTGGGTCCAGGCCAGGTGGCACTGTGGTGGGGAGGTGCTTCCTGTAAAACCTGCCTGTGTGTGTGTGGGGGGGGGGGCCCTGCAGAGCCGCTGCTTCCTGTGCGCCCTCCTCTGCAGGGACCCGCTGTGCGCTGGGCAGGGGGCGGGAGTGCCCCCCCACAAAGCGCTGGCGCGCAGGGCGCCTCTGCCGCAAAGCAGATTCTCTTCCAAACTTCTCCCCTGGCTTCTGGGGAGAGGGGACCGCAGGGCCCCCCGCAGAGGTCGGGGTGCTGCTGGGCTCCCCCAGGGCACGGGCTTGGCTCCCGTCGCCGCCGTCCCTCTGGGCTTTGCGGCGGGCGAGCTGCCCGGCTCTGCGGAGCGGCCCTGGGGGGGGGGGGGGCGCCAGGGGAGGAAAGGAGACAGAGGACAGGGGAGGGCAGGGGGCAGGACAGAGCGGGAGCCGGGGAGGCAGGAGCCGGGGAGGCAGGAGCCGGGGAGGCAGGAGCCGGGGAGGCAGGAGCCGGGGAGGCAGGAGCCGGGGAGGCAGGAGCCGGGGAGGCAGGAGCCGGGGAGGCAGGAGCCGGGGAGGCAGGAGCCGGGGAGGCAGGAGCCCGGACAGAGCCGGAGGCAGGGCGCGCCGGGCCGGCCGCTTCAGCACCGCGCGGGTGGACAGCGCCGGCCGGCCGAGGGCTTGCCCAGCGGGGCCGGGGCCGGGCCGGGCGGCCGGGCCGGGGATGGGGCTGCGCGCGGGGCCGGTTACCTTCCC
This sequence comes from Eptesicus fuscus, assembly GCF_027574615.1. Taxonomy (NCBI): domain Eukaryota; kingdom Metazoa; phylum Chordata; class Mammalia; order Chiroptera; family Vespertilionidae; genus Eptesicus; species Eptesicus fuscus. Next base: position 117,360,343 of record NC_072474.1, on the reverse strand, counting down.
GGACCGGGGTGCGGGCTAGCGGGCGGGCGTCAGCGGCGGGGCGCGCTCGGGCCGACCGGGTCCATGTGGCGCCCCAGGAACTGCGGCGGCGGCTGAAGGGCACCGCGAGGAGGCGCGTCACACGGAGGCCTCCCCGCCCCCCGAGCGTGACGGGGAGGGCGGGGCGCGCGGCTCGCGGCGCGGGGGGCGGGGGCGGGGACTGCGGAGCCGCGCCCCCATCTTCCTCCAGAGCCCGCCCCCCGCCGGCTTCGGGGGTCGGGGGTCCTGGGGGGTCCGGCCGCCTGAATCCAGACCCTGTGCCCGCTGCGCCCCGCGGTGTGGACCCGGTGGGGGCCGCCCTCCTCCCGCAGGGTCCGCACTCCCCTCGCCGGGTCCTTCGTGAGCGCGTGCGGGACGACACCCCGCAAACCTAGTGGGAAAGTCCCTCCGGGGCCTGGGGGTGGGGGTCGCCCCTCCCCAATCGCTCCGCCACGGGAGGGGGTGCCCAGCGCGGGTGCGGGGAGGCGCAGTGGTCCCGAACCCGAGTGACCCCAACCCCCGCTCTCGGGCCTCTTCTGAGCGGGAGAAGGGAGCCCCCCGACTTCTGAACCCCCTCCCCTGGCGGAGAGAGACCCGCAGACGAGCCCTGGCCTATTTTCAATGAAAGTGAAAAGGAGGGAGACCCGGGCCGCGGACAGTCGGGGCCGCGGCGGGGAGGGGGGAGGAGAGAGGAGGGAGGGGGAGGGGGAGGGGGAGGAGGGAGGGAGAGGAGGGAGGGAGGGAACTGCTCCCCGGCGCCCCGCCCGCCGCCCCCTCCCTGCCGGCGCTGCCTCTGCGGAGCTGCACTGCGGGACGGCGGTTGGCGGTCGCTGCAAGGTCGCAGGTCCGCCTCCTGCGCCCGCCCCTCTCGGGGGTCCCTGCGGGGGCCTCGTGCGGGGAGAGGGCTGCGGGGCCCGCATCTCCCGGAACCGCAGGGCCGGCTGCCTGGTGGCCGCAGCAGTCACTTGTCACCGGCCCCGCCAGGCTGAGTCATGGGGAGTCGCGGGGCGAGATGGAAGGGGTGGATCCTGGGGCTGCCCCGGCCCCTGCCCCCACGGAGGGGCGGCCACTCCTCACGCGCCCCTTCCCGCTGCTGCCCTGGACCTCAGCCTGGTCCCAGTCCGCCGCCCCTCTGCCCGGCTGCTGCCCTCTGACCCCTCCAGGCCCTGGCGGGACTGAGCCAGCCAGGAGGGAGGGAGGGGGGCGGAGGCTGCAGACCTCCAAGAATGGGAGCACATTTCTGCCTTTTGTTTTTCTTTTTAAATATACTTTTTTATCGATTTTAGAGAAAGAGGGGGAGGGAGAGAGAGAAACACCAACGATGAGAATCATGGATCGGCTGCCTCCTGCACGCCCCCCACTGGGGATGGAGCCCGCAACCCCGGCCTGTGCCCTGATCAGGAATCGAACCGTGACCTCCTGGTTCTTAGATCAACGCTTAACCACGGAGCCACGCCGGCCCTGGCCGCTTCATCTCTTTATGAGATGGGTCAAAGGTCAGGCCTTGTGCAGGTCTGGGGACAGGAGCTGAGGAGGGGTCACCCGTTTCCAGGGTCTGAGGATCCCCAGCTCAGGGTCCATGCCCCACTGATGGGATGACCCACAGCTGACATCCTGCGGGCAACCCCCCAGAGGACCCCACAAGCCACCTGCAGAGAGACACCCCCTGACCTAAAGGCACCAGGCTGGGCGGGTGCGGCCTGCAGGCCGGGAGGTGCAGGCTGCCGGAGCAGACAGGGCAGGGCCCAGCCCCAGTGCTGGAGTCCGGGGGCTCACTGGCCGGGACAGGCTCAGGCACAGAGGCCAGAGGCCTCTGCTGGCCCCTGGACGCTGCTGACCCTCCACGTCTGTCTCCATCCCCCCTTCTCCCTGGGGGTCACCATTCAGAGGTCAGCTGTGGGGGTCACCATCTCCCTCCCTCTCGCTGTCTCTTCCTACCGGTCTCTCTCTCTCTGTTGTTACCCGTCTTACCCTCGCCACACACAGCGGCCCCTCAGTTCACATCTGCCCGGCCCCGAGCCAGGGATGCCAGCCCTCCCAGGGAGACAGGTTGCTGGCAGGTGGGTCAGAGTGATGGGTGCTTGGGAGGAGGAAGGCGGGCGCGGGCAGTGGGGAGCAGAGGACTGGAGGGCGCACTGCAGCTTGGCAGGAGGGAGAACACGACACCTGGGTGCCCAGCGATGGGTGGGCCCCGAGCCAGGCTTCCAGGGCCTCGGAGCCATACCCAGGAGGACTCGGGTCCTGCGAGTGCTGGGAAGAGGACCCAGTCCTGGTGACAGACCCAGACCCACAGCCAGCTGAGTGAGACCGTGGGAGCTTAGTGGGAATTTGCACCAGTGAACAAGGCTGGGCTGAGGGTGGCTGAAGCCCCAGGGGGGCTCGTCAGGCCCTGGGGGTGGCCTCTGTCCTTGTGGCATTGGGCCTGGAGGTGGTGGATGGAAGTGGGATGGGGAGGTGGACGGAGGTGGGATGGGGAGGTGGACGGAGGTGGGATGGGGAGGTGGACGGAGGTGGGATGGGGAGGTGGACGGAGGTGGGATGGGGAAGGATATGGCAGGCAGCTGGGTGAGGGGAGGTGTCCCACCAGGTCAGCTCAGCACCCCAATAGCTCTTCAGAGCACTGCCCCCCAGAAACTGGCCGGCAGCTCCACCCAGAGCGTGACTGAAGGAGACCTGGTGCTGCCTGTGGGACCTCTGCCGCCCACAGGTCCCCTCTGCCCCCCACGGTCACTCCGGATGGCAGAGGCAGCCGCTGCCCTCCCTGCTCCAGCCCCTGCCCCGCCTCTCGGGAAGCCCCTGCTGGGCACCCCTCTGCTCCCTCCAAGGAGGCCTGACTGGTGCCAGCTGCCTGCCTGTTCCCTGGCGTTCCCGTGCCCCAGGGCACCCTGCTGCATGGGGGCGGGCGGGGGTGCAGACCCTGAGGGGGCCTGGGAGGGGCTCCTGGCACACCTGGGACTCCCCAGACACTTCAAATGCAAACTTAATAATTTAACAAGCTGAGTAACAGTCGCTGGCACCGCCCACCGCCGGGCCATCTTCCCGCGGGATCCCGTTATTACTTACAAGGCTGCAACAGGGAGCAGGAACCTGAGCAGCTGGGCAGAATCGCGCGTGCCTCCCTGATGCCTCCACGGGGCAGGTCCAGTCTCCAAGGCTCAGTGCTGCCCAGTCTTGAGAACCAGCTCGATCCCCAGACCCCGTCCGGTCCTGGGGTGCTGAGACGTGGGCCCAGTCAGGTGTCCTCACTGTCCATTTCCACAGAGGCCCTGCCCCCAGGCTGTTCCGCTCAGGGGGCCGCGCTTCCTGCTCCCTCCCACACTCACCTGCACACCTGGCCTCCGCTCTGGGCAGTTCACCCCACACCAGCCCTGCCACACAGCACAGAGGCCGCAGAGCTGGTGGGGTCAGGTCAGGGTCAGGGAGGGTGGTGGCCCTGGTCTCACAGGGGCTGGGAACTGTCCCTTCAGGGCTGCCCAGCAGGGCCCAGGGTCTGGTGGGCGGTAGGGCAGCCCCGTCCCAGCAGAGCTCCTGGCCCAGGGAGGTGCCCAGGACACACCGTGGACAACAGACAGCCTCACACTAACCTGTGGGCACAGCGTGCGAGGGCCCCTGCTCCGCCAGGAGGGGGCGGAAGTCCAGGCCCCACACTCACCAAAGGGAGCAGAGCATCTCGGGAGCCTCAGGGGCACCTGTTCCACTCCCTCTCCCCCAAGGTAGGCGGGCCCAGCCAGGTTTAGGGTTAGGGTTAGGGTTAGCGGTAGGGTTAGGGTTAGGGTGAGGGTAAGGGTAAGGGTTAGGTTTAGGGGTAGCGGTAGGGTTAGGGTTAGGGTTAGGATAGGATTAGATTTTGGGTTAGGGTTAGGGTTAGGGTAGAGTTAGTATTAGCTTTAGGGTAGGGTCAGGATTAGGGTAGTTAGGGTTATGTTTAGGGTACGGTCAGGTTGAGGATTAGGGTAGGGTTAAGTTTAGGGCTCGGGTAGCATTAGGGTTAGGGTTCCCAGGTTTACCCTGGGAGTTCAGCAGTGGCTCTGGTGATGGCAGTACAGCTTTGTCCTCCTAAAGTGTACCTTCTAGGCCAGTGGTCGGCAAACTCATTAGTCAACAGAGCCAAATATCAACAGTACAATAATTGAAATTTCTTTTGAGAGCCAATTTTTTTTTTAAACTTCTTCTCACGCCACTTCTTTAAAATAGACTCGCCCAGGCCGTGGTATTTTGTGGAAGAGCCACACTCAAGGGGCCAAAGAGCCACATGTGGCTCACGAGCCGCAGTTTGCCGACCACGGTAATCTAGGCGACACGGAAAGCCGATGGCGTTAAGGGCCACAGAGGGTCACTACCAAGTGAGTGAAAGACCGGGTCTGGTTGTTGGTGGGACATCGTGGCCTCGATGGTGGGGGACATCAGGGCATGGCGGGGGGGGGCGTAATCGGGGTCGGGCGGATGGGGTAATCGGGGTCTGGCGGGTGGGGGCATCGGGGTCTGGCGGGTGGGGACATCGGGGTCTGGCGGGTGGGGGCATCGGGGCCCAGGCTGAATTGCTCAGGGCCCCAGGACAAGTCCGCCCGGAAACCAGGAGGAATAACAGCTCGGCAGCGGCCCAGCCCCGGCCTTGGTGGGAATGGAGTGGGAACCATCACACCATCCGCAGGCAACAAGGCCCCAGGTGTCCGCACAGCTGAGTGGGGACTCGGGCCCCAGGGTGCTGCCAGTGGGCCGGCCCCCACTCCTGCCTGGAAGGCCTGGCTCAGGGCAGCTGCAGGAGCCGCTCTGCGTCCCCCTCCCCCAGGGGAGCGGCAGGGTTTCCTTGCGCCCAGGAGGGCTCCTGGCCCGAGCGTGAGGCCCACAGGTGAGGGGCACCAGGGCCTGATGGATCCCGGGCCCTGGTGGGAACAGAGCCAACACCCCTGTGAAATGCCCTCCCAGTGGCCCGAAGCCCTCCCATCCACCCCCACAGCTGCCTGTGTGGGAGGTTCTGCCCCCAGCTACCGGGCACCCAGGCTGGCTCTAAGGATGTCACAGAGGGAGGGAGGCCCAACTCTGTGGACCCAGGCGGGGATGGGGGACTCCCGGCTCTGCCCAGACCTGGGCTCCCAGACCAGCCCCACGGCAGGGTCGACCGCCAGCCCAGACCATGGGTCTGGAGTGCTAACCGGGCAGGCAGCGTGGAGGCGCATCCCGCACCAGGCCCCTTATCCGAGCCCACGTCCAGCCTAGAACCTGTCTCTGGGGCAAGGCCCTGCAGGGCTGGGCGAGGGCCACCCCAGGTCCCGCGGTGTGGGCAGAATGTCCCTTAGAGCTGGGCGGGGGCAAGGCCCTGGGCGCAGGCCAGCCCGTTCCGGGAGTGGACAAGCCTGTGGCCTGTAGGGTAGGAGCCGCTCTGGCCGGCCACCTGGGATCCGGGACCACCTGGGAGTCAGTCGGCACAGGCAGGAGGGGCGTGGGCCTCGGAGACCGAAGGGGAGACGGCTCCTGCAGGCTCCGGCCCGAGACCTTCCTGCGAGAGCACAGGACTATTTAGGCTGCTCATCATTTCTTAAAAGAAGTAAAAGCTAAAAATAGCGGCGGGTGCATAACAAACGTGGCCCTTCCTCTCTGCCAGCGGCACGGCTGCCACGGCTGCACTGTCCAGCGCAGGCTCTGCCCTGGGTCCGAGCGTCTGGGGCCTCTCCTTCCCCTCAGCACCGTCCGCCTCCTGGACAGGGGTCCTGGCCCAGCCTGTGCGAGTCTCCGACCAGCTCACCTCCAGCAGCGGGAGGTGGGCCCGAGCTCAGGCCAGGTGCTCACACCACCGGCACCCAGCAGAGCTCAGCCAGGCGAGAGAGGAGGAACCAGTGCCTGGTTCCCGCAGACCAGGCAGGGACATGCACACGCTTCGCCCCCCCGCCCCTGCCTGCCTGCACCTGACTGGGTGAAGGACGTGGGCATGGGGGCCTGCTGACGGGAGCGGTGGGGCCCCCTCACCTGCCTCACCAACAGGAGAGGAGGGGTCACCTCCTCAAAGCGCCGGGAGCCGGTCTCCAGGGCCCAGCGGCCGGGAGGAGGCTCATAAGCACCCTGACCCTGCTGTCCTGCCGGGTCCTGCTGAGCCCTGGCCCTAAGCCTCTGCGGCCACTTCACGGCCCGCAGCATTCGGCAGCTGGGCTTCTCCAACCGGCCTTCCCTGGACGCCCCACAGTCCCGCACCCCCACTCCGAAGGGGGACTCGGGGCCTTCCACTCAGGCACCGTGTCTGGAGGGGCAGCAACCACAGGTGCCCAGCGCCACGGCGTCCGTCTGCCCCCACACCGCCGCCTCTTCCTGCGTGACCGACCAGCCAGGCTGCCCCAGGGCCGAGGCGGCTCAGGACAGGGACGCGCAGCCCGAGCCCGGGCCCTGCGCTGCGTCCTCGGGTCGGAGCCAAGACCAGCCCGAGACGAGCGTCGTCAGAAAATAGTTTAATTATGTACAGGCGGCCTCAGGCTGATCACGCCTGGGCACGGACGTCACGCGGGCAGAGGACGCAGCAGCGCTCTGCCCGGAGGGGACGCTCTCGGGGGACGGCCCTGAACCAACAAATCACAGACGTGACGACGGGGAGGAACGCGAATCAACACTTTCCTTTGGGAAAAGAAAAGGAAACCAAGGGGTTCGGAATGCTCTTCCCGCCCGCGGCGGCTCCAGTCCTCGAGGCGCAGCGGCCGGTGCAGCCGCCTCCCCGCCTCAGCCTGGCAGGGCTCGGCGGCCAACGGCAGCCCCTGGTCCACGTGCAGCTCCGACCAGAGGGCTCAGAAGAGGGGCCGGGCGCCCTGGCTCTCGAACTCGGACCAGGCGTCGCTCAGCTCCATGAAGATCATCCTGGCCTGCTGCTCGTAGGGCTGCCCCGTGGCCTGTGGGACGGAGGGGACGATGGTCCCATGCCAGCTCCCCAGGTGGACCCCGCCCAGTGGGTGCTCACCTCCCAGGTGGACCCCGCCCAGTGGGTGCTCACCTCCCAGGTGGACCCCGCCCAGTGGGTGCTCACCTCCCAGGTGGACCCCGCCTCCCACACTCACCTCCCAGGTGGACCCCGCCTCCCGCACTCACCTCCCAGGTGGACCCCGCCCAGTGGGTGCTCACCTCCCAGGTGGACCCCGCCCGCACTCACCTCCCAGGTGGACCCCGCCTCCCGCACTCACCTCCCAGGTGGACCCCGCCTCCCGCACTCACCTCCCAGGTGGACCCCGCCCAGTGGGTGCTCACCTCCCAGGTGGACCCCGCCTCCCGCACTCACCTTGTCGGGGTGCACCACCAGCACAGCCCGGCGGTACTGCTTCTTCACCTGCTCGGGCGTCACCAGGTCAGCCATGCCCACGGGCGTCCAGCGGCTCTCGCCGTCCCACAGCACGGTGTGCAGTGTGGAGAGGAGGGCGCGGATGTTCCTCTCCTTGCCCTCGGTCCAGTCCAGGAGCTGGGGGAGACGTGGGGCTGAGGGCAGGAGTCCTGGCCCAGCCGCCCTGCGTGGGCCAGCGTCGCAATCCTCCACACGCGTCCGCCCAAGCAAGCCTCCGACGCCGTAAGGAAAGGCCCTGTCCCCTTATGTGCTGACCTACCCGCCCGTCAGCACCACTCCCCGGCCTGGCCCGACCCCACACAGGACACGACAGCGCGGAACTCATGGCCGCCCCCTGACTGCGGCCGCACGGCCTGTCCTGGAGCTCCAGGCCAGCAGGGAGGACAGACCGGCCTCCGGTGGCCTGTCAGCGACCCAGGGCCACGGGGCCCGCTGCGGCTCCCCCACATCTCTACCCATCCGCAGTGAAGGCACCTGCTGAGGCCGCCAGCAGAGGCCCGAGTGCACGGCAGAGGCCCACATCCAGCGGCCTCGGGGCACGTCGCCCTGGCCGGTGGGCGTTAGGTCCGGCTAGAACTCCCGAGGAGCCAGGCGCCGAGTAACCCAAGGAGAACGCAGAGCCTCCGCCTCCGCCTCCCACGGCCGAGCCCCTGCTTTGCGTCCACTGCAAAAACTCTCCAAGGCCAGAGCCCGGATGGGAGGCGTCCCACAAACCCTCGCGAAGGGGCGAGCTGGCCCGGCGGCTGCTGCCCACGCAGCCAAGGCCAGACGACCTGTGGCCCCAGAGAGCCTCAGCGCCCAGGACACAGCCACACCGGCTGGACGCCCTGGGTGACCCGGGCCGCTCCGCCCCCGCCCGCCGCGCACCTTCAGCTTGAGTGGGTCCGCGTCCCTCGCCTGGTCCTGCCTCCTCATCTCGGCAATGGTCCTCGGCCCCTTCTTGTCGGCCTTGGAGGAGAAGCCTTGGTTCGACAGCAGGTCTTCAAAATGGTTCTCTGACACCCGCGGCTTCTGAGCTGGAGGGGGAGGGGGTTGGACACGGCTGCCGACCCCTCTGCCCGCTGGACTCTGTGTGGGAAGCACCCACAGGGCTCCCCAGGGGCAAAGGTCGCTGCCTGGGGCTGACTTGGCTGTGCCACCCCAGGGATGACACCGCAGCCAGGCCAGTTCCCGGCAGCAGAGCCCGGCCACCAGACACCCTCGGAACCGCCCCCACCAGGCGTGGCTCCTGGGGCAAGGGCTCTGGGCTGAGCTCTCCCGGGAGAAGGTCCACGCGGAGGGAAGAGGACAGACTCACCAAAGCTGGGGACGCGGACACCCCGCTCCTCTCGGCCGCCGATAACGCTGAAGCTCGTGGTGTAGTTAGACCTTGGCTGTGCACAGGTTTTGGGGGGTGGCTTGGTCTGGGGGGCCCACGAGGCGCCCTGGGCCGGGGGCCGACTTGTCTGCCAGGAGCTGCCGCCCTTGGGAGGGGGGGCTGCTTTGGGACCGAAGCCCCCAGGAGCGAATCCACCGGGTGAGCCTGGGGAGACAGTGCCGGGCGGGGAGCGTGAACAGGGGCAGCGCCTGGTCCGTGAGGGCGTCTGAGACACACGCAGTCGGGAGCCAGGACGCAGGGCGAGCAGCCGTCGGAGCGGCTCCCGTGGGCGATGGTGGACAACCGCAGGGGCCGCGGACAGTGGGGTGGTTAGGGTGAGCGTGGGTCTGCCTCCCACGTGCTCGCAGAGCGCAGGGCTGGCTCCTAAATCCTTCATCTGGAAACACTCACAGGAACCCGGAGCCAGAGCGAGCCCGGCACACACACAGCAGATAGGCAACCGACCTCGGCATAGCTCAGGCTCCTGCCAGCTGCTACGTGTGCAGCCACGTGTGTGCTGCCATATGCATGTGTGCACGTGTGCGCACACGTATGCCCAGCTCTGTGCCATTTTACCACGCATTCCTATTTGTGTGAGCACTGGGTCCAGGTACCCATCTGTTCACCATCCCTGTGACTCACTTCAAGAATATTCTAGAAACGGCCCGGCTGGTGTGACTCCATGGTTGAGCATAGACCTACGAACAAGGAGGTCATGGTTCGATTCCCGGTCAGGGCACACGCTGGGGTTGCAGGCTCGATCCCCAGTGTGGGACGTGCAGGAGGCAGCCAATCAGATTCTCTCCTCATTGATGTTCCTCTCTCTTTCCCTTCCTCTCTGAAATCTGTCTATTCATCTATCTATCTATCCAGCCAGCCGTCTATCTATGTCTGTCTATCCATCTGCCTATCTATTCATCTATCTATCTATCCATCTATCCGTCTATCTACCCATCTGTCTATCTATCCGTCTATCTAACTATTCGTCTATCTATCCATCTATGTCTATCTATCCGTCTATCCGCCTATCTACCCATCCGTCTATCCACCTATTTATCCGTCTGCCTGTCTATCCATCTATCTATCCATCTATGTCTATCTATCCGTCTGTCTATCCGTCTATGTCTGTCTATCTACGTTAAATGCTCTAGAAAGGGACTCAGAATGGATTAGCCTCTGCAAGGAGCTCTTCTCACCCAGGACGCCCCTTTCACTCTGAGCAGCATTTCCTGGGGACGCACTAAGGGTCACTCAGCCACCAGCCCAGGTTGGAGAGTTTACAAAGCTGCTGTGAATACGTGTATACAGCTGTGAACACATGTGTACAGGCATGTGCAGGCCTCCACTTGCATCTCTCTGGGTGAATGCTGGTTGTATGTTTACTTTTATAGAAACTGGCCCTCACACCCCAGCAGCTGCAAGTGAGCCATGCTGGGCGTCTCCTCCGACTTGCCCCCTTTCTGACGGGACGGCGCTCTGCGTTCCATGGACAGCAGGTGGTTCTCATGCCGAGGAGGTGCCGGGGGCAGGAACGTCACCCCTGCTCACACCCGCCACCCGGCACGGCTGTTTTCAAGGCCGTTTCACCCGCGTGCTGTGCTGTGGGGCCGGGTGGCCTCCTCCTGTCTGCAGCGCCTCTCCCCCCTGTCCCCCCCGACGGGCATTCAAAGAGCAGCTTGTCCTTCAGCTTGTCCTCCGGTGGCTCCTGCCGTGGATTCACGGGCCTGGCCTGTCGTTCCCTTCCTCCCCTGGCTCCGCTTTGGCTTCCAGGACCCGAGATGAGGCTGTGGTGACGAGCTCTCTTCTCCCAGCGGCGCTGCCGTGCACCCCAGGTCTGGGCCTCCCACCTCCACCTCATCCAGTGCGGCACCCCCGCCCCACACATCCCGAGAGCAGCTGTTCTCTGTCAGGTTCTCACGGCTGCGCCTGGTGTCCAGCTGGCCCTGTGGTCAGAGCAGGACGATGGGCCGTGACCCTTCTGTCACACGGCCCCGCAGTGCAGGCCGCAGGGGCAGGCGGATGTCCGTGGCCCGTGGCAGCGGTGCCCAGCCCCGCGCCTGCTGGCAGCGAGCAGTGTCCCCAGGTTTGGCGGAGAGGGTGTGAGGTCTCCAGCGGAGTCTGAGCCTGTTTACTTCTCCTCTCAGTGCCACCAGCTTTATTCACACCCATTCCGCGGCGGGTACGACAGGGTGTCGGGCGCAGTGCAGAGCTGAGGACCGGCTCCATCCTGAGAATGGACGACTCAGATCCGATAAGTCCTCCCCACTGGGTCTGCAGCCCACAGCCCAGGGGGCGCCCAGGAGGCTGGGGATGGCCTAAGCCAGAGCCACGCAGGGCTGGGCGCCAAGGCAACGCAAACTTCCAGAGACCCCAGAGACACTGCAACCTCAACTCCAGGAAACTTTAAAGAACAAACTGCCCACGGGACGAAAACCTCCAGGGCTCAAAAGGCTGGCAGCAGGCCGGCCTGGCGGGGCTCAGTGGTTGTCGACCCCGGAACCAAGAGGTTGCGGGCTCGATCCCCAGTGGGAGGCGTGCAGGAGGCAGCCCATGGATGATTCCCTCTCATCACTGATATCTCTCTCTCTCCTCCCATTCTCCCTCTAAAAATCAATAACAGCATTCTTTTTTAAAGAAATCCTATAACCTTTACCTAAAAAAAGAGTAGCAGAAGGGCCCACATGACGAGGGATGGATGCCGGCCGGCCCTGCAGATGCCCGCAGCAGGAGAGGGAGACGAGGCAGGGGAGCCGGGGGGGGGGGGGGGGGGCGGGCAGCAGACAGCAGGGAGCCTCGTGCTGAGGGACCTCGGCTTCCCACGAAGGCTCAGGGGCGCCGAGGCGGCCCCCACTCAGCAGGGGAGACGCTGGATCAGCCGAGCAGGCCTCCCCAGAAGACACCACTTCCAACCTGGAGTTCCACCCCGCCGCCCGCCGAGGGAGGAGACTCTCAGATACCCACATGTGTCTGGAGGCACCAAGGGGCCAGGGACATGGGTCCCAGGGCGCCGGGTCAGCTCTGAGAGGTTCGAGGCCACAGGCAGGCATGACACCCCTGGGGCCCCCACGTGGAGACCCACCCCCTTACACACCTAGCACCTGCGCGGCAGCTTGGTCTCCAAGCCTCTGCCACAGGGCAGGCGGCTGCCCCGAGGGTCACTGTGCCCTGGGCCTTGGGGACGGAGGGAAGGCGTGTCTAGGCACTGAGCCTGGCAGAGTGGGAGGAGAACAGACGACTGCACCTCCCAGCGCAGGCCTAGCTCTGCACCCCCCCCACCCGCCCTGCGCCCTCTCGACCCGCCCTGCACCTCACCTTGGAGGCTGGAGCTGAGGTCCCCGAGGTCTGCAAACGGGTCCAGGCTCTGAGACTTGGCCCGGCTGGCCGGGGGGCCAGGAGGGGCTGGCGGGCCACCAGGAGGGAAGAAGGGGCCTGGAGGAGGACAGAGGACGTTAAAGCAGCGCCACCAAAGGGAGACGCAGCCCAGCTCTCTGCTGAGGCTCCCGCCGGCCTCGCGCAGGACACGGACACGCACGAGACCAGAGCTGCCCCCACGGAAGACGCCCTGAAGCGTAAAGACCTAAAACGACTGTGTCCCGACTTGGTGATGCTGCTTCCTGGAACCCCTCACGTCTGAACATGCTTTGTGATACTATGACGGCTGCCCCGCTTTCTCCCTCTGCCCCCTCCACCCAGCCCTGCCCTCCCCGCCCCGGCCACCACCACACTGTGGTCTATGGGCTATGCACGTAGTTCTTTGGCTAATCCCTTCATCCTCTTCCATCCAGGCGTCCCCCACCGCCCGCCCCGACCTCTGTCAGTCTGCTCCATGCTTCCAGGCCTCTGGTCTATTTTGTTTATTGTGTTCATCAGATTCCACATGAGTGCGATCATGGGATACGTGTCTTTCTCTGACTGGCTCATTTCACTTAGCAGGATACTCTCCAGGTCCCTCCATGCTATTGCAAAGGGTAAGAAGTCCTTTTTTACTGCTGCAGAGTATTCCATGGTGTAGACGTCCCACAGCTTTTCCAATCTATTCCCTAGAGGCTGATGCACGAAATTTGTGCAAGAGTAGGCCTTCCTTCCTCCGACTGCCAGCACCGGCTTCTCTCTGGCACACTGGACCCGGGCTTCCCTCTCAGCCCCCTTCATCCGGAAGGTCGTCTGGAAGGACGTCCGGTCTAATTAGCCTATTACACTTCTATTATTATTGATCTGCTGATGGGCACTTGGGCCGTTTCCAGATCTTAGCTATTGTAAGTTGTGCTGCTATGAACGTAGGGGAGCATATATCCTTTCTGATGGGTGTTTCTGGTTTCTTGGGATATAGTCCTATGAGTGGGATGACTGGGTCAAATGGGAGTTCCATTTTTAGTTTTTGAGGAAACTCCATACTGTTCTCCACAGTGGCTGCACCAGTCTGCATTCCCACCAGCAGTGCACGAGGGTTCCTTTTTCTCCGCATCCTCGCCAGCACTTGTCGTGTGTTGATTTGCTGATGGTAGCCATTCTGACAGGTGTGAGGTGATACTTCATTGTTGTTTTAATTTACTTCTCTCTGATGATCAGTGACTCTGAGCATGTCTTCATCCGTCTCTTGGCCTTCTGTATGTCCACTTTGGAGAAGTGTCCATTCAGGTCCTTTGCCCATGTTTAATTGGATTGTCTTCCTTCTGTCAAGTTGTCTAAGTTCTTTATATATTTTTTAAATTAACCCTTATCAAATGCATCGCTGTTGAACATAGTCTCCCATTCAGGGAGCTCCTTTTCACTTTGATGTATGGTATTCTTTATAACAGTGTCAGTCTGAGGATATTCTGAGCAAACTGCTGTACAGCCACGTGGAGGCACGTAATCATCATTGCAAATACCGGCTGCTCCTACGGGAAGGGCTCTCATAGGCTAACAGGAGGAGGGAACTTCCTGTGCGAAAAGGAACACGAAGAGTTCCCAAAAGAAACACAAAGCCAAGGACGTGCCGTACGTCAGCTCAGGTGCAGAACGGGACGCAAGCGGGACAGCGGCGTCTACCCCAGTGGGAACAGCGTCTTAGTCGCCGTCCAGCTTTGTGAGACCAGAGGCCGGGGGCTCGTGGGCAAGCCCGTCGCCAGGAGGTCCTGAGGGGACGCGTGCCACAGGCCTCGTCACAGGGTCGCCTCCAACAGCCCCGGCAAGCCAGTTCCCCGGGACAGAACCACAGACGGAGGAAGGACAGACGTCCAGCCAGTGAGCGCGGGACCCTCCTGTCCTGGGCAGGCCCTCCAGAGGCACAGCAGCCGCAGGACCCAGAAACCACGCAGAGACGCCGTGGTGAGTGTCGGCCATGGGCGTGTCCTACGCGCCCACAGGAGACGAGCAGGGAGCACGTGGAGGGCGCCAGGCGCCTGTGCACACCTGCAGGGGCGGGCGGGGAGGAGAGCAGGACGCCCTGGGACAGCCCTGGACGTGCTGACCAGGGCGCGGCCACGCCCACCAGGACCCCCAACCCTGGGAGGGCAGGGCTGCGTCTTGGCGACGTGGAGGAGGGGCAGGGCCGTACCTTCTGTGGCTGGAGCAGGGGCCGGCGCCTCAGCCCAGGAGTCCCATCCTCCCAGCAGGTCCGGGTGGCTGGCCGAGGCGGACATCCTGCTGGGCTCGGCTGGCGCGTCCCCTGGGAGAGAGCAGCACCACGTGTGGCCCCCAGTGGGGTGGGTTTGGCCTTCAAATGGCTCCTATCCCCCCGACACACCCACACACAGACACCCGCCAAATGGGAGCAGGAGGGACAGAGGACGGCTGGCCGGGGCACCTGGCCGAGTCCCAGTGGGCCCAGCTGGGCACTCGCTCAGCCAGCACTGACCAGCCTCCCCCCTCACAGGCTGTGGACGCCTCACACCACTGAAGGGACCGAGGGGACGGTGAGTGGGTGGAAAGCTCCCAGGACAACACAACAGGTCGCCCTCCCGCAGAGGCTCATACTCACTCACTGCACACGGCGCCCCAGGACCTCTGCCCACCTCCCCGGAACCTGGCAGAGCACGAGGGTGGACACCAGCGGCCGCCTCGTCCTCCGGGGAGGGAGGCCCTGCAGCCCCGCAGCTACTCACCCAGCTGCAGGAAGTCGGTGCTGCAGGCCGGGGGCGGGGCGCTGTGGGTGGAGGGGAAGGACGCAGGCTGAGTGGCCAGAGAGTCTGAATTAAGAAATTCACCAAAGAGGTTGGGCTTGGAGCAGGGCTGGGCGTCTGGATCGGATGTCAGCAGGAGAGAGTCGAACGGGTCGGCTGCAGAGACACCCAGGAGCGGGTGAAGTGAGGCGTGTGCGGGCACCACGGGAGCACCCAGCCCAGAGCGCCAGGCCCCACCCGGCTGCACGGCCTGGACAATGAGACAACCCCGCGGACCCAGGAGGACACAGGGGGACCGAGAGCTGGGCACAGCCTCCGTCCCGACGCCCTCGCCTCAGACAAGCAGCCGAGAAGGACGGGCCACTTCCGGTCCTGGCTGCAGCCCCGCCCACCATCCTCAGCTCCTCCCAGGCCCTGGCAGCTCACAGACCTGGAGGCCAAACCACTGGAACCCTCTCAGCTCACATACCGGCTGCGGGGGGCCCGCCTGTGGTGGGGGCGGGACTCGTGAAGAGCAGGGGGGTCTCCCCACCGAGGAGGTCGCCTGGGGCACCCTCGGGAGCAGCCTCCGGGGCTCCCAGGAGGCAGCTGAGCAGGTCGGCGTTGCTGGGGGGCCCTCCAGGGGCCTGAGGGGGTGCTGGCCCTGCCTCGGAGTGCAGCCCCAGCAGGTCGACGCCATCCTCTGGCTGCCTGGGCTCCTGCGGCGTGGCTGGCCTGTTTGCATCGAAAATCAACTCTTGCTCTGGGGCCTTCGCTGCTGGGCCTGGCGTGTCCTCGTCTGCCGTGTCCCTGCTCTCGGCGGAGAGCGTGGCCACATCCTCGTCTGATGGCTCGCTCTCCCCTGCGTCCGCAGCCGGGACGGATGGTGTCTCCTGGGCAAAGTTGCTCTCTGGGCCCGGCTCTCCGTCTCTCTCCTCTGAAAGAGAGCAGTGCGCTGACGGCCGAGCCACGCTGATGGGCAAGCCGGGGGGAGAGGGTCTGGAAGCAAGCTGAGCAGCGCAGGCCGAGGGCACGGAGGTGCTCAGACACGCGGCACTGGCGGCCCCGCCGTGCGTACCCTGCCAGTCCAGCGTGTGCAGAAAGTGGTTGGTGTCCGTGCCACTGCTCTGCGGGGACTCTGACTCCGTGGGCTCAGTGTCGGGAGATCCCGTCTCGGCGTCGTACTGGGCGCTGGAGCCTGGCTGCCTGGGGAGCTCGGGCTTCCCTGCGGGGAGAGGAGGGCATCAGGCCGGCAAGCCCCGCGCACCGTCCTGCAGCAACCGGCAGGCCCGCTCCAGACCGCCGGGACCCTGCGCTGAGGGCCACCGAGTCCAGTCTGCACACGGAGCCCAGTGCAGGCTCAGACGCTGGCCTGGGTCACATGTGCACACACATGTACACGCACACATGTGCGCGCACACACACGCTTCACAGCGCACACGCACACCTCGGGCACTTGGCTGCCTTCACGTAAGGAAACGCACACACTGCACCCGAGGGCACGGGGGCGCTGTGCCGTGGCCACAGGGAGCACAGCCCCGCCAGCGCACTGCCTACGCTACTTCCTGTAACTGCTCTGCAATGAGAAGACGAGACGCCTGTGCTGGGGGAGGGTCGCCAGGAAGAAGCTCTGGCGTGCCGGCGGCCTGGCTGGGCCCAGCTGGTCCGGAACGAGGCTCTATGCCGGCTCCCGGTGCCGGGCAAAGGGGAGGCGCAGGCAGAAACAAGCACCGCCGCCAAGATAGACCTGGCCCTGCTGCGGGGCCCGGCGCTGACCCCCAAGGACTCACCAAATTTAGACAGGACGTCCTGCTGCTCCTCTCGGCTGGAAAAGAGGATCTTGGGGTTCAGCCCCCTCATGCTGGTGCTCTCCCAGGGCGGCGCCTCCCGGCTGGGCCGGTCTCGGGGCTCCACCTCCACCTCGAGGCTCACTTGGAACAGATCTGGGTATTTCTCCTGAATGTCACAGGCGTCCAGGTCATACCTGCAGGCGCCACACCCGTCAGGGGAGCTCACCTCGAGTCCCCGGAACACGAGCACAGAACAGGCCACACCCCGCCTGGCCGCAGGAGTCTGTGCCGGGCCTGAGCACCCCTCAGAGCAGCACCGGCTTGTCGGGCGCACTGGGCCTGCCCTCCCCCTGGGTCCTGGGTCCAGGTCAGGCCGTCTGAGATACTAAATGTGTTTCCGTGGAAACGATGCCATCGCCCTGGCCGACGCCCCGATGGCTAACAGGTGCCCCTGAGACAGAGGCCCCGCAATCGCCTGCAGGGAGGCGGCACCCGCCCCTGCTGGGAGGGAAAGGGACAGGCGAGACGCCACAGGACCTGGTCTCCATGCGCCACCAGAGGCAGCGGCCAGGGGCCGGGCGCACAGATGTGTCCAGGGCGAGCGGCAGCAGTGACCAGTGACCGCGTCACCAATGGGCTCGGCTCTCCAGGGAACCCAGGAAGGTCACAGACACCTGAGGCCTGAGGTCACCCTGCGACTCACGATGCCGAGACACCGCAGCCCTCAGCGGCAGGCTCGGGCTCAGGCCACGCACCCACATCCGTGTGCGTCTCGTTTCATGTATCAGAGCAGTAAAACAACAAAACATGGAAACACGAGACGGCAGCAGGTTCCTGAGACCACAGGTGTGGAGGGAGGGGCTCTGCCGTCCCCCACCGTCCGGGGCACCCACCCAAACCGCCCCCCGACAGGAGGGGCCACGGAGACGCCGCACGGGTGCTCAGCGAGGGCGGTGGAGCCACAGCAGCTTCTCCACAGAACGGGCGAGTGACACGCCCTGGGTGGCGCCCATTGCTTCACGCCTCCCCCGCCCCCTCTCCACCGGGAGACGCAGCAGAGTGCCGCCATGCACACGCCCTCAGCTGCGGCGTCCCCTGCCCACCTGCCCCGCCCCCAGGCCACGGCCGGCCGGCCTTCCTAGGCTGGGCACCTGCAGCGAGCCGATGACACCGGCGGCCTCCCCAGCCGGAGCAGCGACGGGGGGGCCCAGGGGAGCCGAGACAGCAGGAGCCCCGCTGCAGCGAGGCCGGGAGGAGGGAGCCAGGCGGGGCCACGCAGGGGAGCACATGGCCTCGGCAGGTCAGCCCCAGGCACCACCCGGGGGCTGCCCATCCGGCCTCCCCAGCCCCACTGGCCCAGGAGACTGGCCAGGCCGGGCCCCCCGCTGACCCAGCAGGCCAGTGAGGGCACAATGAGGGCCTGTGAGCAGGGAGCGACCGGCCCTGGACGGCAGAGGGACAGGGCTCAGCCCACTGCTCCTGACACACTTGCCAGGAAGCAAAGTGCCGACGGAGGCAGGACTGCAACCCTCCCAACGCCGGAGAGAGCCCAGACAGAGGGCAGCCTGCCCAGCACGTGATCCCAAACCCCACCGACCCCCACGTGGAAAGACCCTCCTAGAAAGCTGCCACACTGACTGAGATGCCCCTCAACTCCCACCTACAGCACAGACCCAACCAGGGCCCCGCCCGCTCCCCGAGCCCTGCCCCGCCCTGCCCTCCTGTCCTCAGGGGTCCTCCCGCTGGCTTTCTCCTCAGCGCTAGGGGTTCCCACGAGGCACGCAGCCAGGGAGCAGGGGCAGCGGCAGCGGGTCCCAGGCAACCCCGAGCCTCAGCCAAGTGGCCGCGCCAGCCCAGGCCGTGGCCGTGACCCTGCTCCTCGACCCCACAGGCTCCAAGGAGCTGCTCGCGCACCTGGACTTGTGTCCTGAGCTCCTTCCTGACCAAGTCCAGAGCCCATAGGCCCCAGACTGTGTGTGACACACCCTCTGGTGACCCGTCGGCGCGCACCCCTGCTGCCCTCCCCACGGGACGCCAACGCACTTGGCGAACTTCACGGTGGTTGCGTTCCGAGGCACGAATCCCGTGTGGAACTGGACCTGGAACATCTTCATGGACGCCATCTGCGGGGAGAGCACACCTGGAGCTGGGAGGGGCCCCGGCCTCCCGTCAGACCCGCCCCCGAGCCCGAGAGCCCCGCGCACAGCTCCTGGTGCTGAGCCGTGGGCGTGGACCGCACCCTCTCCGACAAGCGTCTCCTCAGGCTCCGGGACCCCAGGCCGATGGCCGTGCCGACCTGGGGGACCAGCAGGAAGGAGAGGTCAGAGCTCACGGCCCCCGAGGCCTGCGGAGCGCGCTCACCTTGGCCTGCAGCCTGCCTCCCAGGGTGGACCGCGCGTGGTAGATGACGATGAGCACGTCCCCTTGGACGGCCGTGCCCAGGGGGATGACCGCCTTGCCGTCCTCAATCCTGAAATCCCTGTGGGGAGGACGGCGGTCCCCGTGAGACAAAGCAGTGCCGTGGGGCGGCCCCGCGAGGCCTGGGACCCACCACGCCGGCTCCGGCCGCCTCAGCTCCCTGGTTTGGCTACAAACTACCCTTGGGCGGGGGAGGAGGGTGCTTCAGGCAATACGTCCATGGAGCTTCTCAGCACACCGTCGTGGGGAGCTTGCCGCCATCGCGGGAGCCTCCACACCTCTGCGCCTCAGGGACCCACGGCGGGGCTCCAGCCGCCAGGGCCCCTCCCATCCTCCCTGCAGCACCCTCGTTGCCCTGGCCTGCCCTCACCGCATCCTGTCGTACTCCTGGGACGTGGTGGCCACGCGCTCATCCCCCACGTAGACCTCGCAGAAGGGCCGACAGCCGCTCCTCTGCTTGTTGAACAGCGGCACGGGCGTCATGACGACGGCCCGCACCAGGATGGGCTTGCTATGGGGCGTGATGGGCTCCTCCGCCACCATGTCACACATGTACTCAATGTACCTGCAGGAGACAGCGCGTCACACGTGTGCTGTGCACAGCCACACACCACGTCACACATGCTCTGCATGGCCACACACATGCTCTGTGCACGGCCGCATACCAAGTCACATACATGCTCTGCACAAATACACACACCACACACGTGCTCTGCATGGCAAGTCACACACACATCACACACATGCTCTGCATGGCTACATACATCACATGCATACTCTGTGCACACCATGTCACATGCATGCCACACGCCACATCACAGGTTCTAGTTCCATCTCCCAAACGTGATGCTGTAATTTCCACTCCGTTCAGAATGCTGTTCTATTTCGTGGGTTACTTAGGAGTAGACTGGCCAACTCTGAAACACGCAGGGTTTTCCCAGCCCCCGCTCCAACTTCTACTGGAGTCCTCTGGCCCGTGACCATGTTTTGTCCAGTGTCTGTTCTAACTTGGCTGTGGTTGAAGGGCCCTGCATGTGGCAGCTCTTGTTGAACATCCGTGTGCCGGGAAGGACGCGTCCCGCCATGGAACGTGCTCTGGACATCAGGTAGGCCCGGCTGGGGGCGTGCACTGTCTGTCCTTTTGAGAGGGCGGGTGCTGGTCCCACTGCCTGGGACGGCGTCTCTCCTGGCTCCGCTCTGCGAGCCGCTCGGCGCTCTCTGGCACGTCTCCGCAGTGCCCCCTGCGTCTGGGCTCCTGCCCGGGGACCCCTCCTGGACTTGCTTCCAATCAGAAGGGATGGGCAGTCCCTCCGTGCAGCCCCTCTCACCAGCGGACTCTTGCCTGGGCTCTCGCCAACCCCAGCAGGAGGCCGATGCCGGGACCTGAGCACAGCCAAACCGAGAGCTGGGAAGCGGGTGGGGCGAGAGCAGCCCCGGCTCAGAGCGGAGTTCCCGGGAGCACCACCAGCACCCGATGCCGTCCTGCCCGGCCCAGAACTGGGCGCGAGTCCAGGCGGCTGTGCCACGGTGACCCTCAGGCTCCCTCACTGACCGCAGCCTGGCCGGACTCTGTCCCGAGTGCAGACGGCCCTGCGCTGGGCCTGCTGCCGCACCCTCCCGTGGCCGCCATGGCCGGCAGCACCCTCCGGCCCGGGGTGGTTTGTCGGTTGCTCCGGGTCCTTCTCCCTGGTCTTCTCTTGGTCATTGAGCAGGCTCCAGCGCTCAGCTGCCTCCTCCACTGGCCGCCGAGACAGCACGGCGTCTGCCCAGGTTCTCACGAGGACCTTCCGGAGTGGCTGTCAGCAGTTTCCGCTCACCTGCGCGTGTCTTCCGCAGGGAGCACGGCCAGCAGCTGGCCTTCCGTGTCCGTCGGTGCTGCTCAGTCCTGCTGGGTCCTGAGCACCTGAGGTTTGGTGCGTCGGGACCTTGAGGAAGTTCCCGGCGCCTGGCTGGTCAGAGCTCCGTGACCCCCCAGGAGCCTTTGCCCGCCCGCCCACTGTCCAGCGCCTTCTCGGGTCCTCTCCTGCTCTCCCTTTGAGACCGACGCCTGGGAGGCGGCCTTCCCGCGCCTGCGCCGCCAGGCCCAGCATCTCACCGCTCCCTCGCAGCCCCTCTGCCGCAGGCGCGCCTTCTCTTCAGTGTCTGCCACCCTGTCCTCGGCTGTGGGGACCCTCCCGCCAGGCACCTCTGGGCTCCTCCTGCCTGTGCCCCTGGAGCCACACTCTGTCCCGTCTGGGAGCGCCCTCGGGGACTCGAGGACGGACTCCCAATCTCCGCGTCTCGCCTGCTTCTGCACACGCGCTGACCACTGGCTGGCCCTCCTCTCTGGCACCCGGCTCACGTCCGCTGCTTCGACTGCGGACTGGCCCATTGCTCCGAGGACCAACCGCTATTCCTGCGTCTGAAGCTGGTCCCACTGCTTTTTAAGTAGCTCTGCGCACCCGCACGTCCCCTGCTGGGTCGGGGGTTCCCACTGTCAGGCCACACCCCACTAACAGCCCTCCTCCCGCTCTGCCTGATGGTGAGCGGCTGTTCGGCGGGATCTCACGGAGGCTCTGGACCCTCGGCACAGCTGGAATTCAGGAGCAAAAATGGCTCTCAGGCCCGTGTGGCTCAGTGGCTGAGGGTTAACCCATGAACCAGGAAGTCACAGCTCAATTCCCAGTCGGGGGGGGGGGGGGGGTACATGCCCAGTGGGGGGCCTGCAGGAGGCAGCTGATGGGTGTTCTCTCACTGACGTCTCTCTCTCTCTCTCTCTCTCTCAAAAAAAATCAACAAAAACCTATTTTTTAAAAAGACTTTCAGGTCATGTTGAAAGGGTCAGCAGTCCTTTGGCTTGGTGACCTCGCCACTTCCCAGCGACACAGGACACAGCTGGTGGCTGGCTCCCTGGCACCAGGCCCAGCCCGGCATCGGGGTGGCCCCATAGCAGGACGGCCTTTGCCCGCCCGCCCACTGTCCACAGGCTGTGCCACCATCCAGGGCAGAAGGAATGGCCTGAACCCCTTCCTTCCTTCCACCATCGCCCGCCCACACAGGCCCACGTGCCCAGAGCTGGCGGCCAGAGTGCTGCCCGTCGCCTCAGGGCACATGTGCTACGAGGGCTGGTGCCCGGGAACGGGACAGAGGCACGGCCCGCCGCCCAGGGCCGGGGAGGCTGACTCCAACCACCCTGACCCTCTGGCCAGGCTCCTGGCGGCACAGCAGGGACAGGCCTGGCAGCACGGGCAGGGCTGGGTTCGCCACCTGGAGCCCCACCCACACCACACACCCCCTTCCGAAACCCTTCCAACCTCCAGGGCCACGGCGGCAACACCCAGGGACACCGCATCCAGCGTCCGACCGCGGGACGGTACCTTTTGTGGGACGGCCAAATGCCCGGTGGGCAGCGCTTCATGCTGAACATGTACACGGCGGCCTCGGCGGTGCTGAAGAGCCGGCAGAAGCACAGGAAGGAGCAGACGGCCACAGCCGACGCCGCTCGCCCGTCCTAGGAGAGGGCACAGGCAGCCCCTGGGGCTCAGCACCGCCTCCCGCGGGCAGACAGCGGCCTCCCCGGCAGAGCAGCTTCTGACCGTGCAGACACGCCCACACAGACGGGCGCCTTCGTGACGGCACAAGACGTGGCGTCTCCAACGGGACACGCGGCCTCACTGCCCCCACGTGCACCCCTCACTGAGCCCTCCTGGTGTCACTGCGAGTGACTGACCAACACCAGGACAGCTGTGCTAACCTTCGCGCCCACACTCAGCGGGCGCTGTGACGCCCACCCCTCAGCCTCACTGTGCAGTGGGTAGGGGTGCCCAGCTGCAGTCAGGAGGGACAGAAGTGGGTGCGGGGCAGGGCCGTCAAGACCCCTGTGGGTGCTGCCTCGAGGGGAGACGAGAGAACGCACCTGGGCCCCGCATGCTGCGCCAGAAGAGCGACCACCTGTGTGGGCAGCTTCCCAGCAGCAGCTGATGCCCAGGGGCCTGGGGTGCACCCACGCGGGGAGAGGGCGCTTCACTGATGGGCACCCAGACCCTGCCAGGGGGCACGCGCCAGCCCAGCGCCCCACAGTCCCCGGCTCAGGGAGGGGCAGGCAGCTGGTGCCCCACTCCCCACCCGGGCCACCACCCAGGACACCGCCCCGTCCGACGCCCGGGGTGCACGACTGTCCCCCGTCCCCGGAGCCCAGGGCCCAGGGCAGGTCCCCCTCCCCTCCTCTAACGCGTCGCACACTCACCGTGCAGTGCAGCACGCACACGTTCTTGTGGTCCTGCCGCAGCCACCAGTGCATGTCCCTGCAGATGCTGTAGAGGCTGCGCAGGCTCGGGGCCCGCCGGGCGGCCCACCCGCACTCGGACACCTGCAGGACGGGCCCAGCTCAGCCTGACACGCTCGCCCGTCGGGGGGCTCCCACCACGAGCGCCCGCCCTGCTGGCACGCTGCTCTGCGACAGGACGGGTGCCGGGCAGACGGACCGGCAACGGGAGCCGGGAGCCGGAGCCAGCCCCTGCCACGCTTGGGTCAGCCGTAAACAGCGTCCGTGACCCAAAATTCAGGAACCATGAAAACCATGTGGCCTCAGGTTCCCACGGGCGAGAAGCAGCGAGGCCCGAGGCTCGCTGGTCTCTGCACCTCCACCCGACTCGTCCGTGTCCGTGAGATGACCCCAGGCTGTCAGCACGCCCCTGAACACCAGCCCTGGCATCACAGCCGAGACCCTGCAGAGCCCGCTGCACGGGCTGCGTGTCGTCAGCAGGCCTGTGAGGCCCTGCAGGGCGCGGCAGGGGAGGCGGGAGCACTCACGCGGTTGTGGAACTTGGCGGGCCGGTACGTCCTTGAGGACAGGTTGTAGACGGCGTAGTGCCCCGGGTGCTTGGAGTCCAGAAACAAGCGCACGTCCTCGATGTTGTTTTTGATGGCGGATTCCACACCCTCCGCCGGGAAGGACATCACTGAAAGGAAACAGCCCGTCAGCTCAGGCCCCATCCTGCCTCCGGCTGGTGCCGGCAGACGCAGTGCTGAGGTGCAGCCAGACCTCCCCGCCCGCGGCCCGCCTGCCACCCACAGGAGCCCCTCGGGACCTCCCCACGGTGCATCTGGGCGGTAGGTCCTGCCGAGACCCCACGCACAGCAGGGTCTCCAAGGCTCCGATCTCGTCTTTGGTTTCGATTTGGCCTGGAGACCGCATTTCAACTGTGCGTGGCCTCGCTCCTTCCTCCACCGCGGAGCCCAGACACTCCAGCCCGGGAGAAGCTGCTGCCCACGCACCGTCCACTGCGGGCCTGGAGGCGCCCGGACACAGGGCCCTTCCCCGCCCCCGCCCTCCACGCCCAGGCTGCAGCAGGCTGAGTGGGAGGCCCGTGTCCCGTGCCATCGCCGACAGGAGGCCAGAGGAGCCCGTGGTGAGAGCGACCAACGCACCTGCGATGCGGGATGTGATGTAGGATATGTCCAGGTCTCCCTTCGCGTAACTGGAATCCAAAAGAACAGCTGGTTAGGACAGGAAACGCCCAGTGAGATGATGAGAGCTAAAGAGAGCGAGTCCTGGAGAGGCCTGGGGTGAGCCTGTGTGTGTGTGTGTGTGTGTGTGTGTGCGCGCGCGCGTGTGTGTGTGTGTGTGTGGTGTGTTGTGTGTGTGTGTGTGTGTGTGTTTGTGGTGTGTGTTGTGTGTGTGTGTGTGTGTGTGTGTGTGGTGTGTACTCAAGGGATGTATGTGGGTCACTGCGTGTGAGCGCAGGCATGTGTGTGTGAAGCTGACGTCCCCGCAAGGCGGGGGAGAGGCAGGTACCCACACAGGCCGTGACTCAGGGCTTGCTCCCCCGGAAGGTGTGATGGGGAGCTGGTTGTGACAAGCAGCAGCAAACACGCACGGCCGAGCCTCTGACCCGCACCGTCGTGCCTGGCAACCACGGGACACGGGAAACTACAGGGCACCCCAAAGGCCAGCACCCAGCCTGAAGGGACACAGCCAGCATCAGCACCAGACATGGCGGGATGCTGAAATGACCAGAGTGTAAAGCAACCGTGACCAATGACCTAGTGAACAAAGCAGACAGCACGCACGAACAGACAATGTGGGCAGAGAGGAAACCCTGAGAAAGGGCCGCCGCCGCGGCAGCACGAGGAAGCGCTGGGCTCCCTGGTGGGACACGGCCGAGGAAGCGTCTCCGAGCCACAGAACACATCAGGAGCCTCCACAACAGAAAGGCCACGGGAACAGACTGCAAACGCCAGGTGGGCACCGGGGCTGGGGGACAAGCACAGAGGCCTGACGCTCACGTCATGGGGACACAGCAAAGCAACAGAACATCTGAGACAGTAACGACTGAGAACTTCCCCACGTTCACGTCAGACACCAAACCACGAATCCAGGAAACTCGGAGACCCCCCCTCCCCGCCCAGGATAAACGCCAGGAACCTGCGCCTGGGCACACGGTGCCACCTGCAGGAAGTCGGTGAGGACGAGGTCCCGAGAGAAGCGGGTGGGGCACACCGGGCCTACGGGGACGAGGACGCAGCGGGAGGAAGGCCTGGAGAGCTAAGGGAAGCACGCCAGCACAGCGGGCTGTGCAACTGTCCTCCAAACATGACCATTTTTTCCTCAAACAGAAACCGAAGGACCTGCTGCCAGCTGTCCTATTTTGCAAGAAACGCTGTTAAAAGTCTCCTAGAGAGAAAAGGAAATCGTACCGGCCAGAAACCCAGATCCACGTGAAGAAGGAAGAGCATCAGAAAAGGAGCAGGTGAAGGGAGAACGAATACTTTTGTTTTTTAGTCTTAATTATCCGACAAGCGAGCCTGCTCAAGACAATGGTGGCAACAGAGCGTCTGTGTGCTCAGCACGCACTGTGTGCGTGTGTGCGCGTGTGCGTGTGCGTGGACCGTGTGCTTCCACATCAGCGATGAATGCCGTGACGATAGGGGAGTGGGTCACTGGGAGATGGTTGGTGGTGGTGGTGGTGGGGTCACTGGCATCGAACCCCCGAATCCCACGGCTGCAGTGCTGAGTGGACCGCACTGGCTGTGAGTGCACGCCGCCCCCACAGAGCAACCGCCGGGAAGGTAAACTAGCGCAACACATGCTAAGAACGGCGATCGTGGCACCAAATAAAACACTCCACTCAAACCACAAGAGGCAGGAGGAGAAGAAAACGGACAAAGAGCAGCGGTGAGGAGGAAGCAGCAACAGATGGGCAGCTGCTGACCCACCGCTCCAGCCATCTCCCAGCGCCAACCACCTCCGAGCCGGTGGCCTCCACGCCCGGTGACAGGCAGAGACGCCCGCACCAACCATCTCCCAGCACCAACCACCTCCGAGCCGGTGGCCTCCACGCCCGGGGACAGGCAGAGACGCCCGCACCAACCATCTCCCAGCCAGGGGTCCATCTGCACAGCGAGGGACGCCTCTTCGAGGCTTACTCAGCCTGTCCGGGTAACTTCTTTGCACGCTATATAGTTTGAACGTATTCACTCCCAATCAGTGCTGTGTCTTTTTGTTATTTTAAGGAAATGTGGTAATTTGAGGAATAGAGTTTTTAAGTTAGTGAACTTTATTAACCTTTCCTCCGTGGCTTGTGTATTTTTTGTCTCATTTAAGGAATCCAGTGTTATAAAAATATCCCTCTATAGTTTGTTAATTTTTTCTTAAAAACACACGCTTCTTAGAATTAACCGTTTAACTGGCCAGAATAACGTATTCACTGCTGGACAGGGACCCGACTTTCCCTCTGCAGACAGGGCTTGGCGCCTGCACTGACCACGGGGCCGGGCTTCCTGTCAGATGGTGTTTCGTGGGATTCCCAGGCCTCGGTGCGCCATCTGTCAGCCTCAGCACTCAACTCACCACACGGACGCCAGAGAAAGCTCACAGGTGTAACAGGATCCTCCTCTATATTCTTACTTTTTAAAATACTCCTGGCAATAATTGGTAACATGAATTTTAAGATCAAAATCTATGAAAACAGCCTGGCCAGCGTGGCTCAGTGGTTGAGTGTCAACCTATGAACCAGGAGGTCGGGGTTCGATTCCAGTCAGGGCACATGCCCGGGTGAGGGCTTGATTTCCAGTGAGGAGCGTGCAGGAGGCAGCTGATCCATGATTCTCTCTCATCATTGATGTTTCTCTCCCTCTCCCTTCCTCTCTGAAATCAATACAAATATAGTCTTAAAAAATCTATGAAGCCGAAACCGGTTTGGCTCAATGGATAGAGCTTTGGCCTTCGGACTCAGGGGTCCCAGGTTCGATTCCGGTCAGGGGCATGTGCCTTGGTTGCGGGCACGTCCCCAGTGGGGGGGGGTGTGCAGGAGGCAGCTGATCGATGTTTCTCTCTCATTGATGTTTCTAACTCTCTATCCCTCTCCCCTCCTCGCTGTAAAAATCAATAAAATATATATTTTTTAAAAATCTATGAAAACAACTTTTATGACAATGAATTTATAGCTTAATTGAAAAGTGATACCACCTTTAAAATTCTCCCCAATGTAAGTTTCTCCACTTGCTCAGGTCTAATTTTATGGTTCTCGCTGGACTCAGCCAGGCAGGGCAGGCTGAGCAGGGAGGGGGTCCCGCTGGCTCCACGGGCACCTCGGAGGGAGGAGGGGCGCCCGCAGGCCTGGGGAGGCGTCCCTGCTGGAGCCCAGCGTCAGCACCACTGAGGCCATGGCCCTAGTCTGGCCGCAAACTAGTAAGACACGGAGCCTAGGAAGCACGCAGGCAGCCTGACACGTTAGCTCTAGAATTCCTGTGCAGACACAGCTGAGAGGAACACGACTCTCCTGGGAAGGACGGACGGACAGAGAGGCACGCACACAGACAGCAGCAGCAGCAGCGCCGAGGGCTGCGGGACGTCAGGCGCGGACGGGAGGGGGAAGCTCAGGGGACGGGTGGGGGACCTGGGTCACGGACGGGGACAGTGCCCTGCTTGCATCAGCAGACAAGAACCAGTGAAAAATCCCCAGTAAGGTCCTCGTAGATTAAAGACCCGGATGTACAAGAAAACCATTAAAAACACATTTAATTTAAACATTCTGAAACACGTATTTTGAAACACATCTAACCTTCCTACTCAGGAAAACAAACAAAAGACATAAAGGGAAGTAGGGGTAGATGTGTGCTTTAATTAAAACCCAACAGAAAAAGACAAGTAACTGACAAGGAAAAACTGCTGTTTTTGTCTTTTTCACAAAGTGAAACATAAAAACCTAAGCCCTCGGCTGAGTCCGGGCGCTCACATCTACACGAGCAAGGCGCCATGCCCACTGCACACGCCCCACAGCCCGGGCAGGAGGCACCAAACCCCAGCGAGGTGGTGCCCTCAGCTCCAGGCCCCGCGTGCCTGGCAGCGGGCCAGCACTTGTCCGCTCCCCCCAAGTCCCTCACCGCAGGGGTGGAAATGGGGCGAGAAATGGGGCGGGGGGGCGGGGGAGCGGGGCCCACCCACTGGCCACAAGTGCAGGCTGTGCCAGGCTGGGAGGCGGCAGCGCAAAAGGTCAGAAAACCCCCATGCCATGGAGAAGGCCCGAGCCGCGCCCAGGCCCTGCACCCACGCACCCTCGACTCACTTGGCGACGGACTGGATGACCTTGGAGGAGGTGTCCTTGAGGTTGGTGAGCAGGCGCCCGGGGCCCCCCCGCAGGATGTCCAGGAGCCCGCCGTAGGGCTGCTCGTACTCAGCAACCGCCAGGCCTGCAAGCAGAGACGAGCTCAGGCCAGGCCGGCGGGGTCAGTGGGGTTAGGACCAGGAGCGTCAGCATCCCCAGAACCTGTGAGGGCCACACACTCCCCGTCACCCCGCCGTCTGCTGGACCCCGTGTGGGCACAGGAACTAAACCAGCAGCTGGCATCTAAGCCTGCCCCACGCCCACAGCCCACCAGCTGCTCTCACAAGGGCCGAGCCTGGACCCAGCCGGTGAGAGCGGAGCCTCCGGGTGCCCACAGCCTCCATCCCGTCTCTAGGATGTGCACCCACTCACGACAGCAAACCTGGACCCCGGGCCCCCTGCACACACGCACCCTGAGGGCCCAGCAAAGGCAAGCCTCCAC
This sequence comes from Eptesicus fuscus, assembly GCF_027574615.1. Taxonomy (NCBI): domain Eukaryota; kingdom Metazoa; phylum Chordata; class Mammalia; order Chiroptera; family Vespertilionidae; genus Eptesicus; species Eptesicus fuscus. Next base: position 117,331,336 of record NC_072474.1, on the reverse strand, counting down.
CCGAGGAGGGAGGACACAGGTGGACATGGAGGGCAGGAGGGGGGTCATGCATATGGCCCCCGCCGAGCAGAGAGGCCGTGGGGCTGGACAGCGGGTGTGCTGCTATCTGCCTGCAGCGTAGGGCCCGGGTGTGAACAGTGATGGCAACCCCGGAGGATGTGGTCCCCGAAGGCGGCTGGTGGGGGCGGGGGGGCGGCGGTGGGGTAACAAGAGGAAGTCGTGGCCGACACACTGCATCTGTGCCCGAGGGTCCCTGCGGCCTGTGTGCAGCCTCGGAGACCAGCCAGCAGCGCTGGCACAGGTGGCTGGGGCACAGTGGGAACCAGGCCCCGCGCTCCGGCTGTCAGGCAGCCACAGAAAGCAGCCCACATGTCCTACGTGTAGAACGTTCTTGCTGGCCGTTCCCCAGGAAGTGACCAGCACTCGTGTGTGTTGAGCACATGTGTGCATGAGCGTGGTGTAAGCATGTACGAGCACGTGTGCACACGTGTGTGGTATGGTCCTGTCCCAGCACCTAGAGAACGCCCCAGAGCTGTCCAGGTGGCCCCACGTGCTGGACATGCAGAGGCGACCAGACCCACGCTGTGTGGAGATGGAGCCTGGGACACAGGGCAAGCCAGCTGCTGGGATGGCCCCTCCCCAGGAAACAAACCCGATTCCACCCCAAACAGCCAGAGTGGCCAATGGGATGGGGCGCGGGGCAGAGCACTGCCTGGCAGGGCCGTCCAGAGCCTTCCTGGGCCTGCTGCACCAAGCCCGGCTGAGGGCTCCTTGGGACCAGCTCCGTGTGCCAGCACGGGGCGCTCAGACCACCCACAACCACTGGATGAGGGTGCAGCTCACTCACAAATACGACCGAGCGGGAGGAAACCCGCTGAGCCACCTCTGCCGCGGCCACAACCCTCTCCTGCCCGAGGAGCCCGCCTCTCCCCAGGGGCCTGGGACCTGCACCCCGCCCCCTGCAGGCCACCCCAAAGGCCCCTGCAGGCCACCCCAAAGGTGCTCAGAGCCCCTGCGGCACAGGACAGGGTGCTGGCACGCACACTGCTCCCCAAGTTCCATCCTAAACGTGGCCCAGAGTGTCGCCTCCGCCAGTCCTGGGAGCTCTAGGCAGTTAGGGGACCCGAACAAGCAGCGCGTGCACTCACCTCCGCCTTGGCCGCTGCTCACGGGCCCCGCGGGAGGAGGTGGCCCTCGGGACGGGGCAGCGTTCCCATAGCCCCCATTCTGCTCCAGGAGCTGAGGGTTCGAACAGCAAGGCCTCAGCAGGTACGGGGCCAGCTCCGCGCAGGGAGAAACCCTCCCTCCTCCTGACTATAGCCCGTCTCCACCCGACCCTGGAAACCCCTACACGGAGGGCGGTCACACAGCGCTGCGAGCGGACGTTTGGGTTAGGGGCAGCCTGCCCGCTGCCGCACGCCCACCGAGTGCCAGTCCCGCCCAGCGGCTCGCAGCCTGCCTGCCAGAGGGGTGGGCTGCGCAGCGAGGACCCTGCCTGCCCCAAACTGAGCCCACGGCTGGCGCTGGCCAGAGTCTCGACCCGCAACCTTCAGAGAGGTGCTCGGGACCCGGCTGGGAGGGCCGCAGCCTCCCGCCAGCCTCTTGGCGCTGGACGCAACCCTGCGTGGCCTTCGATGGGCCGTGGTGCCTGCTCCTCTCCTGTGAGGTCCTCGGCCATGGCCGTTTCCGGTGCCGTGTCTGAGAACATCCTTGTTATGGAGCTGAAGTTTCGCCACATGAAGCTCACGCGGTAAAACGAAGGTGACGTTGCCTTTCTCTGGCCGAGCAGGTGGCAGGCGGATGGCGGCGGGCAGCCAGGCTTTCTCCACGCCGTCTCACCAACAGGCTTCCGGCTGCCAGGCAGGCACACCGTCCGCTGGGACCGCACACGCCAGGCCACTCAGCCGGAGGCCCTGCTGCCGAGGGCACGCAGACACCACTGTCCTCGCCTGCGTCAGGCCGACCGGTCCTCCCTCGGCTGCTCCTGGGCTCCAGGCCCGACCGCAGGCACGGACGGTCCTCACTGCCCGGGCAGAAGAGCCCTTAGGGGGCAGTGTCTGCACCAGGCCCCGAGTTCTGAAAGCGCCAGGATCGAAAGGTGCCCTGGCGCCCACTGACCCGCGGCCTGTCTGTCCATTGGCACCCCCACCGCACCCCGGAGGACTCCTGGCGGCACACATGTGGCAGCCCCAGAGCAGACGCCTCTGAGCCTCGTCCACCCCACGCCCTCCCTGCCCCTCCTCCCCGCGCTGGCCGCTGTCTGACAGGGCACGTCTTCCTTCCAGCTCCTGCCCACACTCAGAGCCGTCTGCCTGTGCCGACTCCCTCCTGCCAGGGGGCCCCGCCCTGGAGTCCCCGGGGCACGGGGACGGCCTGCACAACGGTCACCCCTTTAAAGCAGACGGGGCCCCGGAGACCCTGCTCTGAGCAGCACCTGGAAGGCCCTACCTCGGTGATGGGCGCCTTGGGGTTCACGCTCCGGGCAGCCGCGATCTCCTGCAGCTGGTTCACCAGCTCGGTGATGGACAGCCGCTCCTCCGGGTTGACCTTCAGCGTGGCGCCTGCAGAAGGGAAGGGCGCACTCAGGGTCCCCGGACCCCAGGGCCCCACCCCCTGCCCTCGTGAGGTGACGGACCACGGAGCCTCGTTCACAGACTTCAACAGCAAGCGAGGCCACAGCACGAAGAGCAACGAGAGACACCGTTTGGAGCACGTAACTCACACGGCTGACGGGGGGGAAAAGCCCACAGGGAGGCCGCCAAAGGGCCACGCGGCACGTTACAGGAGGCGTGTCCTCCGAGGTCCCTGCACACGGGACTTACGGATGAGGCCGTGGAACACGGAGTACCGAGTGTCGTCAGCAGGGATGCAGTACTTCCCGTTGACGATGCGAAGCTTGGCGCCGTCTTCGAAAGGGTGCTGCCCAAAGCACAGCAGGTACAGGATGCAGCCCAGCGCCTGCGGCCGAGGGCGAGGGTGAGGGCGGGGCGGGCGGCCCTCCTGGGCCCACAGGCAGTCAGACTCAGGCTGGTCTGACTAACGCCAGCGAGGAGTGGGACAGCTCCCCGCACGCACAGCTCCCTCCATGTACACAGTCCCCCCCGCCCCCCCCCCCCGGCCCCAACACACAGCAGCCCTCATTCTGTGCTCCTCAGGGACCATGAACATGGAGGGTATAGTAAACAAGCTCCAATCTCTCATTCCTGGTGAAAAAGCCCTTTCAAAATGAAAATTTCCACATCCGAGCACTGGATCTGTGGGCGGGGACAGCTGGGTGACTAGGGAGGGGGACAGCTGGGTGACTAGGGAGGGGGCAGCTGGGTGACGAGGGAGGAAGGGGACAGCTGGGTGACTAGGGAGGGGGCAGCTGGGTGTCTAGGGAGGGAGGACACAGCTGGGTGACTAGGGAGGGAGGACACAGCTGGGTGACTAGGGAGGGAGGGGGACAGCTGGGTGACTAGGGAGGGAGGGGGACAGCTGGGTGACTAGGGAGGGAGGGGGACAGCTGGGTGACTAGGGAGGGAGGGGACAGCTGGGTGACTAGGGAGGGAGGGGACAGCTGGGTGACTAGGGAGGGAGGGGACAGCTGGGTGACTAGGGAGGGAGGGGGACAGCTGGGTGACTAGGGAGGGAGGGGGACAGCTGGGTGACTAGGGAGGGAGGACACAGCTGGGTGACTAGGGAGGGAGGGGACAACTGGGTGACTAGGGAGGGAGGGGACAGCTGGGTGACTAGGATGAAGGGGCCACGTCCACGTTTTTCGTGGTAACACTGAGCACAGGTGGACGGCCCTGGGGCAGAACACGAAGGAACCACAGGTGGCGGGGACGTCCACAGACATGCCCCGAGCCCAGCCCCGTCTCTTCTCACTGTTGACCTTCAGCACCCACTGGGGACACGGCGGAGACACTGGGACACATCCAGCTGAGGATCACAGCACACACCGCAGGTGCCCCAGCACAGCATGCAACTCCAGGGCCACCCTTTCAACACCTGTGTGTGTGTGCACACGTGTGTGTGTGCACGTGCACATGTGTGACTGTGTGTGTGCGTGTCCTTGGGCTAGGGCGGCTGAGGGCCCACTGGGGGTCACCTGAGACTGGGGAAGGGAAGACAGATCACTAAGCACAGCTCCAGCCCCCGGGTCCCAGCAGTCACTCATTTCAACGGCCACCTGCCTCTCCGGCACCAGGACAGGAGCTCCTGCCGCAGCAGGCCAGCACCGGACACGGACTGACAGCCCAGACTGGGAGCCTGAGGTGCAAGGCGCAGGGAGGCCTGGGGCTGAGGCGTCCCTGTCCCTGCTCTTAGGGAGACAGGGAGACCGCAGGGCACCCACGCGCAATGAAGGAGCCCAGCCAGGCACGACTCCCAGCCTGACACGGGGTCTGGCCCCACGAACCCTGGCTCCGTCAGGCCTGGCTGGTGCAGGGGCTCTGACCCGCAGGTGGCAGACCGCTGGCTGACTCCACCCACCCCGACCCACCGCCCTCTCCTCAGCCCATCTCCACTGGCAGCCGTGACAGGAAAGAAAGAAGAAGAAAGGCCAAAGAAGCGTGGCGTCCAGAGCCCCGGGAGCACAGAGCCCACAGGGAGCACAGAGCCCACAGGGAGCACAGAGCCCACAGGGAGCACGGGGCCCACAGGGAGCACAGAGCCCACAGGGAGCACAGAGCCCACAGGGAGCACAGAGCCCACAGGGAGCACAGAGCCCACAGGGAGCACAGAGCCCACAGGGAGCACAGGGAGCACAGAGCCCACAGGGAGCACAGAGCCCACAGGGAGCACAGAGCCCACAGGGAGCACAGAGAGCACAGGGCCCACAGGGAGCACAGGGCCCACAGGGAGCACAGAGCCCACAGGGAGCACAGAGCCCACAGGGAGCACAGAGCCCACAGGGAGCACGGGGCCCACAGGGAGCACGGAGCCCACAGGGAGCACGGAGCCCACAGGGAGCACAGAGCCCACAGGGAGCAGAGCCCACAGGGAGCACAGAGCCCACAGGGAGCACGGGGCCCACAGGGAGCAGAGCCCACAGGGAGCACAGAGCTCACAGGGAGCACAGAGCCCACAGGGAGCACAAGGGCCCACAGGGAGCACAGGGCCCACAGGGAGCACAGGGCCCACAGGGAGCACAGAGCCCACAGGGAGCACAGGGCCCACAGGGAGCACAGAGCCCACAGGGAGCACAGGGCCCACAGGGAGCACAGAGCCCACAGGGAGCACGGGGCCCACAGGGAGCACAGAGCCCACAGGGAGCACAGGGAGCACGGGGCCCACAGGGAGCACAGAGCCCACAGGGAGCACGGGGCCCACAGGGAGCACAGAGCCCACAGGGAGCACAGGGCCCACAGGGAGCACAGAGCCCACAGGGAGCACAGGGCCCACAGGGAGCACAGGGCCCACAGGGAGCACAGGGCCCACAGGGAGCAGAGCCCACAGGGAGCACAGAGCCCACAGGGAGCACAGGGAGCACAGGGCCCACAGGGAGCACAGAGCCCACAGGGAGCACAGAGCCCACAGGGAGCACAGGGCCCACAGGGAGCACAGAGCACACAGGGAGCACGGGGCCCACAGGGAGCACAGGGCCCACAGGGAGCACAGAGCCCACAGGGAGCACAGGGAGCACAGAGCCCACAGGGAGCACAGAGCCCACAGGGAGCACAGGGAGCACAGAGCCCACAGGGAGCACAGAGCCCACAGGGAGCACAGAGCCCACAGGGAGCACGGGGCCCACAGGGAGCACAGAGCCCACAGGGAGCACAGAGCCCACAGGGAGCACAGAGCCCACAGGGAGCACGGGGCCCACAGGGAGCACAGAGCCCACAGGGAGCACGGGGCCCACAGGGAGCACGGGGCCCACAGGGAGCACGGGGCCCACAGGGAGCACAGAGCCCACAGGGAGCACAGGGAGCACAGAGCCCACAGGGAGCACAGGGAGCACAGAGCCCACAGGGAGCACAGGGCCCACAGGGAGCACAGAGCCCACAGGGAGCACAGGGCCCACAGGGAGCACAGAGCCCACAGGGAGCACAGGGAGCACAGAGCCCACAGGGCCCACAGGGAGCACGGGGCCCACAGGGAGCACGGGGCCCACAGGGAGCACAGGGCCCACAGGGAGCACAGAGCACACAGGGAGCACGGGGCCCACAGGGAGCACAGAGCCCACAGGGAGCACAGGGCCCACAGGGAGCACGGGGCCCACAGGGAGCACAGGGAGCACAGAGCCCACAGGGAGCACAGAGCCCACAGGGAGCACGGGGCCCACAGGGAGCACAGGGCCCACAGGGAGCACAGAGCCCACAGGGAGCACAGGGAGCACAGAGCCCACAGGGAGCACAGGGCCCACAGGGAGCACAGGGCCCACAGGGAGCACAGGGCCCACAGGGAGCACAGAGCCCACAGGGAGCACAGGGCCCACAGGGAGCACAGCGCACAGGCACTGGGGCCTCACCCAGATGTCCTGCTTCTCGCCGATGGGGAAGTTGGAGTACAGGTCCACGATCTCGGGCGTCCTGTACATGGGCGTTGTGTTCCTGGTGACCTGAAGAACAGACGTACTTTTCACAGGGAAGTTGTTTGGCCTCGGTGCCCACGGCCTCCCTGCAGGATGCGCACGTCCACCCCCGGGCCCAGCACCTCTCGCCCGGTGCTCGCCCCCTCTCCTCACCCACGGCCGCCTCCAGCCCCAGCTCTTGCCGGAGTGGCCACACCCAGCACCCACGTGGGATGTCAGCTGTGTGTCCAGGAGACACGTCCCAGCGGAAGCGGACAGGCGGCCCCCGCCGGCTCCGGGAGGTGGGTCACCTGCGGCCCGAGAGGAGGTGTTCTCAAAGCCACCTCCTACGAGTTCTCGTGGACAGAGACCCTCGTCCGGGAGAGCTGAACTGAATTCACGGACAGTCAGGCTGTTCTGTGAGAAACCCGGGACCCAGGTAGGCAGGGCGGGCCCCGTGGCCGAGACTGGGGACCCAGCACGGGGAGGCCAGCGTGGCCCACGTGTGGCTGACACACACACACACACACACACCAACCCGGGCCAGAGCTGCCGCTGGCACATGCTGTGACCTGGGCGAGACAGGGAGGCTAACCCACGGTTCTCCCGGGAAGGTCTGCTTCAGGAGGAGGAGGGCCTGGGCGGGACAAGCGCCCGGGAGACACCCAGGGCCAACACAATGCCACGTCCAGGTGCATAAGGATGCTGAGCCCGGGAGGGAGGCGGGCAGAGGGCACTGCGACCCGGACGTGGCCGCAGAGCCTCCACACAGGAAGTCACCAAGCTGCAGGCCCGTGACCCACATGTGTGCACGTGTGTTCCCTGCGCTGAGACGGCGTGCTAGGCAGCCGTGTGAGGCACTGACCCCCAGCCCAGCGCGAGGCTCCTACAGCACGAGGAGTGGGTGCAAGCCGCCCCACGCGCAATGCTGAGCGCCTGCCACAGCTCACCTCCTCCTCCACCAGGGCCCGCCGCTGGGCACTCCAGCTGTAGTCGGGGACGTGCGAGATGGTCGTGGCGCTGCCAAAGTCGCACAGCTTAATGGTCCCCTGGTTACTCAGCAGTAAGTTTTCAACCTGAAAAATTCCAGGAGACAGTCCTTATAGATTTGGGGTGCAGACAGTCAGCTGGCTCTGAGGAGAAAATGCAGCACCCCCACTTCGTTTTGGTCGAGATCAGCGTGTGTACCTTTAGAAGCAGATAATTCAGAAAAAGGCAAATGACATCAGTACCACGGGACACACAATGAAAGCCTTTAGAAAAGGCTGAATTAACACTGTTTGAAAGCCGTCCTATGTGATAAAAGCCCAGCGACCCAACGGCAGAACCACCAGTGGCTATGACGCGCACTGACCACCAGGGGGCAGACGCTCAACGCAGGAGCTGCCCCCTGGTGGTCAGTGCGCTCCCACAGTGGGAGCGCCGCTCAGCCAACCGGGATGAGTGGCTGCTCCCGCTGCGAACCCCGAGGCGACGGGCAGGTACCCGGGCTGTGATCATCGCCTCCTCACCCCAGGCTCCTCCTCCGAGCGCCCGCAGGCCGTGCAGCGCCACCGCCAGGCTGGCAGGCTGACCCTAGAGGCTGGGAAGTGGGTTCGTGGGACTGAGGCCTACTCCACCACCGCTCAGTGCTATTGGCCCTGGGCCCGGCCCCGACCAGGTCTCTGGAGAGGCGAGTGCTCCAGCTCCACGGAAGATGCCGGACCAGGGAGCAGCGCTCAGAGGGCAGGTCCACAGCCGCTTGGCTGACCGGGATGAGTGGTGCTCCCACAGCGGCCGATCCCCGCAGGCCGTGCCCCCACCAGTGCATGAATCGTGCACTGGGCCTCTAGTCTTATATAGTTAATATCCTATATAATAAAAGTCTAACGTGCAAATTGTCCCCTTGACCGGGAGTTTGACCAGGAGTTCGACCGCTCGCTATGATGTGCGCTGACCACAAGGGGGTGGCACGGACATGGCAGGTGTCAGTGATGCAGCACTGGCAGTGGGCGACAGTGGAGGCGCTGCTGGCCCCGATGAGAGCGGGACCGCGGTGGGATGGTGGAGCGGGTGAGCGGGTGGCGCCAGGCCACGGTGGGTGCGAGCAGGGCCCGATGACTCAGGCGGAGGGGGGCGCGTGGGGACCCGGGGGCCCAGGTGCTGCCCAGGGCCCAGAGGTCAGCTGGGACCTGCCCTTCCACACCAGACACTCGCGCTTCGATCGCCGGCCAGGCCTAGGGACCGCACCCGCGCACGCGTTTCGTGCACCAGGCCTCTGGTCAACTAGACGAAGGAGCTGTGCAGGATCCGCCAGAAACTGCCGCTTGAGAGGCACTTTTAAATGCAACATAAGCAGGAACCACTTCTGAGAGCAGAGACAGACCTGTCCCAGCCCCTCGAGGGCACGTCCACCAAGGCCCACGGCTGAGGTCGGCTTTTACAATCTGAGTGCTGGGAAAAGCCAGTAATTCTTCACCCCTGGGGCCGCGGGGGCCGTGGACCCGCAGAGCAGCCAGGTTTACAGTCGGCCCTGCCCAGAGAAGCCCGTCGACCTGCTCGGGGGCGGCCGGGGCAATCCCACGGGTGGGACCTGACCGACGGGCTAAAACGTGGTGAGGAGACACAGAGCTGAGAAGAGCCAGGCGATCCCGAGGCAGAGGCGAGCCTGGCTGCCGCTCCGAGGGGAGGGCGCCGACCAGGACCCGTGCCGGGAGAGCGGGACAGGCCAGGGAAGAGAGCCCTGCCTCTAAACGCAAGGGCAGCCACAGGCCTCAGGTCAACACTCGGGGCAGGAGCCCGCCGAGCCGGGCAGCTGACCAGCCACCGCAAGCCGCACCTGAGCGGACGCCGCCGCTGAGAGCAAGCACGCAGACACCCCACACGTTCCCCGCACACGCTCCCGCGGGGGAGACAGAAACAGGCCAACACCGCCACAGGCCACAGGTACGTCCCCAGAGAGGAATCCAAACGCCAACAACCCTAAAAACGGCAACTCTGCCACAAGGAAAATGCCACGGAGGCCACGGTCTGCTGCCAACACCAAGAGCCCCAAGCGCAAGGCACAGAGGTCACCCGACGGGAAGCAGCGACCCCACAGCGCACTCTGCCAGCTGTGGGCCCGAGACGGACAAGCCCTGAACCACAGCGCTGAGCAGAACGCCGCACGAAGGACGCACTCCGGAGCCACGCGCAGACAGGGTCGCCGCCCGGGCCCGTGGACAGGCCGCGGGGACACCTGGCGCACACGGGCACTGAGGTGAGGGAGTAAACCAGGCATGCTCACAGACACGGCTCTCCAATTCCACTCCTCCTTTTCACACGCACAAGCACGTGGCTAACACGTGAGCAGAGCAGTCCTGAAGGCACGGGAAACCCCCGCCGATAAGCGGGAGCGCCCCGACAGAAAAAGGCCTCCAAGCCCTAGCACCACCACCGCCCGGCGTCCTCCCAACAGCTTAAAATGACCTCTCGGATTCGGGGGGAAAGAGAAGGCCAGGCTCCTCAGAGGTCAAATCTAGACGAAGACAAAGACCCACAGACGGGGTGCCAGGGCCACAAGGAGGCCCACCACGGGGTTTCAGACAGCACATCTGGGGAGCCCCAGGGAACGGGCTGCGACTGGTGTGAAAGGATATGAGCAGCGGTTTCCCATCTTTCCATCTTGTGACACATAAACTAACTACTGAGATTCTGCAGCGCACCAAAAAGCGTAGTGGTCCTTGGGTTACCTCGGAGATCCGTTCCCACAGCGCGACGTAACGCGATTTTCGCCGTAAGTCGGAACCCACCTACATAAGCACCTACGTCACTCACATGGAGCACAGACACAGCAGTAATGACGTGAAACAGTAAAGAAAATTTAAAAGAAAGGTAATTCCTGACCTTTACTTGTGGTAAATAATAAAAAACATAAAGCGCATTATGTGCAGACGCCGAAATGACGGAACTTTATAAACGGGAGATGGCAACGTGACCCGAGGACTGCCTGCATTCTGCTGATCTGACCAAAAACGGGCAGTTTTGACGCATTCACACTGGACACCTACTGTGCTGCTGCTGCCGTTTCCCTACTTGGGAGGCTAAGGGAAAGGTCGGCGCCCTGACTGGACAGCCAATCCTCACAGCGCCCCGTGAGCGCCTCTGTGCTAGCGAGAGTCTGGGTGCTGCTAAGGCAGGGATGGTGCAGCTGCTAAGAAAACGGCCCTGCTCTCCCACAGTTTTGTGCACAAGTGTCCAGGCGTGAAATGGAGTGATGTCTGGGGCCCGGCTTTAAAATCCTTTAGGAAAACCACCTTCTCGAGGAAGCAGGACGAGGGGCGGCTGTCGCCCAAGACGTGGCCAGAGCCGGGCACAGCTCTGGGTACTGGACAATTTCCACAAAGTCTTGGGTTTTTCAAAGACACAACAGGGGGAATAAAAACCAGGCCAGCCCGGCCGGCGTGGCTCAGGGGCTGAGCATCGCTGTATGAACCAGGAGGTCATGGTTTGTTTAATTCCCGGTCAGGGCACAGGCCCGGGTTGCAGGCTCCATCCCCAGTGGGGGACGTGCAGGAGGCAGCCGATCCATGATTCTCTCTCATCACTGATGTTTCTCTCTCTCTCCCTCCCTTCCTCTCTGAAATCAATAAAAATATATTTTTAAAAACACACCAGACCATAAACCAGAAAACATGTGCAGCACACATAACTCAAATAAAGACCATTGTGTGAACATACAGGAGCTCCAATCCATCAACATGACAGACCAAAAAGCAGGAAAAGGACAGAAAACAAACGCTAACTGAAGAGCATGAGCAGCAGCAACAAGCACTTAACTCACTAATAACCAGGAAAAGCAGAACCACTACAATCCCCCCCGCCAGCGACGTGAAGGCAGCAGCTCTGCGCACGGACGGCCAGTGGCACGCTGGAGCCCTCCTGCCGGGAGGACACACTCAGCACCTCCGGCAGCTGCAGCAGGAAAGCAACCCTGCGTGAAAGGCAGGCGCTGACACCACCCACGCTGCAGGCCGCCCTGGACCCCGAGCCGAGGGCACGTCCAGAGGAGGCACACTCCTCATCTCCAGGGGAGGACGAGGGCCGCAGCCCAGAGCTGGGGGCACAGGGGGAGCCCAGGCCCCACAGGGCTCTCTCACGGCTTCAACCGAGGAGCTTCGGGAAAGCCACTCGCCGGGAAGGGGCTCCTGCGTGGTCTCTGAGACTCGGCAGAGCCTGGCGGCCTCACTGGCAGAAGCCAGACCTCCCAGGCGGGCGCGGCGGGGCGTGCGGGTGGGGGCAGCACCTTGAGGTCCCGGTGGATGATGGGCGGCTTCTGCCGGTGCATGTGCTGCACAGCCCTGCACGTCTGGTAGAAGATCTTCAGGATGGCGTCGCACGACAGCGGCCCTTTGGTCTCGCTTTTCTTCAGAAACTCCACCAGCTGCCCTGGAAAAGACAGGAGACACTCATCCCCACAGGGCAGGGGCAGGCCGCCGGGCAGGGGCGGGGCCACCGCCCTTACACGTGGGACACCTGTGGCCACGGCGCGGGCAGCACAGGCTCCCACACGGAGTCGGAGATGGCAGGGACCAGAGAAACCACAACACCCCATCTTCGCGTCTCTCATGTCACACTTGCTCCACTTCCCTAAATGACACGGCCATCTGCCCGGGGGCGTGGAATCTCCAACACGCACTCCACACCGAGTGAGGCTGCACACAGGACCGGGGGGTGGTGACAGCACAGGCGGGGACGGTGAGGCTTGGGCCCAGGGAGCCCCATCCTGTCGCCAGGGACACGTGTTCAACCTCAGTGCCCGTCCCTGATCCAGGCCCGAGGCCACCTCAGTGACAGATGCAGCCACCATGGCTACCACGCTCCAGCTCCATGGTGGCCCTCAGCCACGCTGCCCCGCCTCCTGCGCTCAGACACCCCCCCGCCACCCTCCAGGAAGCCAGCTCTGCCAGCCTGCGACACGGGCACCCGCTCCAGCTCATTTCCCCCTACGCTGGGCGGGTCGCTGAACCTGCGCCTGCACACAACAGTGCCCACACACCACGCTCACCTGGTGAACCACCTGCCGAGGGGCGAGGGCATGAGCCCCAGCCTGACGAGGCCCAGCGCAGAGCGACGCAGAGGCCGCCTGAGCTCCCATGTGAGGAGCAGGACAGACTCCACGGCACGCAGCCGCAAACAGGGCCCCGGCATAAGAGCGCGCTGCCCGGATGGAAAGCAGCGTGGCCTCACCCACGCCACCCGAGGGGTCAGAGCAGGCCACCGAATGGCACCCCCAACCAACAAGCCCCCTGCGAATGCCAGCCACGGGGAGGCCAGGTCCCGGGAGAGACACGCAGCAACCCGTGCACCAACACGCGTGCACGAGGCAAGGAGCACGTCCCACCGACACTGGCGAAGGGCCTGAGGTCTGGGTCTGCGGACACTGGGCCTGAGAGCAGGCGAGCCTGTGGGCACAAGGCAGCCCCGGGCACAGCACGCTTTCCAGAAGGAAGAGTGGGTCTACGGAACCCCGCTTCTGAGCACACCTCAGCGCTTTTCCAAGGAGCACACACTCGCGCAACTAAAACCAGCAGTGACGGCGGACACCTGCCACCTGGAAGACCCGAGTGGGGAGCCCGCACCTCGCAGCCCGCCCAGTGAGCCAACGGGAAGCAGGGCCCAGACACGGACAGCACAGCCCTCTCCCCCTCCCATCGGACAGCACAGCCCTCTCCCCGGGGCGGGCCCGGCTTCCCCAGCCTATAAAGCCGCCTGCACCTGTTTCAGCCGCTGCCTCCCCCCGCCCCCCGACCCCCACACCCGCTCCAGGGCTGCGCTGGCTGCTCAGGACTCAGCCCCTTGCCGCCGCCGCCTGCACCATCTCCTCCTCCTCCTGCAGGTGCCTGTGCTCACGCCCCTCTCCTCCGGGACAGCCCTGCTCGTGGTGGCTGGACCCCGGGGAGGGCCATCTGTGGGCGCAGCATGCGAGCCTCCCAGGGAGACGCCTGCCTCAGGGTGCCCTGCTGCTGCTCCCCGGCCTTGGGGCAGCAGGGCCCTGGCCTCCTCCCACACACGCTGCCCACGCATGAGGCAGCACCGCGCCACAGGACGAGGGCCCCACCTGGCCGCCGGCCCCTGGCCCACTGGGCCTCGCATGTCCTGTGCCCTCCGCTCCCCCTAAGGTACACCAACACCACTGAGCCCCAGGAGGTGGCTCCAGGAGGGCGGACCCCCGGCCCTCCACGGGCAGCGCGGGCTGACTGAGCCCACCTCCTCCTCCTCGGTCACGCACGTGACCCCTCCGCCCCTGGGACTCTGTAGAAGGCACTGGGCCCCCCCATCCTGTTGGTGAGAGAGACCTTCCTCCTGGGAAGGGCCCCCCCTCCTCCGGGACCTGCGTGCGCCGGGAGCCGTTACCTCTGCAGAGCTCCGTGAGCAGCAGGAACTCGGCCTGCCCCGTGTCCGACTCCTCTTTCCCTATGGACGCTGCAGAGCAAAACTGGACAATGTTGGGGTGGCCAGAAAGCTTTTTCTGCAGGTGTCTTGTTAAAGGAGAATGCGTAAGTCTGCACACTTCACACAAACAAGCGCGGTGGGCAGGGGGAGGCGCACAGCTGTGAGCACGAGGACTTGCTCTCGTGTTATTACTTAATATTGTGTTCTTGCCCACGCAAACAGCTGTAAGCCTGCTTTTGCCCTCCCCCGTACGAACCACGATGCTGAACGACGTGATCTTAGACCTCAGCACCTCAGAGCGGAAAGGAGGGCCAGCAGAGGGCAGTGTGGGGAGGGACCGCGAAGTGTGCACGGAACCACACACCTGACCACAGCCAGGCAGGCCGGCGGGAGGGCGCGGCGGGAGGCCGTGAGCAGTGAGGGTGTCCACCCGGAACTCAGGGCGGCGAGCACCCTCGGGCTCAGCGGCCGGCGTGCTCCCAGGGACAGAGCTTCAGGAGGGAAAAGAGCAGGTTCTGGCAGCGAAGGGGCAGCACCAGCCGGGGAGGCCAAGGAGAAACGCCAGCCGTCAACCATTTGTTGGTTGATGCTCTGCCTGGGGTGAAGGGATGGCCGGGCGCCGTGGCCGCAGGTCGAAGGGCTGCCCACCCCGGGCACAGAGACCTCTGGGGCAGGACCCACATCTCCACTCCCAGAACCATGGGATCCCTTCCTGCTGCCCGGAGAGTGAAGAACAAGGAAACAGCTCCATTTCACTAGAAACAGCCACAGATCAGCCAGGCAAAGCGAAGCCGCTGTCAGGTCATCGACAAGAACGGCAGGGCGGCCGCCCAGGAAAGGATACCAAGAAGCACACCTCCTGGATGATGGCGCGGTTCCGCTCCTCCTCGTTGGACAGCAGTCTCTGCGTTGGAGGGAACACAGACAAGGTGAGTGGCCGCGCGTCTGGCTAGTCCGCGCAGAGCAAATCAATGCGCCAACACCTGACCTACGCCGAAACTGACAGCGCAGAGGCCCCTGGAAATGGCCTTTGCAGCCCAAGGACACAAGAACACTCCACCGAGGAGCCTCTCCTGCAAACAGGCTGCAGTAAAATACGATGGAAAAGGAGGCGCAGCAGAAAGGAGAGTCCTCGCCCTCGTCTCCAAGTCACGTGGGCCCCGTACAGCTTAGCCGCACGCCCAGGAGCCACGCCACTCCGCTGCCCAGGCTGGACACCAGCCTCCTCGGCGAAACCAGACAGCCCTGCCCCTGTCCCACCGTGAGCTGCTCTGGGACGTGCGAGCGTGGCCTGCACGCGCGGCCCACCCGAGGCGCTGTGCCACTCCCGCTCTCTGCCGAGTCTCACGTGCACTCTCGGCACTCGAGCTCCTCCCGCCCCCAGGCCCCAAGCTGGACACCGCAGCCATAATGTCCACTGAAAATGCTGACGGCTCCTGGCCACCAGAGGGCACTAACAGGACGAGAGAGCGCACAGAGAAACACACCAATAGGGAACCCCCTCAACACTGTCACTCTGAGATTTCCTTTCAAGTAAGCAAAACCCGTGCAGAACGAGTCGCCCACCTTACCTTCAGCGCATACTCTCTGCCACTTCCCAGATCCTGAGCCTCATACACGAATGCAAACCCTCCTGGAACCAGGAAAATAAACACGTCAGTCCGCGCTGTGGCTTAGTCAACGTTTAGAGATCTTTGCTAAGTCAATACAAACTGGACTTGCAGATAGCAATATGTTTCCTGCAAAAACAATGGCTCCAATTTACACGCAAAATTCAGTAGCAAAAATTTTAAAAAGACACTTCCTCAAGTACAGACAGGTGGTGTGAGTGAGCTCATGAAAACAGGTCCAACATCCCTGCCCGCGAGGGACCGTCTCCCAGGACCCATCGGCGGCTCTCCCCCACTGGGTTGGCCCAGCAGTCTCCCCCGTCCCCCCCCTTTTTTTAAATTGCAAAATTTAAATGGAAACGTAGCTCACATTCTGAAAAGACTACAAAGCTCTCTAGCTCCACGACTCTGCCCCAAACCCATTTCGTGCTACAGTTGCAAATTCCAAAAAGCGATGAAAACCCGTGTTTTCCTCCTAGATCGTTTGACAGCAAAATGTGGTCTTTTGTAAATGGACCGGCATCTGGGGCAACCCCGGCATGAACTGCCATGGAGCCGTTTAAAGCTCATCCCACGGTCACGGCACCTCCCCGCTTCGTTACTGGCACGTCAGCGCACCTGGTTATGGGGTGCTCCCCACGGCGGGGACAGGTCATCTTTCTAAAACCTGAGGAGCTGAACTGCTCTCTGGCCCCCGGGTCGAGGGCTTGGGACCGAGCCCATGTTTACTGACACAAGACAGTCTCAGTTCCCGCAGCCTCGGCACCAAGACTTCACACTGATCTCAACCGTTTCCTTTCCAAGAGGCTTCACGAGCTTCAGAGGCTGTGAGCCACCGCCCTCGCCGCACCGGCTGCTTTTACCTCCTGGCTCGCCTGCAGGGCCCAGGGAAGGGGCTGGCACATTTCCTCGTTCTTCTTCCTGGGTGCTGAGCAGAGGCACAGCTTCCTTCTCTCCCTGACCCCTTCCCACCGGCGACTCCCCTCCCAGCCCTGGCCCTGGCCCTGGCCCGCTCCCGCCCCTCTCCCCACTGCATGCCCCACCTGAGGCTCCCCTGCACTTGGCTGTCCTTCCATCATTGGAGCGCGTGCCTTACTTTAAGGCAGAAGCCACCTGCTGTCCACCATGAGTTTCTTAAGGAAACAAGATAACTGCCTGGTATTTTCAGGGCAAATGAGGTGGCCTGGGGAGGCGTCAGTACAGGGGCTGGCCTCAACTCTGAAAGGAGAGCGCCTGTGGTTTTCCCGATAAATCACACACAAATCTGTTTTTGGAACAAACTGGAGAAAAAGTAGGTGATGCTGCTGTGGCCTTTAAGAATAAGGACATCAGGACTCAGAGGTCACGGGGGCCTCACACTGGCAGAGGGGTGGCCACGGGGACAGGCCCACCCTACTCCTGCGAGTCAATGTGCAATGTGGGGGGATACGCAGGGCTGTCGCAGCGCCAGGCCCAAAGCCGGAAGCAGCAGGACTAGGAAGTCCGGCGCCCTGTGGGAACCGGGAACAGAGGTAAGGAGGATCCAGAGGAGAGAGGGGCCTCCCCAGCGCCGGTGGCGACTTCCGTGTGGGGAGGGGGAGGCCATCGGGAGGCGAGGACCAGCTCGCAGGAACCGAGCCCACACGACACCAGGGGCACGGACGGCAGGTGGTCAGAGCAGGACGCCCACTGCCTAGCGCAGCGCCCGGGGCGGACAGGGCCGCCGCCGCGCTCAGCGGAGGGGCGCCGGCCCCGCGCCCACGTCCAGTCCCGCCCGCCCACGGCAGCCCCGACGTGAAGGGAAGGGTCTGCCTGACGCCCGCCCGCCCGCCGTGCTCTCTCCTCCAGCCTTCGGCCTCCACGGAGCCCCCGCGCTCGGCCGAACTCCCCGCCGGCCCGGCCTCCCCCCCAGCCACAGCCCCCCGCACCCCGCAGTCGGCCGCACCTGCTGCGGGGGCTGCCCAGCCCGGCCCGGCCCCGCGCCCACCAGGACGTGCCCGAGCCGAGACCGGCCTCCCAGCCCGAACAGGCCGGGGCCCTCCCGCCCGCCCGCCACGCGCTGCCCCTCGGCGCCCGCCTGCCCGCGCCTCACCCTCGGCCAGGACCCGCCGCACCCGCAGCCGCAGCTCGCCCAGCTCCACCGTCTGCCCCACAAAGTCGGTCTGGTCGCGGCCGGCAGCGCCGCCCAGGGCGCCGGGGCCCGCCAGGAAGTCGAGCGCAGACTGCAGCAACGACATGGCGGCCCGCGGCGGGCGCGGGGGCTCGGGTCCAGGGCGTCCGGGCAGCTGAGCAACCGCCGGCCGGAGCCGCACCAGCTTCCGCCCCGAGGCCGTGACGCGGGCCCGGAAGGACGCCGGCGTCTCACTTCCGCCCCCGCTGGGCGACGGCGCGTGTGCAGAGCCCTAGGTGCGGGTGGCGCATGCGCGGCGCCGCCGGCCTCTCGGAGGACTTCCGGCTGTCGAGTTCCCGTCTCGCCACGGATCGGGGCACAGACGCTCGGAGCGGTGGCCCCGGGGACTCCTGCCCAGGCCGTCCCGCTGCCCCCCAGCCCCGCCGGTTCCCCTGGGGGTCGAGTCTGCGGAGGCCGGAGGTCAGGTGCCCCGCCAGGCCCGGGGGAGCCGGCGGTGTGTGCGGCGGACGGCCTCTGCCGGCGGGGCGAGGGGAGCAGTGACAGCGGGGAGCTTGAGCTCCGCCGCGACCCACAGCCCCTGCGACTTCAGTGAGTAAGACTCGTTGCCCCGTGGACGGCCCTGGCTTGTGGGGTTGGGGGGCACATAAGTGGGATTGCTTTTAAGAACTGGTTGTTGCTAAAGGCTGAAAAACTCAAAAACCCAGTTTCCCAGTTTCTGTAGAAACATCAGACCCAGAACCCCACGTGTCACCCATCACCTAGAGCCGCCCCCCTCGGGGCTTACGGTCATTCACCGACCTCGTGGCTGGTTTCTGGTCCTGGCGGGTGCAGTAGGCACCTGAGGCTGCAACCCCTCCACGGAGTATTCGGTCTCCAACCGAAAAAAATGCACACGAAAGCCCGATCCTCCCCGAATGCTGAGCTCTCAGAGCGCTTTCCAGACTGGCTGCTCTGTTTGTTGCCATCTTAACAGTAACAGTAGCCTAGTTAACCCAGCGCGTTGGTGCTCACACATCCTTCTCTACCACCCTGGGGTATCTGGGAGAAGAGGGCACAGTCCGGTTAACCCTCCCCCCGTCCCTTTCTGGGGGTGAGAAAACATACTCAACAGTGTCATTACTTGGCCAAGGTCAGCACCTGAGCTAGCATGGCACACGGGTCACGTGGCTTTCCCAGCCAGTGCACTTGTCTGGAAAATGGGATACAGGGGCTGGGGTGCCTGGCACCCACCCTCTGCCCTCTGTCTCTGGTCCTGACCACTCTGGGACCTCATGGAAGTGAGATCACACAGCGCTTACCCTTCGTGACCACTTACTTCACTCCTCGAGCGTGGAGTCCTCAAGCCCATCCGTGCTGCAGCATCTGTGGGGGTTTCCTGCCCCTTTAAGGCTGAACAGCATCCTGCTCTCTGGATGGACATGTTTGCTGACCGTTCATCTGCATGTGGACCGTTGGGTTGCCTCCACCGTTGGCTGCTGTGAATGATGCTGCTGCGAGCAGGGGTGTGGCTTCATTCAGAACCACCCCAAACTGAGAACAACCCACATTTTACAGCCGGTGAATGGGGGAGCATATAGGTCCATCCACACCAGCACTTAACTGCACAGAAAACACTGGTACTCACAAAACACACGTGGATCTCAGATGCATCATCGTAAGTGAAGGAAACCAGACGCGGGAGGTGCCACGGGGGCACGCCCATCTGTGGGACAATATGGAAAAGGCAAAATGACAGTAGCAACCTTTAGTGAGCCCAGCTGGTGTGGCTCCATGGTTGAGCATCGACCTATGAACCAGGTCACGGTTCAGTTCCGGGTCAGGGCACATGCCCGGGTTGCGGGCTCAATCCCCAGTGGGGGTGTGCAGGAGGCGGCCGACTAATGATTCTCATCATTGATGTTTCTGTCTCTCTCCCTCTCCCTTCCTCTCTGAAGTCAATAAAAATATTTTTTAAACAAACATAGGAAACTTAGTGGTGGCTGGGTTTGCGGTGGAGGAAGGCTTGGCCACAAAGGGACTGCTCGGGGACAGACCGGTGTGGTTGTGGTTACCAAGAGATGTCCCTTAGTTCCTGTTGTGTCTGCACTTGTCAGAAGCTCCTAGAACCTACAGCAGTGAGCAAAGTGAGGAGGAGAGAGACAGCTACAGCCCATGCCCGGCCCTCCCGCCAGGTCGCTGCAGCAGCCCTGAAGGGGTGGCTGTTCTCACTCGTGTTGTGTTCTCGCCGTGTGTTAGTCGTGAGGGAGGTGGGTGGTGGTTTTGTGTGAACATTCACATCAATGGCCCAACACTGTATCGTTGGGCAATTTGACGTGTTCCTCTCAGCCTTGTTTCTGAGTTTTATTTATGTGGCTCTGCTTCATCCGTTGTCACTTCCTGTCTCAGCTCGGGCCACCAGAGCAACGTACCACAGGCAGGAACTTACCTGGGCGTCTGCAACCAGGTGGCGGTCAAGTCCGTTTTCGGGGAGGGCCGCTCGCTGGCCTGTCACCGTCCTCACAGCGGAGAGCGGGCGCTGGTCTCTGCTCACCAGGGCCCCGAGCCCATCACGGGCCCCATCCTCGCGGCCTCATCTAACCCCACTCCCTCACCTCCCAGCCATCGGGCCAGGGCTTCCTTCCACATGTGACTCTTCAGGACACACACAGTCAGTCCACAGCACTTTCATTTTTTCTTTTTTAATCCTCACCCGAGGGTATTTTTTTTTCATTGCTTTTTAGAGAGAGTGGAAGGAAAGGAAGTAAGAGAGGGGGAGAAAAAGAGAGAGAAACATTGATGTGAGAGAGACACATCATTGATTAGTTGCTGGGGATCAAACCTGCAACCCAGGTATGTGCCCTTGCCCGGGAATCGAACCTGTGACCCTTTGGTGCACAGGCCGATGCGCTAGCCACTGCACCACACCCGCCGGGCAGTTCACAGCCCTTTCTAAGTCCATTTGGGGTTTAACATTTGCTCCCTTTAGAGGGTTTGGGGCATTCACTGCTGAGCCCAGCGCGGCGTGGATCTGCATGCTGCTGCCCCGGCACACCCGTGGGACCCCTGCTGGGCTCACTGCGGAGCCAGCGGGCAGGCCCAGGAGACTCAGCAGGCTCAGGCCTGTGCCTCTTCCCAGGCCCCGCCATGTCCGGGTCTCAGGCCCCAGAGCCAGCCCTGAACGTGCAGGGAGACTCCACAACCGCCACGGGGGACGAGGCCGCTGCCGACGACGACGACGGGACCCAGCACTCGCATCGCATGCTCAGCTTCAGCGACGCACTGCTGTCCATCATCGCCACCGTCATGGTCTGTGGGGGTCGCACCCAGCTCAGAGCCTGCCCCCACCCAGAGCCACTCCCACGGGACCCAGCCTCACCCTCCCAGGCAGCCTTTGGGTTGAGCCTGGCCCATCTCAGCAGCATCCTGGGCTCCCAGCCCCTCAGACAGCTACGGGGGTGGGGGTGGGGGTGAGGAGCAGCCCATCAGGGACCCAAATCCCCCAACACCAGTGAGCGCCCAGCCCGAGAGACACACGTCCCTCCGTTCCTTTTGTGTCTGTTGGTAGATCCTGCCTGTGACCCACACGGAGATCTCCCCTGAGCAGGTACTTGGGCACAGTCTATAGTGTCTGGTGCGGGGAGGGTCCACTTCAGTACCTGGCTTGGGGGGGGGGGACGGGGAGCCTGGGACAGGCTCGTGGGGGGCACAGGGAGCCTAGGACAGGTTGGGGGGACACGGGGAGCCTAGGACAGAATAGGAGGGACGTGGGGAGCCTAGAACAGGCTGGGGGGGACACAGGGAGCCTAGGACAGGTGGGGGGGACACAGGGAGCCTGGGACAGGCTGGGGGGGGGGACACAGGGGAGCCTAGGACAGGTGGGGGGGGACACGGGGAGCCTAGGACAGATAGGAGGGACGTGGGGAGCCTAGGACAGATTGGGGGGACACAGGGAGCCTGGGACAGGCTTGGGGGGGACGTGGGGAGCCTAGGACAGATTGGGGGGGGATGCAGGGAGCTTAGGACAGGCTGGGGGGGACGTGGGGAGCCTAGGACAGGTTAGGAGGGAGGGCGTCGGGTCCCTGCTGTGGGTTCTCGGAGCGAGGGCCTAGTGGCTGATGGCCTGAAAGACAGGTTAACGTCACGGAGTGAGTGGAAAGGGTGTTCTTCCTAAGGCCGAGTCCCCCTGGGCAGCCAGCAGAGTCCCCGTGGGCAGAGTCCCCGTGAGCAGTCAGCAGAGTCCCCGTGAGCAGCCAGCAGAGTTCTCCCCGTGAGCAGAGTCCCCGTGAGCAGCCAGCAGAGTCCCCGTGAGCAGCCAGCAGGGTCCCCGTGAGCAGCCAGCGTGCAGCATTTCTGCTCTGTGGGGTAAATAGCACAGTTAGGAGCTGGACCTGATTTCAGAAGACACCGGAAGGTCCTGGGGTGCCTCCTCCCGTGAAATCGGTGGCATCCTCTCAGCTGAGGGGTGAGGACGCCCCTCACGGCCGTGGTCTGGTCCCAGCCAGTGCACGTGGCCTGGATGCCACGGGCCGTGGGTGCTGGGTGTGGCTTTTTCCTCTCGGGGTTCGGGTGAGAGTTCACTAGGAGGACGGTGGGTCTGCCTGGGCAGCAGCAGCCACACCGACAGGGCCGGCCCCCCAGGGGGCGACCGCGCGCCGGTGACGCTGAGGGTAAGTGCAGCCGCCTGACCCCTGACCCTGACCGGACGCTGCTCTGTCCCCGTAGTTTGACCAAAGCATCCAGAGACTTCTAGCGACCAGGATCGCCGTCTACCTGATGACGTTCCTCATCGTGACTGTGGCCTGGGCGGCACACACGAGGTGCGGCTGGGCTGGGCTGCAGCTTCCCACCCGGGTGGGGTCACGGGCAGCTGCGTGCCCTCACAGCGCCCACTAGGTCCCGTTCTGGGGGTGGGCGAGCTGCCCCTCGCTTCCTGGGCTAAGCCCCAAGGGCTGCCCCTTCGCCCAGTTCTCACTCCAGGCCTTGGCTTTGTCCCTGCACATGGCCGGGCCGGGCCTCGGGCAGTGACGGGGAGAGCTCCCAGGTCCGGGTGGGCACCGCTGCCGCCTTCTAGAGCTGCCTCTGGGGCTGGCACTCAGGGTAGGCCCCGGGGCCTGTCCTCACTCGGGGCCTGCCCTCACCTGGTACCCGCCCTCACCCGGGCCTGCCCTCACCCGGGGCCTGCCCTCACCCGGGGCCTGTCCTCACCCGGGACCTACCCTCACCCGGGACCTACCCTCACCCGGGGCCTGTCCTCACCCGGGACCTACCCTCACCCGGGGCCTACCCTCACCCGGGGCCTGTCCTCACCCGGGACCTGCCCTGAGCGCCAGCCGCAGAGGCCACGCTTGGCCCTGGTGGACACGGACCACCAGGTGGAGGACTCGGCGCTGAGCCCAGGCCAGGAGCAGGCGCATCCCGGGTCCGAGCCCTGAGGAGACCCAGGGGCGGGGAGGCGGGCAGGGCTCTGGGTGTGTCGCCAGCTGCTGGGCCGACCCGGGAGCTTGCGTGTGCGACCCGGGAGCTTGCGTGTGCGACCCGGGAGCTTGCGTGTGCGACCTGGGAGCTTGCGTGTGCATCCGCTTTGGCTTCCTCGCCCGCACGACGTGGAGCCCTCTGGGAGCAGCTGCCCGCAGGTGCAGTGTGGGCCTTCCTGAGAGGGATTCCTTGTCTATTTTTACTTTGTCTTATTTTTTAAAGGGTTTTTTAAGTTGATTTTGAGAGAGAGGAACAGCTCTATGAGAGCACAACACAGGGGGCTGCCTCCTGCACACCCTATGGGGGGACAAGCCCGCATCCCGGGAGGGGCCCTGCCGGTCCGACTGGCGGCCCTTCAGTGTACAGGACGACGCCCACCCACTGAGCCGCCCAGGCCAGGGCCCGGGCTGCCTTCCTTAAATGGCCTTTGGACCCGAGGCCTGAAGAGCAAGTCTGCTGTGGGCTGCACGGCGTCCCTCACAGGTCTGGGCTCCTGTGCGCCCGGCGCAGGCCTCACACCTCGGGACAGGCCACCACGGCCTCCTCGGGCGTGTGGCTGCGGGAACGGGAAACGGCCCCCATGGTCCGCCTGCCCCGGGCGCGAGGACATGGACCCCCAGCGCTGCCACGCGCGTCCGTTGGTTTCCACAAACTGCTGCTCGAGCAGCAGCTGCGAGCGGGAGGAAAGAGCGGACACGCGTGGAGATGCTGACGCGGCGGTCTCAGGCCCCTCCGTTCTCTTCTGCGTGTTTTCCGGCTTTTCCAACCTCCGCACACGGCAACGTGTTGTGACGATGGTGCTGCTGGACCCGTGTTGTTGATGGCGTGTCCGGGCCCTTCTCACCTGCTTAGGTTGTTCCAGGTTGTTGGGAAAATAGACGACACCCTGGCCTTGCTCAACCTGGTGAGTTTCCTTCCGCCGAGGGGAAGTGACTGTGGCTCCTCCCTCCGAGGAGTGAAAGGCACCGCCCATCACAGCCAGTTCCTCGAGGCCCAGCCCGCTGAGAAGATGGGGGTGGGCAGCAGGGGCGGGCGCCCAGCCAGCCTGGAGTGCCCTGCCCGCACCCTCCTGCCTCCTGACTCCCGCCCCTGCCCTAGGCCTGCATGATGACCATCACCTTCCTGCCCTTCACGGTGAGTACTGGCCGCTTCCAGGCCTCGCTGAGTCCCCCCGCCCCCGGGGTCCAGCCTGGTGAGAGGACTCAGGACCCAAGATGCTCCATCCTCAGAACCTCAGCCCAGCGGGGGGTGCAGGCAAGGAGGAGAGGAGGCTGAGGGGGGCGGCCGGCAGGCATGCTGCCTGGGAGGGGGCACCTGGGTGTGCAGGCGGGTGGAGGAGGGGACGCCCAGGGGCCCTAGCAGCCTGCCTGGCAGGGATGTGCCTGGGCCTCCAAGGCCGAGGAGGGGCGCCCCCTCCCCGCTTACTGGTGCTCCCAGCTCCCGCCGGCCCCCAGCCCATGCCCAGCATGTGGCTCCCCACCCGCCTGCCTCTCCCTCTGCACCTGGCGGAGGGCCGTGCTGAGTGCAGGGCCGAGCATCCGATGGACTTGCCGTCCTGGTGGGGACGCCCGGGCCTGGACCCGGGGCTGCAGGGCCTGCTTTGTGTTTTGGCTGCAGTTTTCCCTGATGATGGCCTTCCCGGAGGTGCCGCTGGGCATCTTCCTGTTCTGTGCCTGCGTCATCGCCATCGGGGCCGTGCAGGTAGGCGCCCCCCGGCTCCCACGGGCAGCCTCTCGGAGCGGGTGCAGGTGGGGTGGGCGCAGTGAGCACCAGGCACGGACGCCGTGGAACGCCTGCCTGCCTGCCTGCCCTGGGGCACCTGCTGTGGCCGAAGCCGACTGTCCAGAGGCAGGGCCTGGGCCCCGTGCCGTGGAGACAGAGTGAAGAGACCCACATGCACAGAGCAGGGTGCCCGTCCCCTCCGCGCCCCCAGGACGTCCACGCTGGGCCCCACAGCGGAGCCTGCCCTCCGAGGCCCCGTTCTGCTGGTCCTGCAGCCCAGCTCTCCCACAGGCGCTGATCGTGGTGTATGCCTTCAGCTTGCCCCACCTCCTGAACCCCCAGATCGGGCGTTCCGCCCACCGGGGCCTCTACCGGCGGCACATCCTGCACATCGTCCTCCGAGGCCCAGCTCTGTGCTTCCTGGCCGCAGGCTTCTCCCTGTTCTTCTACCCGGTGGTGAGTGGGGGGGTGAGAGGGGGTGGGAGAGGGGGGCGGGGGCGGGGGGGGGGTGAGTGGGGGAAGGCGGAGGGGAGGGTGACACCCCTCGTGGGGAGGGAGGGCCCAGCCGCAGGAGGGTGGCATATAAATGTCTGCCGCTGCCTCGCTCGGTCATGTCCGCGAGGCCCACCTGTGCAGATGTCGGGCCCCCGGCTTGTCCTCCCCATGGTGGCCGCGGTGCCAGTGGGCCGTGCACTTCGCCGTCCCCCCTCCATGGACCTTGGCCGCTGCGAGCAGGGGGTACGGACCCCTCGGGGACCCGCGTTCACTCCTGGGCGATGCTCAGAGGTGGGACCGCCGGGTTGTGGGTGGGCTCTGTGATGTGGGGGAGCTCCGGTTTGCCACAGTGGCTGCACCTCCGTGCGTTCCTGCCTCCGTGCACGCGGTTCCCGCGCCCTCTCCGCGCCAGCACGGTGTCTGGCGGTGTGAGAGGAGCTGTCCTGTGGGGACGAGGGCGTGAGGGGGAGCTCGCTATGGCCTCGGTCCTGTGCCCGCCTGTGGGGTGCTGAGCAGCCTCGGGGCGTGGGGGCCCCGGACTCCCCGTTGAGCGGAGCTGCGGTCCCGTGTCAGACGTGGTTGGTGGGCGTTTGCTCCCTCCCGGGGACGTTCTCGGACGCGCCGCTGTCACCTGTGCCACTGGCGGTGCCCCGCCCTTCAGAGCAGATCTGACGTGTCTGTGTCTCGCAGTCGTACCTGCTGATGGTGATGGTCATCTTCCTCCCCTACGCCAGCAAGGCGGCCAGCTGGTGCAGAGGCAGGCTCCTGGGTGCGTCCGGGTGCCGCGCCAGGCGCCCCTGGGGGTCCCCTCCCCGCTGCATGCTCCCGGCCCCTCGGGGAAGAGGGCGGAGGGTCCGCGGGCGTGCGAGCTCCTCCTCCTGCCGCACCACAGGCCCCCGGGAGCCCCCAGCCCCCAGCGTGGAGTTCTTCACCTTTGACCTGCAGGAGCCACTCAGCAAAGAGCGGGTGGAGGCCTTCAGCGACGGGGTCTACGCCATCGTGGCCACGCTGCTCATTCTGGACATCTGGTGAGGATCCTGCTCAGGCCACCCTGGGCGTACTGGGCGGGGCTCCCTGTCCAGGAAGTGCCTCTGGTCGGGTTCTCAGCCCAGGAGAAGGAATCCCGCTCCCGGCAGGGCTCCCAGCTATGGGTCTCCGCCAGCAGCCCCCCCTGACCGCCTCTGGGTCCTGCTACTTCCAAGGTTTACCTGCTTCCTGCCAGCCTCCCTCTTGTGTTGTTTGTTAATCCTCACCCAGGGGTGTTTTCCCCATTGATTTTTAGAGAGTGGAAGGGAGGGAGGGGGAGAGAAAGAGAGAAACATCGATGTGAGCGCGACACATCGATTGGTTGCCTCGTGCACACGCCCAGAAGGGGCGGGGATCGAACCTGCAACCCAGGTACATGCCCTCAACCAGGAATCAAACTCAAAACTCTTTGGTGTGTGGGGCAACGCTCTGACCACTGAGCACACTGGCCGGGGTCTCCCTCCGTTTTACAGCCTTGTGTTCCTTGTTGAGTTTCAGCACATCCTATTTCATTGATGTGTTAGAAACCCTGATTCCGTGTTTGTCTGTCAGTCTGAAGTCTAATTCTCCCTTGGTAACTCTTTTTACTGTAACTTGTTTTTAAAATTGGGCGTAAGCGTCCGCTGGTGCTGATCTCTGAGGCCTAGACCTAAGCTTCCGAAATGACCGGTGGCTGGCTCGGGCCCCGCCGTGAGCGGTGTGTGGACGGCTGGGGTTGGGGAGGGATGTTATTGCTTCCACTCTACCCTCCGGGCCCTGAGGGCCTCACGGCTCCCCTGGGCTCTGTGTCCTGCTTCCTCCTCCAACCCTGGAGTCCAGCCCCCCTCCCACTGACATGTGCAGCACCCCTATGGGGGTGTCTCGGGCACCTCGCCTGGAGGACCAGAGAGCTGCACAGGCTCCTGGCTGCGCCCGAGGGCAGCGGCCCCACGGCCTCAGGGGATTAGAGTCGCCCCTTACCATCCCAAGTGGACAGACCACTGCCGGAGGCTGGACAGACAGCCCAGAGGCCTCGGCTCGGGCCGGTCCTGAGCCCTGATAGCGGGGATAAGACGAACTTCATGTTCCGAAAGTCCGCCCCGTTCGCCCGGCGTTCCGGTGCGGACGGCAGCCTGGGGGGCGGGCGAGGCCCTCAGGTGCCGTCTGTTCCCATCCGCAGCGAGGACAACGTCCCGGACGCCAAGGACGTGGAGGAGAAGTTCCAGGGCAGCCTGGTGGCCGCGCTGAGCGTGGACGGGCCGCAGTTCCTGGCCTACTTCGGCTCCTTTGCCACCGTGGGCCTGCTCTGGTTCGCCCACCACTCCCTCTTCCTGCACGTGCGCAAGGCCACGCAGTCCATGGGGCTGCTCAACACGCTCTCGCTGGCCTTCGTGGGCGGCCTGCCCCTGGCCTACCAGCAGACCTCGGCCTTCGCCCGGCGGCCGCGCGACGAGCTCGAGAGCGTGCGCGTCAGCTGCGCCATCATCTTCTTCGCCAGCGTCTTCCAGCTGGCCATGTGGACCGCGGCGCTGCTGCGCGAGGCGGAGACGCTGCGGCCCTCCGCACGGTTCGGGGGCCGGGAGCACGCCTTCATGTGCGCCAAGCTGGCGCTGTACCCCTGCGCCAGCCTGCTGGCCTTCACCCTCACCTGCGTGCTGAGCAGGTTCAGCACGGCCATCTTCCACAGCATGCAGATCGCCGTGCCCTTCGCCTTCCTGCTGCTGCGGCTCCTCGTGCGCCTGGCGCTGGCCCTCCTGCGGGCCCTGCGGGGCCTGGCCCCGCCCGCACGGGACACCCTGGACCCGAGGGCCCCACTGCTCCCTGCCCCCTGCTAGCACCGCCCCTGCCAGGACTCGGCTTTGTGGGGACACGCGCCCATCTGTGTCCTGGGCCCACCCAGGCAGGTGGGTGTGCTGTGGCCCTGGGTCCTCGGTGCCAGGCAGGCCGTCCTGGGACCCCATGGCCCGGCCTGGCCCACCCTCCCCACAGTGGTCCTGACGCAGAGACAGGAGGGAGACGAGGGAGGCCGTGCCCAGACTGTATTGTGCCGACCTCGTTGGGCTGCAGGTCGTGTGTGGCACAGCAGGCGCCGGTGCAAAGCCACAGACACCTCAGGGCACAGACGCACGTAGACAACAGGACAGCCCCCACCCACGGCTTCTTAGACACAGCAGCGCCGCAGGGCAGAGGGGGACGCACGGGACGAAGGCTGCTCAGTGCATGTAGGTGCGGCTTTGGCAGAAGCTGGGGGGGGGGGGTGGCACGGCTGAGGCTGAGCCAAACCTCAGGGCAAATAGCAGCAAAGGGACCCGGCACCGGGCCGGACAGTGGGAAGGGCATGGTCTGCGGGTCCCCCTCCGGGGCCTCGGGGTGACCCATGGCCCAGCAGCCACGCCCCCTGCTGGGCCTCCATGTCCGCGTCCATTGTTGGCAAACAACACAAAGTGCGAGTGGTCCTTGGCGACTAAAGCTGGTTCCTCCACATTCCCCGTCTCCGTTCTCTGGCCTGGGGCACTGGTCTGCTCAGCTCGGTCCCATCAGGCACTGCTTCCCGCCCTTCCCACGCCATCCTAGGAAGGGGGCCAGCCCGCCGGCCTCCTGTGCAGTGTAGTCGCCACTCCCGGCCACAGCCAGGCAGGAGCTGGTGGGGGCGGGTCCCCACGTCTCTGCTGGGCACACCGCGACCCTCGGAGCCGGCTGCCCCAGGAGCACCTGGGACCGCCCAGGGGACAGAGGAGGTCCAGGCGCAGTGCTCAGGCCGGCGGAGCCCCTGCCCACCCGTCGGTTGGGAGGCAGGATGTGGGGAGGGGCACCCCAAGGTCAGGGCTGCAGACACGTCCATCCACTGCCTGCCACTGGGCTGCTCAGCGCCGCCTCTCCTTGGGGCCCCCCTCGGGGGCAGGCCCCTCCTCCGCTCGGGCGTCCTTGGGGGTCCCAGCCTTCTTGGGTTTCTGCTTGGCCTTCCTGAGCATGTGGACCTGTCAGAGGGGGGTCAGAGGGCAGGACGCTGCAGCCAAGGGCCCCAGAACCCATTTCACAGAAGGGCGAGGAGTAGGGGCCACGTGGTGTGGCCTGTGGGGCCGGGGCTCAAGCCCCTCCACGGCCCAGCAGACGCCTCCTTCAGAGGCCCGGGGGCTCGTTCCAGAGGAGAGGCAGGTGCTGTCAAGGGCCCACCTCGCCCTGCCCGGGCCCATGCCCTCCCGCCGCGCCTGCCAGCCCATGTGGCGCAGCCCACGACTCACCTTGGGGCCCACGGCTGAGATGATCATGTGGCCGGGAGCCTGGACCCAGGGCTCCCCGTCCACCTGCACGGGCGTGGCCTTGAGGAGGGTGACCCGGAAGTAGGCGCCTTGGGCGATGCGGATGCCGGAGCGCAGCCCGCCTTGGACCTGGCCCTGGGAGGGGCGGGCGGCTCAGCACTCGGCGGCAGCACCTGGGCCAGCCCCCGGCCCCCATACTCACCATGTGCATGACGCCGGTCACCCCCACCACCTCCAACAGCCCGTCATCCATCCGAGGCTTCTCAAACCTCGAGTCGCTGTCGGAACCCCACAGGTCAGCCCCTGAGCCCCAGCTGTGCAGAGAGGGAGGGGTGCATGGGTGAGGGTGCAGGCTGCGCTGGGCCCCGCGCCCGCCCCAGCCCGAGCCAGGACCAGCGGGAGCCGAGCCTGCTGCTGGGCAGAGCCCCAGAGCCCCTCCCCCAGGCACCTGGGGATGTTGATGAAGATGAGGCCCTCGATGCTGGGCAGCTCCACCTCCTGCTGCTCCACCTGCAGCCGGATCTCCTTGTGCAGGCTGCGCGCGTGGCTCATCTTCTGCAGCCCCACACGCACGTACACGCCTTTGTTGTGGAACCTGCGGGAGGACACGCCCGCTGTTACCAGGTGGGCCTTGGCCAGCCTCAGTCAGCCCCGGGCCAGCACCTCTCCAGTTCCCTGCTCTGCCAGAGCAGCCTGACTCCCGCGGGCACCTGCTCGTGAACTTGCTGGGCTCCTCCTCCCGCGCCTGGTGGAAGTCCAGGCTGAGCTCCGCGTCGATGCCGATGCCGCAGTAGTTGCTCATCTGCACGATCTGGGGGCAGACAACTCCGTGGCCTGGGCAGCCCTCCCGGCGCCCCGCTCCAGCCCGACGGCACCGCGTGCTGGGAGCCGCCCCTCCGGGAAGGCCTGCTTGGTAGCCGCCAGCACCGGGAGACGACCGCACGGCACGTGCGAGCGAACGGGCTCCCGGACGCAGGACCACTGCCCCGAGCCTCAATTCCCCTTCCCTAAAGAGATGGCCAGGGACGGTCACCCGCGGGGCCCCCGGCCACCACTCCCTCCCGGCACGCCGCACCTTGGGGGGCTCCAGGTCTGCCACACCGTTCTCGGCACCGCCGGCCTCGTGCGCGTCCAGGAGGATGGTCCAGCGGTCCACCAGCACGGCGTCGGCCTCGTCCACCGACACCAGCACCGAGAGCGGGTCCTCTCCGCTGTAGCCCGGGCCCCAGCGGAGGACCCGGCCCAGGTCATTCCCTGGGACGGCGAGAGGCAGCCTGACTCTCCGAAGCCCCCCCACCCCCGGGCCTCAACTGACAGGACAGGAAGGAAGGAAGGACTCCCAAGCCCCGCCTCCACACCCATGGCTGCCCACCTGTGCCCAGGGGCAGGATGGCCACAGCAGGCTCCGGGCAGGCCAGCTGGAGCCGCATCTCCTCCAGGGCAGCAAGCACCCAGCCCACGGTGCCGTCCCCTCCACACACCAGCACCCGGAAACGGGGCACCCGGGCGAACACGTGGAGCCTGGAGGGAGGGAGGGAGGGAGGCGGGGACTGTCTGCCACAGGCAGGAGGAGAGGCTGCAGCTCACCCCCACCTGAGACACCGAACCCCAGCCTGGGCCACCAGCCCGCCCACAGGCGTGAGAGCCCCTCGCAGGGCCTGTGCGGGCCCCGCGGACTCACCCGGGCAGAGGCCCCCCGTTGGTCAGCTCGAAGACCTGGTGAGGGTTCAGCAGCTTCCGGAAACTACAGAGCAGGTCACGGCCCTTGAGGCCTCCGCTCTTGGGATTCACAAACACGAGGAGGGGGCGGCAGTCCGGGGGCAGCTTCGTGTGCTGCGAGACGGGGCCGAGTTACGGCAGGCGTGTCCCCACCTCGCTGCCTGGGCAGTGGCTGCCCCAACCCCTCAGCCCACCTGGCCTGGGCCCACCCGGAGCAGCCCTCCCCAGGAAAGGGCCCAAGGGGCCACACGGCATCCCAGCTCGCCACTGACCTCTAGGGGTACACGGCATTGACCTCTAGGGATGCCTGCCACTGACCTCTAGGGACCCCGCCCCTGACCTCGAGGGGCACCCGCCACTGACCTCTGGGGACCCGGAGGCAGAGGGGGCAGCGGCCACCGGGGCTCTAGCTCGCAGGCCGAGGCCCAGCCGCTGACACGCCCCCGAGACCTCGCCCACCGCCTCGTCCAGGCCGCACAGCCAGGCTGGACCCTGGCCCCACTAGAGCCTCCTGGTGTGCAGCCTGGGAGGCCGCCGCTCCCAGGGCCCCACCCACCACCCAGCAGCCAGGAGCCCAGGGCACAGGGAGGCCACGCGCCTCCCCTCAGGGTCAGGACGAAGCCCTCCTCCCCCATCTCCAGACACCGTGCCCAGGAGACAGCGGGCAGGAGGCCGGGGTCCCCACAGGGAGGTGGCCGCTGGTGAGACGTACAGGTTGGCACTAACACAGTAGCCCAGGACACGGGGTGACATGTGACCCACGGGCAGAGCTGCCTGCAGCACCATGCGCCGCTCACCGGGCGGGAGGCTCCCGGGAGGGAAGTGAGAGTCGGCATCGGCCAGCTCTGCCCAGGGCTGGTGGGCACCCTGTCCTGAGCCCGCTCAGGGGGAGGGGCAGCGGGCACCTGCAGGCATCACCCACTCGGTCACGCTCAGGTCACAGCTGTCATTCTGCTGCCCCGGGACCCTCGGACAGGGCGGCTGCAGATGCCTGGGGACCCCACACCCTGCCCTGACCCATGTTGTGCCCATGGCGGAGCCCACCCTCGTCCCGGGCTGGCGCCAGGCACCCTCCTCCGGCACCCTCCTCCGGCACCCCTCCTCCGGCACCCTCCTCCAGGCACCCTCCTCCAGGCACCCCTCCTCTGGCACCCTCCTCCGGCACCCTCCTCCAGGCACCCTCCTCCGGCACCCTCCTCCAGGCACCCTCCTCCGGCACCCTCCTCCCAGGTACCCTCCTCCGGCACCCTCCACCAGGCACCCTCCTCCAGGCACCCTCCTCCAGGCACCCTCCTCCGGCACCCTCCTCCAGGCACCCTCCTCCGGCACCCTCCTCCGGCACCCTCCTCCGGCACCCTCCTCCGGCACCCCTCCTCCAGGCACCCCTCCTCCAGGCACCCCTCCTCCAGGCACCCTCCTCTGGCAGTGCTGGGTCTGCAGAATGGTATCTGGTTAGAGAGTGCCACCTGCTGGCCGAGGCGGCCAAGGGCACAGGCAGGGCGGCCAGGCCCAGGGACCCCAGGGAGGGCAAGGGCCTGTGGGAAGTCCTCTTGGTCCATGGAGGCCTCTCACGTGTGTGAATCAGGCGTATGTGGCAGACGCCCAAGCATTAGATAAAACCAGTAGGGGAGCCACGTCCCCCCAGGCCCGGCTCCCACTCACCAGCACGTCCGGGAGCACCAGGGCCGTCAGCAGCCGGCCGTGCACCGCTGTGTCCCTGACCAGCATGTACAGCCGCTCGGCCTCCGCGAAGCAGGCCACATCCAGCACCACGGCACCTGTGGCAGGTGGGCTGTGAGCTCGGGCCTCGCCAGGTTCAGGTCCGCCCACCCCAGGGCGTCCAGAGGGTGCAGGCCCACCCCCCTGGGGAGCTCACCGGCGGCCAGGATGTTGTGAGAGGAGGTGAGGGAGGCTCTCGGGACACAGGACGGAACCCCCCCCCCCACTCCCGGGCCACCAAGCCCCCGGGACCCACGGGGGACGAGCCCACTTCGTTTCTGGGAGATACGAAGTTTCCCGTGACAAGGATGCGGATCCAGGGGCAGGATGCAGTGTTCTGGCCTCGTCATGGTTTAGCAAAGCTTGACCCCCCACCCCCGCCCTCACGCGGGGCTCTTCCCTTTAACCGCAGGAGCGACTTCCGGCCTAAGGACCAGGGTGGGGCGCTCACCTTGGGAGGAGTAGACGTGGCTCAGGGTCACCAGGTCAGCTGCAAAGACAGGCGGGTCAGGGAGGCAGAGGCCACGCCAGCCCAGCCCTGTGTTCAGGGGAAACGGCACACCACGTGGCAGGGCCAGCGACCCCAGGAAGGGCCACCCCCAACTCCAGGCACAGCCCCTCCCCCCGTCTCCCAGAGCCTAGAGCAGAGACTGGGCCTCCGGAGGCTCAGAGCCCCTCCAAGGAGGTGTCACAGTCTGCGCCCCAGGAGGAGAGACCACGGGGTGGGGAAGGCTGTGGCAGCGACGGGGGAGTGGGGGGGCCTGGCCCCGCCCAGCAGCCCCCCTAGTCTGTCTCAGGGCCCCCCCCCCGCCCCCAGTGGCTGTAGCCCCAGGCCAGCCCAGGCGGTCACACCTTTGGTGGCCACAGCCTTGTCCAGCAGGCTTCCATACTCCTGGGGGGACAGGCCGGGAGGCAGGCCCCCAACGAACAGGGAGACTCGGGGGGCCACGGCCTTGCTCTCAGCCACGTAGAAGCGAGTTTGGCTCATTTGCCGCAGGGACGTCTGTGGGGGCGGGGAGCAGGGCAGCGCTGAGCACAGCGCAGGGCAGGGCAGCTCCCCACTCCAGGCCCGGCCACCTCCACCCGGAAAGGGGGCCTGGGAAGGAGGGAGAGGAGAGGACGAAGACACAGGCTCCCGCCCTGCAGGCCCCTCGGGGACGCAGGGGGCTGTGGCCCGAAACCCCACCTTCCGTTGGGCAGCAGATGGACGCGCCAGGCCTGGGAGGGAGGCCTGAATGGCCAGCGGCCCCCAGGCGGCCCTGGGGTCCTCTCTCTGAGGGAGCGACCATGGCCAAAGGCCAGTGGCTCCCAGGGGCCAGCGTTCACGCCACTGACCTGCCGGATGTCTCGAAGCCGGTCGAGCAAACGCTCTTCCTCGGCCAGCACCGTCCGCTGCACTGCAGGGTGAGAGCACCGCCGTCAGCGCGGCACCGAGCCGCCTGAGCAGACAGCTGCCCGGCCCGGGGCCCAGCGCCCAGCCCTCACCTTGCCTGCTGCCCATGAACACCTCCTCCAGCTGGAAGCTCTCAGGACCCTCGGCCTGTGGGGCAGAGTCGGGGTGTCAGGCCTGGGCCAGCCCCCCCCCCCCCCGGACACCCAGGGGCACCCACTCGGGGCGGGCCCGGGCGGCCCCGCGCACACACCTGGCGCCCGAGCAGCGGGAGGACCTCCAGTACCACGGTCCGCGCAGTGCTCTCGGGGGTCACGCGGACGGACACGTAGGCCACACCCACCCTGCAGGGGACACGCTCGGGAGCTGGGGCCACACAGCCCCACCCCACCCCTCCGACCCCCCCACCCCTCCGACCCCCCCACCCCTCCCGACCCCTGCAGAGACTCTGCGCACGGAGCCTGGGCCTCACTTGAGCCAGGCGGGGTAGATCTTCAGGACATCCTGGGTTCGAGGGAGGGTGCGGATGACCCAGGCCTCAGGGGTGACCTCTCGGGACCTGGGGCCCCTGCCACCCTCCTCCTCCAAAGTCCTGCCACTCCCGGCCTTCCCTCCGGCCTCGGGGTCGCCGGCCTGCAGCGGGCAGGGGAGCGCCTGCAGCTCGAAGCCCCGGGGGTCCTCCGTGATGTAGTAGGCCCGCAGCGCAGCCTCCTGTGGGGGCAGACCAAGGGGCAGGCTGGATGGCCCTGCCACCCCTGAGCCGCCCCCTTTTTCGTGGTTGTCAATCCTCACCCAAGGATATTTTCTCCATTGATTTTTAGAGAGAGTGGAAGGGAGAGGGAGAGACAGAGAGAGGGAAACACGGATGTGAGAGACACGTGGATTGGCTGCCTCCCGCAAACACCCCGAGTGGGGCCGGGGTCGAGCCTGCAACCCAGGTCCATGCCCTTGATGGGAATCGAACCCAGGACCCTTCCATCCCAGGACGGACGCTCCAACCACTGAGCCACACCGGCCAGGGCTGGGCCCTCTTACCAGCACCTCCTCGCTCCTGGCCAGGCGGGGGACGCTGACCACTCGGAAGCGATTCCGATGCACCGCGTCGTTGCCGTCGAAGATCTTCAGGGTCTGCTTGTCTGGGCCAGAGCGAAGCGGGTGTGAACCCTGACCCGGCTGGAGCGGGGGCGGGGCCGGGGCGGGGCGGGGGGCTGGGCGGCGGCCCAGGGCACGTACTGGACTCCGGCACCGGCAGCTCCCTGCCCGAGCCCGCGGGGTCGCCTCCGTCCTCGCCGTCGTCGCCCTCGTCTGTGGATGCACACACGGGCCTCACTCGGGGTCCCGCCCCCGGCTCCCCCGCCCACACCAGCTCACCTGGCTCGGGGCAGGCGCGCTCCGAGACGCGGAAGCAGTGCGTCTTGCTGAAGTTGCGGGACAGCAGGCGCACGCACGCGGGGGGCAGCACCAGGGTCCGCAGGCGCCCGAACGTGCACTCCGGGGCGAGCGCCGGGGAGCAGGCCGTGTGCACCTGGGGGGGCACGGCCTTGAGCCCGGGGCTCTGCCTGGGGGGCCGGGGCCAGGCGGTCCTCAGCGATCCCGCAGGGCCCAGGCGGGACTGAGGGCTCCCACCATAGGGAGCCCCGCCCCCACCACACGGAGCCCCGCCCCCACCACGCGGAGCCCCGCCCCCACCACACGGAGTCCCGCCTCCACCACACGGAGCCCCGCCCCCACCACACGGAGCCCCGCCCCCACCACACGGAGCCCCGCCCCCACCACGCGGAGCCCCGCCCCCACCACACGGAGTCCCGCCTCCACCACGCGGAGCCCCGCCCCACCACGTGGAGCCCCGCCCCCACCACACGGAGCCCCGCCCCCACCACGCGGAGCCCCGCCCCCACCACACGGAGCCCCGCCTCCACCACACGGGAGCCCCGCCCCACCACACGGAGCCCCGCCTCCACCAAGGGAGCCCCGCCCCACCACACGGAGCCCCGCCCCCACCGAGGGAGCCCCGCCCCCACCACACGGAGCCCCGCCCCCACCACGCGGAGCCCCGCCCCCACCACGCGGAGCCCCGCCCCCACCACACGGAGCCCCGCCCCCACCACAGGGAGCCCGCCTCTGTGTACAACGGTGTACAACGGGGATCCCCGCTCCAAAAGATCCGGGTCTCCAACTGAAAGAAGGGACCCCGGCCCCGCCCACCTGGACGGGCACCCCTCCCGCGGGT
The DNA here is from genome assembly GCF_027574615.1 of Eptesicus fuscus. Taxonomy (NCBI): domain Eukaryota; kingdom Metazoa; phylum Chordata; class Mammalia; order Chiroptera; family Vespertilionidae; genus Eptesicus; species Eptesicus fuscus. Next base: position 117,294,713 of record NC_072474.1, on the reverse strand, counting down.
CCTCCCCGCCCTCCAGCCCGCCCCGCCCACCTGGACGCCGCACCACTCGCAGCGCAGACCGGCCAGCACCTCGGAGGAGCCGCACGCCTTCCGACACACCTCGCAGCGCGCCCCCGAGGGCAGGTTCCCCTCGCGCCAGTGGTGGTGGTGCGTGTCCTGCGGGGGGGGGGGGTCGTCAGCAGGCTCCCTGCGGCCCCGACACCCCACCCCACCCCACCCCACCCCACCGCGGCCCGGCCCGGCCCCGCCAAGCGCTCACGTGGTCCCGGTGCCCGTCCTGGTGGCACTGGCGGCAGTCGCTGCAGGCGAAGGGCACACAGTCGGGGTGGACGTGCAGCTCGCACACTGAGGGGCGGGCAGGGTCAGGGGCCTCTCGCCGGCCTGGGTCCCGCCCCAGCCCCGCTAAGGGCAAGCTTCCGGGGCCTGAGGGGCCGGGCTGCGACACGCCCCCCTCCAAGCCGGCCCCCCTCAACCTGCAGCCTCAGCGCTGAGCCTGCCGCCTGCTTGGGCAGCTCCAGAATCCAGAACATTCCACCAGGTCCCTCCCGCCACTCCACCCTCCACCCGCCGCCAGGCCGTCCGGGCAGCAGGGACCGGGCCCTGAGCCAGCGGTACCTTCGCAGCGGAGCGCGGGCGCCTCCAGGCTCCGGCGGCACACGGCGCAGAACTTGCGCTTGTAGAGCCCGCGGGGTCCAAAGCAGTGGGCCACGGGGACCTGGGGGTGGGGGGGCGCATAGCCTCAGCCCCTCAGCTGGGGGCCACTGGCCACCACAGCCCCCCCCCCCAGCCAGCCCTCCACACCCCAGAGAGCCCCCTCACCACCCACCCGCTGCCTGGCCACCGCAGCCCCATTCTCCTGCGCACTCTTCCCAAGGTGCCTCGCAGTGACCTCCCCACTCTGTGCAGGGCCCTCACTGCGACCCCAGGAAGCCCCTTCTGCCGGGGGCCACCCTGCTGGTCCTTCCCTGCCCAGCCGCTGCCCAGGGAGCCCTGGCACTGACCGCTCCCTGTGTCTGTTCCCTTGTGGTACATTTGGGGCAACCCAGAGGGAACCCAGGTGGAGGAGGGCCCACCAACAGGCAGGAGCCGCGCTGGGACGCGGAAGACACGGGTGAGCACAGTGGGCAGTGAGGCCTGGCTGCTGCTCTGGGAGGGGACCCACCCCAGGCCCTAGGCTGGTCCTGGCCATCCCACCCAGCCTGAGGCCCTGCCCGCAGAGCCCTCATGCCCCTCCCACCCCTCTGCCCGCCGGCCTGGATGGCAGCCCCAATCCGTACGCACTCGGACCAGGCTGGGCGCCACGCTGGTGCACGGGGTCTTCACCTGCCTCACGCACTTCTCATGGGACATGAAGTTGCAGACTGTGGGAACAAAGCCGGGAGTCAGACCCTGTGCTGCCCAGGAGTCCAGAGACCCCGGCTTGGCATGCAGATGGGGAGCCTCAGCCAGCGGCACCCCAAGGGCCGTGATGGGACCAGTGTTCTGCCAGGGCAGAGTACCCGTCACAGTGGGTGCACTCGGCCCTGGCTGATGGGCCAATTCCTGCCTGGGTGAGTCAGTGCAGTCCCTGCCCCATCCCACTGTGGGGGTGTGGTTCCCGCCATCTCCCTTCCCCCCTCGTACCCTCCCACTCCTCACAGTCATGGGGGAGAGGGAAGCCATAGCAACAGAACCCCCCCCCAAGAAGCACAGAGGGACACCTTGATCCTCTGTCCCCCCCCCCCCCGAGAGCCCAGATTGGGGGACAGGGGCCTGGTGACTCTGACCATCCTGGATGACATTTCTGGTACCCCAAGAGTGGGCCTCCTCCCACACGCAGGCTCAGCTCTCCTCCGGGCTCTGCAAGGGCAGGCAGGTGGATGGGACCCCTACAGGCAGGACCCGGCAGACCAGCTTGGAAAGGGACGCCCTTCCCTCACTCACGCAGTGGCATACACCCAGTTACCCCTCCCACCCCACAGCCAGTCTGTGAGACCAGAACCACGGAGGCCCATTGGACAGCTGGCCTGGCGAGGGCTGCATGTGCCCGTCCAGAGGGGTGAGCACTCAGACTGTGCTCCCAAGGCCCACCCCAGAAGCATGGGGGCACCCCCACCCGTCCTGGAGAGGCCCAGCGAGACTACAGTTCAGCGTGGGATGGACCCCAAGGTGAATAGGAGCGGGGACCTCAAGAAGAGTGGCTGGAGCGGCCGCTGGTGGCACACACAGAAGACAGGGCCTGTGAGGATGGGGACCTGGGGGGGGGGGGGGCTGGGACGGACGAGGCTGCAGGGCCTGGGGAGGGGCAGGTGGTGGAGGGACAACTCTCCCAGCAGCCTTGAGAAGACTGCCCACCGGGCCTCCAGGCAGCCCCAGCCCACCCGTTCCCTGGAGGGAGGCAGACAAGCTCCGGACAGGAGCAGCCGGAGACCTGGCTTCACAGAAAATTCCAGAAGCAGCCGGGCTCAGGTGGGAGATGTGGAGTGAGCCCCCTACCAGCTTCCCCTCCCGGCACCCGGACCAGCTCTGCCACAGAAGGCAGTGCTGTGGGCAGGCGGCACCCAGCTTCCTCCTCTGGCCCACGAAGATAGCGCCCATCAGCCCACCCACATGTCCCGGTGCTCCTGGGGGGGCCGGGGGGGCTTCCCCCCGCATCCTGGTCAGGCCTCTACTGGCCGAGATCACCAGCCCCTTCTCCACACGGCTGCCCCGTGAAAGCCTCCCCTCCCCACACCCCCCCCCCCCGCCCGGCCCCGTGCCCAGCTTCTTCCAATGAGCTGCTGAGCCCTCAGAGCTGGGGCCCTGCCTTCACCTCTCACTTGTTTGGGGGTCCCTGCCTTCACCTCTCACTTGTTTGGGGGTCCCTGCCTTCACCTCTCACCTATTTGGGGGCCCTGGGTCTAGCCGCAGGCTGGAGCTGAGTGGCCTGCACACACATCTCACCTTGAGAGCCTCCTGGAACTCCCAGAGGGGAGGCAGGACAGTGCCATGTTTCTGTCCTGACACCCCCCCCCCCCCCGCCAGCTTGCCAGGCCACCTTGGGGCAGCCCCGGGGGGGGGGGTCAGGACAACCATGCCCTGTACCCTGGCAGAAGGCATCCTGTGTGAGGAGCCGAGGCTCCAGACCCCTGCCTAGGGCCCTCTGTCTCCCTGCCACCCTGCCACCGCCCACGTGGCTGAGGGAGGGGGCAGGACTGGAAGACAGCAGGCCCTGGAAGCACCCCCCCCCCCAGGCTGCCCAGGAGCCAGAGGAGGGAGGGCCCCTCGCCCAGACGCTTGGCAGCCGGATGGGAGCCCTGTCGGGACACGCCGCAGGTGGGACAGCAGCCTGGGGAGGGCTGTGCTGGAGCCAAACCCGAGCAGCAGACAGCAGGCAGCCCCTGGGCGGAGGCCCAGCAGAGCACGGAGCCAGCCAGGCAGCCCCGCTGGAGGAGTGGGCTGCCCGGGTGCGCGGGCCTCCCTCCCAGCCGCTGCACCTGCCCCTCGCTCGCCCTGCCCCAGGCGGGGCCCCCACGCTCTTCCCCCATTGGGTCCCGGCCCAGGTGAGCACGTCCAGGGAGTCCTGCCGGAGGGGCGCGGGCACGGACGCCCCGAACCCTAGCAGAGCTGGTCTTCACCGCCTCCCTGGGGAGGTTCTGGCCCGCACACTCCTGCCCCGCGGGAAGCCACCGCCGGGGGCAGAGGCCAGAGGTGCGGGGCGGGCCGCCCGGGGCTGCGGGCTGCGGGCGGCGGGCGGCGATGGGGTCGTGGCGCTCACCGTCGCACAGGAAGCCGGCCAGCCCCCAGATGAAGTCGGAGCAGAGGTGGCAGAAGGTGGGCTTGGTGAGCATCACCTTCCGGAAAGCGTGGCCCAGCGCCGCGGGGCCCGGGGACCTGGCGCTGGCCCGCTCGGGCCCCGACCCCGGCCCGGACCCCGGCCCCGGCTCCGGCCGCGCGCGGCCTCCCCTGTCCAGATCGGGGCTGGAGGCCGGGCTGCCCGGGCGCGGCGAGCCGCCGCCAAGCCAGGCGCGGGCCCCGGACGCGGCCGCCGCCGCCATCTCCGACCCGGGCGGCCCAGACCCGCGCTGCGGGCCGGAGCGGCCGTGGTCCCAGCGGTGCCCCCGCGGTCCGGTCCGCCAGGCTTCCGACTGCGCCCGCCGCCACTGCGCAGGCGCGCACTCTCGGGACCGAGCCGGCCGGGCGGCGGGCGGGGCAGGATGCGAGGCCGAGAGGGGTGCGGCGAGGGGGCGGGGCCGGGACGCGGGGCGGGGCCGCAGGGTTAAGCTGGGGGCGGGGCTGACGCGGAAGTGAGGGCTGAGAGGGCGGGGCCGAGGGGCCTGGGGCGGGGTCTAGGGGAGCAGGGCCTACCGGGGCGGGCCTGAGGGGCGGGGCCTGGCGAGGGGCGTGGCTCCGGGCGGGAGGCGGGGGCCGGGCCTGCGGAGCTGGGGTCCCAGTCTGGGTCCCGACAGCGCCGCGTGGGGCTGCCGGGCGAGCAGGACGGTGCCTGCCTCGCACGCGCACGCGGCCTCCCGCCATCCACGCGAGGCGTCGGCACCTGCGGCGTCCAGGAGCGCGTCTGCGCAGAGGGACTCCTCCCACGCGGTCCCCGGATCCCGCCTGTGACTCCCGGTTGCTCAGGGCGACCCAGCGAGCGCGCGGCACATCCCGAGGCCCCCGGTGGGCTGGACTCGGGGCCAGGCCGGCGTCCACGGGAGAGGAAGAGGGCGGTGGAAACGGCCCTGGGCTGGGCGGGCCTGGGCGTCTTCGGGCGCGCGGACCCCCTTGTGCGCAGCACCCCAGGCGCCCGGCCCCCGTCCTCACCGCCAACCGGGACGGATGCGTCAGCCAGCGTCCGCGGGACCTGCAGCCCGCCAGGCTGCTGCTGCCTCGCCTGTTTGCGGACGGCCTTACAGGGCCCCTCCCATCAGTTCTCCCGCGGGAAGGCGCCGGCGTCCCTCCTTCCCTCCGGGCAGTGGATCCCACCCCAGCCCTGCCGCTGGGCGCCCGGCTCTGCGGAGGGGCGGCCCACCGAGCCCGCAACCTGGGCTTGTGTCCGACCCGGCATGGAGCTGTGACCTCCTGGTTCTTAGGGCGATGACGCTGCACCCCGGAGACACACTATTCGGGGCAATGATACTTTTTAATCCAATTTTGTCTTGTCTCCTTTTACAATATCATTTTCCAGGGAGCAAAGAGAAAGCGCCTCGAGTCCCTCTAGCACGGGAGGCTGGGAAGCAAATGGAGGTGGCTGTTCACAGCCGCTCCGGCTGGACTGCCCGCACGGGTCGCATCACCTCCGCTGTCAGATTTGGAGAGAACTTTGTCTGGAGAGTTTCGGGGGCGTTGGGTGCGGTGACATCTAAGATGCCCCTTCTGATCCCGGCCTGGCCACACTGCTGTGCGGCTGCAGCTGATCTGGCCAACCCAGCACTTCCTGTCAAGTCGCAGCCCGTTTTTACCCTCTCCCGGCAGCCAGTGTGATTCCCCGCGGTTAACTGCCCCGTGTGATTCCCCGCGGTTAACTGCCCCGGGTGTTCCGGACGCTGTTTCTGCCGGCGTGTCGGGCGCTAACCTCGCTATGCAGAGAAGGGACTGCAAGTGACACAGAGGACACATTCAGCCAACCCGGCCACTGTTCCCACAGCTCGACTCCCCTCCGTCAGGTCCCGAAGGCACCCCGCCTCCCCAGCGCCACCCCAACAAGAGGGGAAGCGTGGCAGAGGGAACGTGAGGTCGATCGTGTGGGGACCTCCGGGGGCACGGTATCTTAGTTTAGCAACTTTTACAAAACCATGTGGCCCTTTGGGAGTCCACGCCACTGTGCGGGCCTGCTGTGTCCCTGAGGTGCCCAGGGCCACCCCGTCTTAGGGCCCTGACGTTGGGGGCCGGGTCTAGGACAGCACCTGCCTCTGTGTGTGTCCGGTGTGGGGAGGACCAAGTCCCCCAGAGGCCAGCTGCCCGCCTCGTCCAGCACCTGCGTTCCCGCACGGTGGCCCTTCCTCCACCGCCGAAGCAGCAGCACAGCATCTGTGTTCCAGAACGTGTCCCCAAGCCCGGGCGCTGGCATGGCTCAGGGGTTGACCTATGAACCAGGAGGTCAGGGTTTGATTCCCAGTCAGGGCACATGCCCAGGTTGCATGCTGGCTCGATCCCCAGTGTGGTGTGTGCAGGAGGTAGCAGATCAATGATTCTCTCTCATCATTGATGTTTCTAGCACTCTCTCCCTCTCCATTCCTCTCTAAAATCAACATGCATATATATATATATATATATAGAGAGAGAGAGAGAGAGGAAATAAAATGTGTCCACAGGATACGTTCCCGTCCGATGTGGTAAGGTGACAGAGAGAGGCAACTGCCTTTGAAGGAACAACTTACCACTTGCACGTCCCAGGAGAAGGGGTAACCGTGCCCTGCAGGGCCCCACAGGGAAGGCCCAGTGCGGGCTGGAGGCAGACTCGGGAGCCCAGGGAGCGTGGCCCAGGGTTCTGGTCTGATTGGGGCGTTCACAGGAGGGAGAGGGTGAGTTTAGCGTGGCATCGTGGGGACAAACTCAGCAGCCTGGCGCAGGGAGGGCAGGCCCTCCTGTCCGGGACCTGGCTTGGTGTCTGAGGTGCGATGGTGAACGGGTGGGCGCGGGCTCTGGATGGACTGACTTGTAATCAGAGGTGTTCACAGGGGCGTCTTAGCCGGCTCCAGGGACTGGAGGGCCGGGGGGTTGGGGCAGTCTGTCCAGAACCAAGGCCCCCAGAGTCCGGAATACAGGAAACAAGCAGATACAGTCGATAGAGTCGGGCGGACAGCCGGGCGGGGGGGAGGAGGGAACATTTCTGTCTGTCTGGAGATGCAAGCCAGACTCTGTTTAAGAGAAAAGACAATAGGTGTTTTGTTTAAGAGAAGAAAGAAGGGGAAAACCTGATGCTACTGTGGACGGGGCCATGCCCGGGAGAGGGCTGCCCAGACCTCCGGCCCCTGCCTGGCTCCCTTCTCTCCTTTCAGCCAGAGAGAAATGACCTTGCATTTCCCAGGAGGAGGGGGAATAACGCGCCCCAGCCCTCCCTCCCCCTGTGGCCCTGCCTCCTGTTCCCAGGGCCTGTGGCACCAGCGCTCCCTTTATGACAATCATTTCCGTGTGGCTGCTTCGCCTTACTGATAAAGACAAACACGTTTCAGAACCATCTCCAAATCTCTCTCTTAAAAAAATAAATAAATAAAAATATGTCTTGATTGATTTCAGAGAGAAAGGAGAGAGAGAAACATCAATGATGAGAGAGAATCATGGATTGGCTGCCTCCTGCACCCCCCACACTGGGGATCGAGTCCGCAACCGGGCATGTGCCCTGACTGGGAATTGAACCGTGACCTCCTGGCTCATAGGTCGATGCTCAACCACTGAGCCACACTGGCCGGGCCAAACCTCCTCTCCGAGGTCTGGCCTCTGCGCATCCAGTGTCCCCCTGCCTCCCCTCACAAGGATGACATTAGCGCCCGCTCGGATAATCTGAGATCATCTCCCGTGTGAGAGCCTTAACTTAATCACGCCCGCAAAGTCCCTTCACCCGGAGTCACACTCACAGGCCTGGCGGGCCGCGGGCCACGCTCCGGTCACTCCCCTCCCCCTTCCGTGTCGCTGTCACACGTTTTGATTCCCTGGGCATACGGTAAGCCCCGCACAACACCCTGTCACGGTGTTCCAGGCCGCTCCCCGCGACTTCCTCTTGCCCCGCCCTCCTGCCCCAGGCCTGTTCGCTGTCTTCCGGGAAGGGCACCCTTCACGGCAAATGTTCTCAGAGCTTGTTTCTCTGAAATGTCTATTGGACCTCCTCCTCCTCCTCCTTCTTCTTTTTAAATATATTTTATTGATTTTTTTACAGAGAGGAAGGGAGAGGGATAGAGAGCTAGAAACATCAATGAGAGAGAAACATCGATCAGCCGCCTCCTGCACACCCCCTACTGGGGATGTGCCCACAACCAAGGCACATGCCCTTGACCGGAATCGAACCTGGGACCCCTCAGTCCGCAGGCCAACGCTCTATCCACTGAGCCACACCAGCCAGGGCTGAAATCAATAAAAATATATTTTTTAAATTAAAAAACAAAAAAAGAAACGTCACTTGGCTTCTTAGAGGCAGCTTGTCCTGGGCCGTGCCCGTGCCTTTACAACAGCCCCACTTTCAGAAAATGCCCCCCAAACCCGGGCCGCCTTGGACTCTGCTCCTCTTCCCACACATCCAGCCCCAAGGAGCCCCCTCACCCCACCGCCCGCCAGCGAGCCCGCCCCGAGCCCCATTCGGCCCTCCCGGCCTCCAGGGCCGCTTCCAACGCAGCCGGAGCGGGGCTCACCCGCGTGCCGCTGCCCAGAGGCCCGGCTGCCCAGGGTCCCGCGCGTGGCCGGGGACGGGACTGCCATCCCGGGGGCGGGGAGGGCGAGCGGGAAGGAACCTTCCGGGGAATCAGCAACCCAACCTCCGGGCGGCGGGAGCCCAGAGACCCCACCCAGGGTGCCCGGCCCCGCCCCCCCGCCCCGCCCCGCCCACCGAAGCCCCGCCCCGGCCCCGACGGCCCGGCCCCGAGGGTCCGCCCCTTGATGGCGTCAGGTGGCGCGCGACCCGGAGGCGGAACCGCCCGGCGTGGCGCAGATCTCCGCGCTGGGAGCGCAGAGGACCCCGCGGGCTTGCAGGGGCCGGGGTGTCCCCGCGCCGCGCCCGGCCATGCGCGCCCCGAAGCCCGGGGCGCTGCTGCTCGCGCTCCTGGTCGCGCTCCCGGCGGCTCTGGCCGAGGCCCCGCACCTGGTGCGCGTGGACGCGGCTCGCGCGCTGCGGCCCCTCCGGCCCTTCTGGAGGAGCACCGGCTTCTGGTGAGCGGGGCTCGGGCGGCCCCCGCGCCTCTCCCGCCGAGCGCCCCTCTAACCTGAGCCCCTGCCCGGCTCCCGGGCCTCTGGGACCCCCTTGTCGCGCGTGGAGAGACAGGCTCCTGCGCCCATGGCACACAGTAGGCGCTACCAAGTCAGGAAGGCGGCCCAAGCCGGCCCACTCCTTCCTTGAGGCCCGCCCTCACTCGGTGGGGTCTCCTCTGTCCCGGCTCCATGGGTGTTGGGGTGCCTCCGGGGGTTTCTAGCTGAGGCAGGACCTGGGTGGTGGAGGCCTGGGCCAGGCTGAGTGGCTGATGGCGGAGGCGGGGATGGGAGGCAGCCTGGCCCTGGGAGGGCCTTGTCCCCGGACCCTGCTCTTCGGCCACCCAGAGCCCTCCCAGGGGCAGCCCCAGGGCGGTAGGGCACCCCTGCCCTGGCACCTGTCCCCACTCTGTGGGTCCCCAACCCCCTCTGTGTCAGGCTTCGAGCTCAGATCCGCGGCTGCCGGAGCAAGGAGCAGGGTGGGGATGAGGTCCTCTCTCAGGGAGCCCCCGACCCCCGAAACATGAGGCTTCATCACATTTCCGGCCTTGGGGGTCATTGTGTCGCACCAAGGAGAGCGTCGTCCGCTCGCGGACACTTCCCAGCCTGCCTGCGGAGCCGTGTCCCGGGCAGGCCTGGCCGGGCTTCGTCCGTGCGGATGTTGGGTGAGGCTGGTCTGCGGGCCTCCCTCACGGAGCCTGATGCTCCCACGCCCTTGTTCTGTCCCCAGCCCCCCACTGCCACACAGCCGGGCTGACCAGTACGACCTCAGCTGGGACCAGCAGCTCAACCTGGCCTACGTGGGCGCCGTCCCCCACGGCGGCATCGAGCAGGTTCGGACCCACTGGCTGCTGGAGCTCGTCACGGCCAGGTGGGTGGTGGGGGGTGGGCAGCCGAGCGGCTGGGCAGAGCCCACTCGACGGAGACAGGACCGAGGCTGTGTCCGGGGAGGACAGTGCCGTGCGGCTGTTGGGGGGGCACCGGGGAGGGGGACCTGGCTCCGAGCAAAGTGTCCTGTGGGGATGGGAGGAGGGAAGACGTCTCCGGGGCTCACGGGGCCGTGGGTGCTGGGCCGTCCGGGACGGGCACTGCTGGCTTCCTGCTGGTCGCCTGGCGCTCAGGGTGGGGCTGGGTCCCGCCGCCCTGGCTCTGTGGCTGGACCGCTCCGGCGAGTATTCACACTCGGACCCTGTGCCGGGTTTTTTATTTGTATTTTTATTGATTTCAGAGAGGAAGGGAGAGGGAGAGAGAGAGAGAAACATCAGTGATGAGAGAGAACCATTGACTGGCTGCCTCCTGCACCCCCCTGAGGACCGAGCCCACGATCCAGGCATGTGCCCTTGACCGGAATCAAACCTGGGACCTTTCAGTCCATGGGCCAGCGCTCTATCCACTGAGCCACACCGGCTAGACATGTGCTGGGTGTTCGTGAGCCGGCTGTGCGGGGAGGTGGTGCCCGCGGGCCGCCTGAGGTTGCGCTGGTCACACCATGGCCTTGGCCCTACAGGCCCGGCGGGGCCCGGCCAGGTGTAAGGGACACTTGGGGGAGGGGTGTTGGGGGAGCTTCCAGAGACTCAGACCCTCCGGCCTGGCCAGAGCGGCCCGCTCTCCCCGGGGGGAGGGGCTGCGGGGACCCAGGGCCCGGTGTCCTGTTGGCACCTTGCAGGCCACTGGGCTGTCTCGGGTCCTCGTTCAAATAAGACAGTAACTCCGAGTGCCAGCACCAGGGTCCAGCTCCGCACAGAGGCGGCGTCTGTTGTAAAGGCTCCCTTGTTCCTCCCGGGAGGACATGGCGCCCATGCCCTGGAGGAGTCGGTCTGGGTGATCGGTGGTGAGGGCATCGGCGTGGGCACCGCTGGGGCTGGGTCTGGGCAGCGCCGCCTCGGCTACAGCGAGGAGCTGGCGGGCGCTCGCTCCCTGTGCCGGGCCCGGGCCGCCTGCACGGCGTCGTGCACACTGTGGAGCAGCTGCGCCTCCTCCCCCGCGCCCTCCTGGCCGCGCCCCAGGAAGCCCCCTCTGCGCAGGGCGTCCCTCACCGGGGGGCTGCAGCAGGCCAGCAGCAGGGCAATGCCCAGCGCCCCGTAATCTCTTCGCAAGTCCCGCAGCGTGGCCAGGCCGGCCGCGTCCAGGAACAGCAGCGGGGCACAGTCGATGACCACCGTGTGGAAGCCCGCCGCCGGCGCGGGCACCAGCGCGGCCGTGCTGCTCGCCGGGCCCCGGTCCTCGTCCTGGACGGGGCCGCCCTCGCTGACCCCAGCCCCCGGGCCTCGCTCCGCCCTCCCGGCCGCCAGGCGTCCCGCGTCCAGCCCCGTGAGGCTGTAGAGGGACCTCAGGAAGAAGTCCTTGTTGGTGTAGCAGAGCGGCCCTGCGAAGCGGAACACCCGCACCCCGGGCTCGGGGACCAGGCCCTCGAACTCCGCCGTGTCCTCGTAGGAGCAGGAGCCCCGGATGCGGGCCAGCAGGGCGGCGCGGGGGCGCTGGGTGCGGCTGGCCAGGCTGAGCAGCGAGAGGAGCAGGCCTGCCAGCAGCCCGCCCTCGGTGCTGACCAGCACGCAGGTGGCCGCCGTGGCCACCCAGACCAGCGCGTCGGCCCGGCTGAGCCGCCACAGCTGGGGGACATCCCCGGCCTTGCGCAGGGCCCCCCGCAGGCTGACGATGATGACGCAGGCCAGGACGCAGCGCTGCAGGTCCCGGAACAGCGGCGCCAGGGCCAGCAGCACCAGCAGCACCACGGCGGCGCTGACCACGCCGGACAGCTGCGTGCGGCAGCCGGTGGCCGTCTTCACCAGGCTCTTGGCCAGGGCGGCGCTGGTGGCGAAGCAGTGGAAGAAGGCGGGCAGCACGTTGCAGCAGCCCACGGCCAGCAGCTCCTGGTCGGCGCGCACCGAGTAGCCGTGGCTGCGGGCAAACATCTCCGCCAGCGAGACGGAGAAGGCGGAGCCCACGAGGGCCAGGGGCACAGCGTCCAGTGCCACGCGCCACATCAGCTCCGGGTCCGGCGCCCGGGGGGCCACGAAGCCGGTGGGGATGTCGCCGGCCACGCTGGAGCCGAAGCGGGCGTGGAGCTGCCCGAAGTGGGACACGAGCGTGGCCGCCACAATGACCAGCAGCTCCGTGGGCAGCGGCACCCTCAGGCGGCGCCGGCAGCGGTCCGAGAGCTCCCTGGCCGCCAGCAGCACGGCCAGGCACACGGCGCTGGTCAGCACGTCACACAGGTTGGCCTGCCCGGCGCTCTGCAGCAGGCTCAGCCACGTGCGGACCACCAGGCCCAGCCCCTGGTGCCGGGGCACCCGCACGCCCAGCAGGTGCCTCAGTTGGGACGTCAGGATGGTCACCGAGGCCCCCATGGCGAAGCCGTCGAGCAGTGGCTGCGAGAGGTAGGCGGACACGAAGCCCAGCCGCAGGACGCCCAGGAGGACCTGGGGGCAGAGGTCGTGAGGCAGTGGCCGTCCGTTGCGGCCAAGGGGGTGGCCGCACAGAGAGCCTGACCAGCCACGGGAAGGCACGCCCTCCCGCCCCACAAGTGGCACTGCCCCCTCCGAGACCCAGAACCCATGGAGGGGGCCTTGGGGTTGCGGTGGACAAGCCGGTACAGGAGAGGGTGGTATGAGGAGGCCCCAGGAAGGCAGGCAGCCCCCAGGGTCCCACCGGGGGCAGGAAGCCCGGGGAGGCCGTGTGGGCCACCTATCCCTGCTCAGGCCGCCCCCGGGTGCCAGGCTCCATGGGCCCTGGGCACCCTCAGCCCAGGCGCTCTGCCCCGGGCGCCATCTCAGGCCTCCCTCTGCCTGTGCCTTGCTCTGTCCTGTTCCTGTGGTTAAACCCCCCCATCCTTCGAGGCTCCAGCCCTGCGCTCCCCCGGGCGTGGCCCTCCCGGGGCACAGTGAGAACCCAGAGGGGCCCCCCCGCAGCTCGGCAGGACCCCTGCGCCCGCTCCTCACCTGGTAAATCCCAGTCATCAGCGTGAGGGCCGTGGCCACGCGGATGGCGTAGCAGTCGCGCCCGCAGTCCAGCAGCCCGGGTGCCAGGCCGGCAGCTGAGGCGTTGAGGGCGCCGCTGCTGTTCCCGGGGCCGGGGCCGTCCTGGGCGGGGTCGAAACCAGCCAGCAGGAGCTCTCGGTCCACCACCTGCCCCACCATGAGGCAGAGCAGGCTGAAGATGCCCACGGAGACGTGGCGGGAGGTGCCCATGAGGAAGTAGATGAGGTTGGCGAAGAAGGACGTGTAGAGGCTGTAGACGGGCTGCAGCCCGGCCAGCAGCGAGTAGGCGATGGCCTGCGGCACCAGGATGATGCCGATGACCAGCCCGGACACGACGTCGCCCGCCAGGTCCTCCCGCAGGCTATACCTGCGCAGCCAGCGCGTGGCGGGGAACAGGTCCTGCAGCAGCGCCCGCGCCCCCTGCACGCTGCACGCGCAGCTCCGCCGCAGCCTGGCCTTCAGCGTCCGGCGCAGGCCCGGGGGTGCCGGGGGCCGCCGGCGGACCAGCACCGGTGCTCCGCCCTGCTGCTCGGGGGACGCGTCCATCGTGGGGAGCCAGGCCCTCGGGAACCTGTCATGGAGACGTGGTGTCAACCCTGGGGCAGTGGGAGGTTCGTCGCGGACCCAGGCTCTGCTGCGCCCCGTCCACCTCCCTGTCCAGGCCCTGCCCTCGCCCCTCACCCGACGCCCCCGCCCAGACCACCGAGCTCCCCCTGCCCTGTGGCCCTGGGGGGACGGAGGCCGGGGAAGGAGCGGCAGCCCTCCCCACCTGCCGGGCCCCGTGGCGGGAACCCTGGCACCTGCTCTGGGAGAGGGGCCTTGCAGGGCCAGCTGTCCGTTCCGACTGCGGGTCCCCCTTTCCACGTGTGAGGCAGCTCTCCCGGTCTTGCCTCAAAACACACGGGTGCACCGTGCAAACACGCGTGCTGGGCCGTGCCTGCCATCTGGCCCGACCCTGTCCCCGCACTCGGGCGCTCAGCGAGCATCCCGGCCCGGCTGCTCAGCCCGGCCTGGGGCCCTTGACGCTGCCCTCTCAGTGACCTCACCCTGGTCACTCCCCGCCTGTGCTGAGAGCCGGGCCAGGACACGGGCCTGGACTGCCGGGGCGTGGAGGGCGCGAGGCGTGGGCACAGCCCCGTGGACTCCGGGTGGTTCTTCCCGTTAGGGGACCGAGGAAAGCTGTGTCCAGAGACCTCACCACACGGCCCGGGACTTTAAACGCCACCTGCCTTGTGCTGAGGGTCCCCCAAAGAAGCCAGGCCCGTTCCTCTCCCCAGGGGGCCTTCAGGTCCACACAGGCCCCGCAGGGCTCTCACCTGAGGGAACCCTCCCGGGCTCGGGCTCGGTGGGTGGTGAGGGCCGGCGGCTGTCTGTCCTCCCGGCCCGGGTCTGCTGGCTGGTGGCTGGACCCCGAGCCCGGCTGGCCATTAAATTATTTACCCCAGAGACTGCTGAGTCAGTTCCCCCACACTTCCCCCGACGCGTGTGACCTGGGCGGCCAGCCTGGGAGTTGTGCTGTAATCAGGCCCGAATAATTACATGTGTGGCCTCGATAGGCTCCCAGCCTCCGGGGACGGGGCTGCAGGTGGGGGACCGGGCCGCCCGTGGCCGCGCGTGGCTGGGCAGGATGCTTGGGAGAAGGCCCTGGCACCCGGGACCCTAAAGGATGGGTACGGACCAGGGAAGGGCCCCCGACATCCTCTCTGTTCTCTGTCTTTGTGTGAAAGGCTGCTGTGTGTGTGTGTGTGTGCGCGTGTGTGTGTTGCCAAGGGCAGGGGGGTTGCCAGGTGCTGACTGAGATTCTGGGACCAGCCAGGCGTGCCCCTCTTGCTGTGGGCACGCCGGAGTCTGTCCCCCGGAGCCCGACCACCTGCGCCCCAGCCCCGTGCTGACCCTCCGTGAGTGGCAGGCGCCTGGCTTCCTGCAGGTGCATTCCCTCCGGGGGGAGGGCCCTCCTGGCAGGGCTGGCACGCGGCCTCGTGCCCCACACGACACGCTAAGGGCAGGCTGCTGTGTTTACAGTGGTTAGTCAGAACCTCGGTCCCCCGTTTTTTAAGTAAAGGAGTGGGTGAGAAGGGGACGATCCTGGGGGTGCTGAAGCCTCAAGGGCTCCCCGTCCTGGAGGTGGTGGTCCCTTTGGCACTGGAGGGCCGAGCTGGCCTGGCTGCTGTCCCGGAGGCCCTGGCCCTGGCCCTGACCCAGCTGATCCTCCCATCCCCACGGGCCCTGCCAGAGTCAGCAGCCACCAACCTGCAGGACTCTGTTCCGCCAGACGGGACAGTGAGGGGCTGAGGGGCTCCCTCCAGACCACATCACACTCTGCCCATTTGGGGACCTTGGGAAGCCTGCCTTCAGGTCCTGGCCTGGCTGGGGAGACCAGGAGCCCCATTTGGGGGCAAAGACGGGAGTGGTGCCCAGGGGTGGATGGCCAGGGACTGGGAGGGGTCCCCACACCTCAAGGCAGTGAGGTCCCCACTGGCTAGGCCGGCTCTCTCTCCAGATCTGATCCCTTGTCCCTGAAGAGTGGGTTAGGCCGCACGGGGCAGAGCCAGGCCGTACTGACCGGGAGTCGGCCCGGGGAGCCGTTGGCCAGGACCAGGCGCTGCAGTTCACGGGCCCACAGTCTGGGTGGGGTGAGTCAGAAGTTCAGGGCCTCAGGCCCCAACGTGGGGCAGATAAGGTGCCCTTCTGAGGGAGGTGTGGGTGGGGGAGGGCAGCTACTGAGGGGCCATAGAACAATTGTCTCCTGAACCAGCTACCTGAAAAGGGCAGAGGGAACTCCCCTGGGCTCACTGCCTGGGGTGGGGAACACCAGAGCTGAAAGGCGTGGAGGTGGCTGAGCATGGACCTAGGAACCAGGAGATCACGGTTCAGTTCCGGGTCAGGGCACACGCCGGGGTTGGGAGCTCAATCCACACTGTGGGGTGTGCAGGAGGCAGCCAATCCATGATTCTCATCTTTGATGTTTCCATCTCTCTCCCTTATGCTCTGAAATCAATACCATATACACATGTAAGAGGCATGGAGCGTTCTGGGGTGCAGACATGGGCTGGGGGCTGGGGGTGATGAGCATCCGTGCTGGGACAGGATGTGGGGGGCTTAGGAAGGGGGAGGTTATTTGGGGGGAACCCTAATGTAGGAGGGGGCCCCTCCTCCCTCGCAGGAGCGGGCAGGACCTGGGATTCTGGGCAGGTGGGAATTTCGGGGAGGGCTGTTTTCCGTGCGCCCCATCCTGTCAGCTGCGTGGGGGCCTGGCCTCGGCTGTCCTTGGCAGTGTGGACTGAGCCTGATACCCCCAGCTCCTACCCGGCTGAGCACCTGGGTCTAGCACCCACACCCCCACCTCGGCCTGCTCTTGTGTCTGGTATCCCCTGGGTGACAATGCCGCTGTGGTCTGGCCAGGCACGTGGGCAGGTGTCTGGGCCCCCTCCCCCTCCCCGTGCCCCTCCCCCCAGCTGCAGGCTCTGGCTCAGGGCAGGGGCTGGGGTCTCCAGGGCCTTGCACCAGCCGCCTGCCCATTCCCTGCCACACCCACACGGTTACTTCCTTAATATTTGTCTTCCAGCCGAGGTTTTCATGGTTAAGGTCAGTTATTGGAGAAGGAAACACTGTATTCCTACAAGGAAAGCGAAGCCTCCAGGCCCCTGAGGACAGACCCGAGTCCGTCCCGTTCCCCCCTCCCCCAAAGCCCCGCCGCCACAGCGCGTGTGCGAGCGCTCCCGGGTTCCAGAAGGAAGGCCAAGCAGACCCGTCTCCCGGCCCCGTGGCCTGACACCCTCCCACCCCCATCCCGGGAGGGCAGACCGCGCCTCCGGGCACGCCATCCCCCCTCTGGAAGCCGCCGGCCTGGGTCTCCACCTGCCTATCCCACCGCCTGCCCCGCGTGCGCGCGCGCGCGCCCCGCTCCGCGTCCCCCCTGCCAAGCAACGGGCGACGGGCTGGCTGGGTTCCCGCCAGCACCGAGCACTCACCGGGCGGTGCGCCGCTCCGTCCTCGGGGCCACGTGCTCAGGCCCTGGGGTGGGGGCTCCGGGGCCGCGCACCGCCGGCCCGCGCGCTGTGAATGCAGCCCTTGTGCCGCAGCCGCGCCCTGGCACGTGCGGGAGGCTACTCCGCTGTGCCGCGCACCCCGGTTCTACCCGCCCGGGCCGTCGGATGGAGGGGCCCTGCGGGTCGGGCGGTGGCCAAGGCCGCGTGTGCGAGCCAGGCCTCTGCGGGGGGCGTCCTGGGATGGGCAGTGCGCTCACCTCACCGCTCAGCCCCCAGCTCAGACTGTACGGCACCGTTTCCCCTCCCAACAGGGCGGAGGCACCGGGGTTCCTAGCCCCCGCCTTCGGGTTTCCTGGCCCTGGAAAGGCTGGCCGGGCCAGCAGACACACAAGTTCATCCAGGTGACAGGCTGAGGCTGGGCACACCTCTGCCCCGGGGGCACCCCACTGGCCAGGGCCGAGCAGGGGCCACATTTAGAAAGGCTTGCTGGGCC
This sequence comes from Eptesicus fuscus, assembly GCF_027574615.1. NCBI lineage: Eukaryota > Metazoa > Chordata > Mammalia > Chiroptera > Vespertilionidae > Eptesicus > Eptesicus fuscus. Next base: position 117,277,404 of record NC_072474.1, on the reverse strand, counting down.
CAGCGCTGTGTGGGCAGGTGTGCAGGGACCTGTGTCTTCACTTTGCACTCGGTCACCATTGTTTGCACCTGTCTCTCCGCCCCGCTCCCCCCCCCCACACACCCACACACATCTGTGGGACTTTGGAACCCACCTGCTGCATGCATTTAATTTTTACCCAAGAGCTTGTTAAGTTTTCTTTTTTTGCTACCAGTTGTGACCTTTGGATGGGAGGGAGGTGGGGGGAGGGGTGTAGCCTCGCTGTGCGCACGCCTGTCCTGCTGGGCACACGCCTGTCCTGCTGGGCACACGCCTGTCCTGCTGGGCACACGCCTGTCCTGCTGGGCACACGCCTGTCCTGCTGGGCACACGCCTGTCCTGCTGGGCACACGCCTGTCCTGCTGGGCCCACGCCTGTCCTGCTGGGCACATGCCTGTCCTGCTGGGCACACGCCTGTCCTGCTGGGCACACGCCTGTCCTGCTGGGCACACGCCTGTCCTGTGCACACGCCTGTCCTGCTGGGCACACGCCTGTCCTGCTGGGCACATGCCTGTCCTGCTGGGCACACGCCTGTCCTGTGCGCACGCTTGTCCTGCTGGGCACACGCCTGTCCTGTGCACACGCCTGTCCTGCTGGGCCCAGAGTGGGAAGTGGCCCCTGCACAGAGGGGCCAGCGAGGGAGCAGCCGGAAGGAGCAGGAGGGTTTGCATGTGGGTGGACTTGGCAGGTCAGGCCCAGGCTCTGCCTGGATGGGGTGCTGTGAGGGGTGGGGGAGAGAGGACCTGGGAGGGTGTTGACCTGTTCAGGGGACAAGCTGGGCCGGCCAGGCTGTGGGTGGGCTGGAGACAGACAGACAAGGGTTGTTTAGGGCCTGACCCATGTGACCCCTCCTCCAGGTGCACAGGCCACGAACCCGCTGCCATCACCCTCTTACCACCCACCCCTGCTGTCACCCTCAGATCTGTGGGTGGGCCGGGCATGCCCTCAAGGGGAGCCCTCAACCCCCTGCCTCCCCACCTGCCTGGGCCACCTCCTGCTTGCCAGGCCCACGGCCTGACCAGGACCACCCGCTTCCTCCCAGCCCAAAGCCAGGTCCACCCTGGGACGCCCACCTTTGTGGCCTATCTTACTGCTGCTTACCCCTGCCTGCCTCTGCCACCTGCACCCCTGCCTGCCACACTGCTCAAGCTGAAATGAGGGCTGTGCTAGACTCCCCCCCCCCCCACGCCCCCCAACTCCCCTGGCTCTATCAGGTGCTGGTCGCCCCCTCTCCCTTTCAGCCCTTCCTCTCAGCCCTCCCCCCTCCCTCTCAGCCCTCCTGGTCTGAATGCCACACCTGCCCCTGGGGACCATCTTCTGGCTCCAGTTAGTACCAGGGGGATCCTTTCAAACACGGCAAAGGCAAGACTGTGAGGACAGGAAAGAGATGTGTTTGTCTCGGGTGTGGGGTGGAGGGAGGGGGCAGGGGAGGATTTTAGGGCCCTGAGACTCTACGACGTAGAGAGGGGTCCTTAGACATCTTCCCAAACCCACAGGATGCGCATCCCCAAGGGTGACCCTCATGCACACTGAGGACTCTGGGGCGATGCTGTGTCAGTGTCGTCTCGTTGGTCGTCACAGATGTCCCGCTCTGGTGCGGAGGCTGATCATGGGAGGCTGTGGGGGGCAGGATGGGAAGTTTCTGTACCTCCCTCAATTTTGCTGTAAACCTAAAACTGCTGTTAAAAAAAAAAAAAAAAAGTCTTATGAACAAGCAAACCCAGCCCTGGCCGGTTTGGCTCAGTGGATAGAGCATCAGCCCACAGACTGAAGGGTCCCGGGTTCGATTCCGGTCAAAGGCATGTACCTGGGTTGCAGGCTCGATCCTGGCCCTGGTTGGTGCGTGCGGGAGGCAATCAATCGATGTGTCTCTCTCATATTGGTGTTTCTCTCTGTCTCTCCCTCTCCCTTCCACTCTCTCTAAAAATCAATGGGAAAATGTGCTCAGATGAGGATTAACAACAACAAAAAACAAACAAAAAAAGTCATGGCACTGTTCTCCCTGAGTCTCTGATAGGGCTCCGCATTTCCTCCTGAGTCGGGGTCCCTCCTCACTGTGGTCGCCAGGCCCCGTGTGACCTCACCTCTCACACCCACACCCTGGTTCTGCCTCAGGACTGCACACGCTGTCCCCTGTGCACTCTTATTGCTGGTTTGTCCCATCACGTGGGGGTCCTGGACGCTACCTGGAAGGCCCGCCCCCGCCTGACCCTGGCTCCCTGTCACATCCCCCTCCCAGCACATCTGCTTTGTTTAATTGCCTGGTGATGCCCGTTTCCTCTCCAAATAGGAGCCCTGAGGGCAGTGGGCCTCTGTCTGGGATGTGTGCAGGGAGGGGAGGCTGCCTTCCCCGTTCCTGTCTGCCCAGGTTGCCCCTTGGAGTGTGGGAGAGGAGACAGGGGCGCTGGCCTCCAGGAGGGCAGAGGAGAGCAGGTCCCGTCGACCGTTGTCCCCCAGCCCCTGGTCTAGGCCAGCTGTCTGCAGGATGCCGGTTCTCCCTGCTCTATCCTGTTGCATCATTCTCAGACTTGTCTGCCTGCCGAGCCCCTGAGGCCCTGGCTGCTCAGAGCCCCGGATGGCTTTGGGTTGGGGATTCCAGGACAGGCACTAGTGTAGAGAGCGCCTGGGAAGGCACATGAGCATTTCTTTAATTGTTGTCAGCTGAATCCAGTGGCATTGGCAGAGCTGCATCCCGGAAACACACCTTGCCAGAGGCAGGTGTGTTGTCAGTCTGACCTTCCGCCCAGGCGCCAGGGGGTGGGTTTCATTAACTAAATCCAGCCAAGCACCAGGAACAAACATGATTATCCGGGCCCCCCCAGAAGTGACGATTACAAAGAACCCACAAGAATGCACATAATCTCCTTTGTCTTGGGCTTTAGTAAAACTTCTTGGTATTTTGCTGTATAAAGTAAATGCGCTGTATCAAACTCTGGGTCTCTGTCTCTCCATCAGAGGACAGCTGTCCCACCCAGCCCCAGCTTTTTCCTTCTGTCTCTGTGTCTGTCTCTTTCTTTCATTTTCTCAATCCCCAGCAGCCCCTACTCAGGAACCAGACCGCTCTCTAGCCGCGCTAGATGCGGAAAAGAGAGAAATGTTTACACACTAGTTCTTACTAGGCGGTGAGGGATAGGCTTCCATAGCTGGTGTTTTTCCAAGGGGAGGGGCCCATGAGTCTGGAGCTGAATCCTGTGTACACCTGTGGATTCTCTACCTGCATGAATGTGGCCTCGGTTCGAGCCCAGGGCTGTCTCCTCCTGCCCTGACATTCCGTGTTCTTCTACAGAAGGTCGGCTGGGCAGGGCCTGAGCTACAACTTCACTCACCTGGATGGGTACCTGGACCTTCTCAGGGAGAACCAGCTCTTCCCGGGTAAGTGGCTGGCCCGGCCTCTGCCCACGGTGCGCTCTCCCGTGGCCTGGCCCCTCTGGGTCCTGGCTGGTTGCTCCCCCAGGACTGGCCTTGGCACGACATGGTGGGGCCAGGCCTGGGAAGCATGGGGCTGTGTGGGAGGCGGACAGCAGGACAGACAGCCTCCTGTGTTGCAGGCTTCGAGCTGATGGGCAGCCCCTCTGGACACTTCACCGACTTTGAAGACAAACAGCAGGTGTTTGAGTGGAAGGAACTGGTCTCCCTCCTGGCCAGGAGGTACATCGGTGGGTGAGGAAGCGGGGACCTGGAGGGATTGGGGGGGGGGTGCTCCTAGGCTGGCTGTGCTCATGCACCTCTGCAGCCTCCTCACCAATCTCTGTCATGAACTTTTCTTTTTAAATATATTTTATTGATTTTTTTTACAGAGAGAAAGGGAAAGGGATAGAAAGCTAGAAACATCGATGAGAGAGAAACATCGATCAGCTGCCTCCTGCACACCCCCTACTGGGGATGTGCCCGCAACCAATGTACGTGCCCTTGACCGGAATCGAACCTGGGACCTTTCAGTCCGAAGACCGATGCTCTTTCCACTGAGCCAAACCGGTTTTGGCTGTCATGACCTTTTTAAAAAAACTGTTATTGATTTCAGAGAGGAAAGGGGAGAGAGGGAAACATCAGTGATGAGAGAGAGTCATGGATCAGCTGCCTCCTGCACGCCCCACACTGGGGATTGAGCCTGGGCCCTGACAAGGAACTGAACTGTGACCTCCTGGTTCATAGGCTGATGCTCAACCGCTGAGCCACACTGGCCGGGCATCTGTCATGAACTTGATGGGGAGGAAGGTCAGGGTGGTGGGCGGGGGCAGACTCACAGGCGTCAGACAGCCCGACACCCACACCCCAACCCTGGGCAGCCCTGCTGCAGGGCAGGGGCCCACACGCCACCGCATGGACACTCTGCAGATAGGTACGGCCTGGAGCAGGTTTCCAAGTGGAACTTCGAGACGTGGAATGAGCCGGACCACAAGGACTTCGACAACGTGTCCATGACTTTGCAAGGTGGGCGGGGCCTCCGGGACCCGTGTGTGGAGGGGGCGGGGCTCCGGGCTGAGGGGCGGGGCCTCCGGGGCCTGTGGGGGGTGGAGGGGGCGGGGCCTCCAGTGCCGGATGCGCCCTCCTGACCCTCGCAGGCTTCTTCAACTACTACGACGCCTGCTCCGAGGGGCTGCGCGCGGCCAGCCCCGCTCTGCGCCTGGGCGGCCCTGGGGACGCCTTCCGCCCGCCCCCGCGCTCCCCGCTCAGCTGGGGGCTCCTGGCGCACTGCCACCGGGGCGCCAACTTCTTCACCGGGGAGCGGGGCGTGCGGCTGGACTACATCGCGCTCCACAGGAAGGTACGCAGGGACCCTGCGCGCCCTCGGGGTTGGTCTCTCGGGTGGACGCCGGCCGGCCGTGCTGAGGCCGGGCTGCCGACCGCAGGGTGCGGGCAGCTCCATCTACATCCTGGAGCAGGAGAAGGAGGTCGTGCAGCAGATACAGCAGCTGTTCCCCAAGTTCGCCGACACCCCCATTTACAACGACGAAGCCGACCCGCTGGTGGGCTGGTCCCTGCCGCAGCCGTGGCGGGCGGACGTGACCTACGCGGCCCTGGTGGTGAAGGTGGGCCCTGCCCCGGGCGCGGCTCCCTCCGCGGCGGAAGGTGGGGCGGTGGGTGGCGGCCAAGGTCCCAGCCGCCTGGTGCCCACAGGTCATCGCGCAGCACCAGGACCTGCTGGTGGCCAACCGCAGCGCCTCCACCCGCTACGCGCTGCTGAGCAACGACAACGCCTTCCTGAGTTACCACCCGCACCCCTTCTCCCAGCGCACGCTCACCGCGCGCTTCCAGGTCAACGACACGCGCCCGCCCCACGTGCAGCTGCTGCGCAAGCCGGTGCTCACGGCCATGGGGCTGCTGGCCCTGCTGGGTGAGCCCCCGGCCCGACCCGGCCCGGTCCGGCCCAGGTCGTATCCCTGCGGGGCTGGGCGCGCACACCCCGGGTTGGGCGGGACTGTCATTCCAGGCCCCGAGGAGCCGGGAGCCGGTGGCTGTGCCCTGCCGGGTGGGCGCAGAGGTTGCGGTGTGTCCGGGACCTCCTGGCGGTGCCCCCGTGGAGGGGAGCAAAAGGAGGGCAGCCAGGCCCTGGGCGGGGAGAGGGACGGCAGCCTCCGTGTGGTGACCGCTGCCCGCGCCCCGCAGACGGCGAGCAGCTCTGGGCCCAAGTGTCGCAAGCTGGGGCGGTTTTGGACGCCAACCACACGGTGGGCGTCCTGGCCAGCGCCCACCGCCCCTCCGGCCCCGCCGACGCCTGGCGCGCCACGGTTCTGGTCTACGCGAGCGATGACACCCGCGCCCACGCCAACCGCAGCGCCGCGGTGACCCTGCGCCTGCACGGGGTGCCCCCGGGCCCGGGTGAGCGAGGGGCCCCAGCGTGGGGTGGGGCCCCAGCAGGCTGGGTCTGGGGCGGGGCCCGGGGGCGGCCCGGGAGGCGGGGCCCATTGTCCGGCTCCGCAGGGCTCGTGTACGTCTCTCTCTACCTGGACAACCAGCGCTGCAGCCCCCACGGCGAGTGGCAGCGCCTCGGCCGGCCGGTCTTCCCCTCGCCAGAGCAGTTCCGGCGCCTGCGTGCGGCCGAGGTCCGCGGGCGGGGTGGGTGGGGGGGGTGAGGGGCGGGGCTGCCCGCCGGTCCAAGGGCCCTGAGTACCGGCTCTGTCCCCAGGACCCTGTGGCCACCGCGCCGCGCCCTTTCCCCGCCGACGGCCGCCTGACGCTGCGCCGCGAGCTCCCGCTGCCCTCGCTGCTGCTGGTGCACGTGTGCGCGCGCCCCGAGGAGCCCCCGGGCCAGGCAAGTGGCGGCCCCGGCCCCGCCCACTGCGTCCCTCCCCCGTCCACCCCGCCCATCCGGCCCCGTCAGCCGCCTCCCTCTTCCCAGGTGACTCGGCTCCGCGCTCTGCCCCTGACCCGTGGGCAGCTGCTCTTGGTCTGGTCGGATGAGCGCATGGGCTCCAAGTGCGTGAGTGTGGGCGCTCCGGCCCGGCCCCTGCGCGCCGCTCACCCATCCTTCCCCACCCACATGCGCCCAGCGCCTGCGCAGCCCACGTGGTCACCCCACTGTAGCCTTCACCACCCTCACCACCCGGAGGCCACGCTGTCTCCCTCACACCCCTGCCCCCCCCCCCCCCCCCCCCCGTGGCCTGTCCTCCCAGCGGGCAGAGTGCCCAGGGCCCTGGGAGGAGCCAGGAGGAGGCTGGGGGGACTGGGCTCTGGGAGGGCCCTGCGCGCCCACCACCTGGACCCCAGCCCTGTCCCGACTGACCTCCCAGGTGCCTGTGGACCTACGAGGTCCAGTTCTCCCCGGATGGCCAGGTGTTTGCGCCCGTCAGCCGGAAGCCGTCCACCTTCAACCTCTTCGTGTTCAGCCCAGGTGCGTCCGCCACAGCTCCTGGGGCCTCGCGAGGCCTGCGGTCAGGGGTCGCCAGGAATTGGATGTGGGTTCAGGGGGTCCCATGCTCCAGAACACGCATGTACCTTTGTGTCCCCAGACACGGCTGTCGTCTCTGGCTCCTACCGGGTTCGAGCGGTGGACTACTGGGCCCGGCCAGGCCCCTTCTCGAACCCAGTGCGGTACCTGGAGGCCTTTGCCCCGTGAGGGCCCTGCTGTCCAGTGACTTGGCGCCTGTGCTGACCGGTGGGCTGGACCGGCACCAGCTGTCCGTTGGTTGTCAGATCTGTTCACCCCCCCGCCCGGTCACTCACCCCCTTAAAGTGCCTTCCCACACCTGGGCCTTGGAGTTGACCCTTGTGGAGACACCGGCTGGAGCAAGTCTCACTTGCTTCCCTGCCACTCACACCCCCCACCCCCCGCGAGTGCCAGGTTGGGGAGCAGGCGGAGGGGCCGAGGCACTGCTCTTCGGTGGTTCCCTGTCCAGCTGGGGTCTCTGGTGGCACCCAGGGGCAGCAGGCCCCATTCCCATCCCACCTTCTGCCCACAGGGGGCACCCACTTCCTGAGGCCCAGCTGGGCTCTCCCTGCACCTCCCAGGTGGGGACAGGGTGGGGTCCAGGCTGCCTGGCACAGACTGTGGCCAGCAGCAGAAAAGGCCGCCCGTGGGCTGTGCCCGCTCCCACGGACATCCTGGTTCCCTGTCTGGGCCCCGAGGGAGACTGATGGTGTGCTCAGTTGAAGACGGTTTGGGGACATCTATAGGGCTGTGGGCAGGGCAGGGTAGCCACAGGGGCGTACAGAACCCCAGCCCTCAGCCCCTCAGCCCACCGCTCCCGGCAGACAGAGCAGGTGAGGGAGCACTGGCTGTGCAGACCAGAGAGGTGTGGAGAGCTCTCCCGGGCAGGAGCGGACTCCCACCTTGGGCCTGGGGTCCCTGCGGGTGGAGTGGAGGGTGTGGAGGCCCGATCCCACTCCTACCCACCGCCCTCTGGGCTGCCCTGAGCGCAGATTGGGAGGGGATGGGTCTGGAAGGGCAGGCGGAAGACAAGGCCCCGTCCACCCGCAGACTGCCCATCCAGTGTTGATATGAAAAGTTCAGCCCGGCCCGCGTGGCTCAGTGGTTGAGCATCGACCTGTGAACCAGGAGATTGCAGTTCGGTTCCCGGTCAGGGCACGTGCCTGGGTTGCAGGCTCAATCCCCAGTGTGGGGTGTGCAGGAGGCAGCCAATCAATGATTCTCTCTCATGGATGTTTCTCTCTCTCTCCCTCTCCCATCCTCTCTGATAGCAATAAAAATACATTTTTTTAAAAAAAGAAACGTTCATGGGCCACCAACTCCTTGTCATGGGGGAGGGGGGGAGACATCAGTTGGTCATATGTCCATGTGAACCCCAAAGCCAGCACCTGTTCCCCATGCCCATTTCCCCATGTGGATGCCTGAGGGCTCGGGGCCAGGGGGGGCCTTGTGTCTTTGTGGGACACCATTGCCCACTGACCACTGGGACCGCACAAGGGTTCCTACCCCATAACGAAGCCCTTTCTGAGTCAGCTCGGACGGCCATAACAAAACACTACCATAGCCCTAGCTGGTGTGGCTCAGTGGATAGAGCATCGGCCTGTGGACTGAAGGGTCCCAGGTTCGATTCCAGCCTAGGGCACATGCCCGGGTTTGAGGCTCAATCCCCAGTAGGGGGCATGCAGGAGGCATCTGATCAATGATTCTCATCATTGGTGTTTCTATCTCTCCCTCTCCCTTCCTCTCTGAAATCAATAAAAACATTTAAAAAACAAACACACACACACACTGCCGCCTGGGCGGCTCAGACAACAGAAATGGATCTTCTCACAGTCCCAGAGGCAGACGGTGCCATCTCCGTGGCTGGCTGTGTGCTGCTGATCTCCACGTATGAGGACGCGTCACACGCAGTAGGGCCTACTCATGATACTATCATCACCTCTTCCGAGGCGCCATCTCTGAATAGGACCGCTTCTGGGGTGCTGGGGGCTAGACCTTCAACATATGAACTTTGGGGGGACGGTTCAGCTTACAGGCCCTGACCTGTGTCCCCTGGTGTCAGGACCCATCACCTCAAGGGCAGAGCAGAGCCTCTCGGCCTGCTGGGTCGGGCCACCTCAGCTTCCTGCTCACTGGGAGGGGACTGGGTTCCCTGGCGGACCACGTCCTTCCTTGGACAGCAGGGCCTGCAAGTGCTGAGCGCAGATCCTGTGGGGCAGTGAGGGGTGGTGGGTGGCCCTCCCCCATCCTCCTCCCCAGCCCTGAGCGCTCTGGCTTCCAGCAAAACAGCAGCACACGTTCGAGGCCGCACCTCAGCTTGGGTTCCTGTCCTGGGAAGATGGCCCCTCCTTGGGAGGTGGCTGTGGCTTGTGGGCAGTCGTCTGCCCCGTCCCTCTGTCCCCAGGGGGAAAGCCACCGTTTGCACCGGGACTGGCTTCCGTGTAGCCAGATGGTCGTCAGGCTGCTGTGTTGGCGTTGGCCGTGGCTGGTTGGGGCTGGGCGTGGCGCTGTGCTGAGGTGGGGAGGGGGCCACATGAATGGCTCACACAGCCTCTGCCCCTGGGCCCCGCTTATGAGAGTCCCAGAGGGGAGGCTGTCGGGGTCAACGAGGCATTCCTATGGGGCACCCCAGACCTCCTCACCCCACACATCTCATCTTGGGCCTTGAGTCTGGTTAACTGGTCGACCTCCTGGCTGCTGCCCATGGGAGAGCCACACGGGCCCGCTGTGCCACCTTGGTTCACCCCCAGATGCGGGTGTGTACCCGCTGCCATAGCCCCGTCTGTGCCATTCCCTTCTCTCCGCGCAGCCGACGGGCAGCCCAGCGCGGGCGAGGGAGGGCGGCACTTCAGCGGAGCCGGAGCCTCCAGTCCAACACGTGACTCATTTCTGGACAGAACGCTGCCTACACTTGGCGCTGGCTGGGTGCTGGGGTCACAGCCCAGGTCAGGCGGTTCCCAGCGCTCAGCTGCAGGCCGGAGACATTTTCGGTGGGAGGAGGGCTGACGGAGAGGACCGAGCGGGCCTGCCTGGGGTGCCCGGGTCCGGGCAGGAGCCTTGCTCTCGGTGCCGCCGAGGCGTCTCTGCCTCAGCTGCTTCGGGTCACCTGAGCCCCGGAGCCGGCTGCCCACGCCGGGGGTGGGGCCACGGCACACCTGCACTGCCGCAGAGGCTGTCTTGCCAACGTGACCTGTTGCCCAGGAAACGGGTCAGAGCTGCAGGTGTGGTACCGGGGGCCCCCCAAGTCCCAGCCCCCCGGGCACCGTGCCTCTTAGAAGTGGGCAGAGAGGTACAGCGACTTATTCCACTGTATTTTTTAAAATGGTTGTATTGATTACTTTAGAGAGAGAGAGGAAGGGAGAGGGAGAGATAGAAACATCAGTGAGAGAGGAGCTCCAATCCGCTGCCTCCCGCACGCCCCCTACTGGGGATCGAGTCCGCAACCCTGGCATGTGCCCTGACCAGGAACCGGACCCGTGACGTCTTGATTCATGGGGCAGCACTCAGCCAACCGAGCACGTCAGCCAGGTTTGATATGGAAAAAATCAATAAAATATACTTAGAAAAAAGAAAAAAACACCATTCCACATGTCTCCCTGGCTGCCTCGTTAGTGCATCCACCGTGGTATCTAACGAGGTACCTGGTGAACGCGCCCGTGTCTGCTGTGAAGGGACAGGGTGCCGTCGCCCTGCAGCGAGGTGCCCTCACAGCTCTATGTCCTGGTCCCCACCCGCCTGTGCTCTGGGCCTCACATTTTACTTTTTTATGCAAGACAAACCCCACAGCACGTCGGTGTTCTTGCTTTCAGCAGTCGATCATTTTTTTAGAGGTTGAAATGAGAAAAACACGTGTCTTCCTGTTAAGACACAGAGAAGGGGAAACCCTCCTATCCAGGGAGTTCTCTTTTTATTTTATTTTTCAAAACCCTTACCCGAGGATATGCTTTTATTGATTTTAGAGAGAGGGTAAGAGAGACAAAGAGAAACATCGATCAGTTGCCTCCCAGGAATGGAACCCACAACTGTTTGTGTGTGTGTGTGTGTGTGTGTGTGTGTGTGTGGGTGTGTGTGGTGTGTGTGTGTGTGTGTGTGTGTGTGTGTGTGTGTGTGTGGTGTGTGTGCGTGTGTGTGTGTGTGTGGTGCGTGTGTGTGTGCGTGTGTGTGTGTGTGTGTGGTGCGTGTGTGTGTGCGCGTGTGTGTGTGTGGTGTGCGTGTGTGTGTGTGGTGCGTGTGTGTGTGGTGTGTGTGTGTGTGTGTGTGTGTGTGTGTGTGTGTGTGTGTGTGTGTGTGTGTGTGTGTGTGTGTGAGTGTGTGTGTGTGTGTGTGTGTGTGTGTGTGTGTGTGTGTGTGTGTGTGTGTGTGTGTGTGTGGTGGTGTGTGTGTGTGTGTGTGTGTGTGTGTGTGTGTGTGTGTGGTGTGTGTGTGTGTGTGTGTGTGTGTGTGTGTGTGTGTGTGGTGTATGGGATGATGCTTCAACCAACTGAGCCACCAGGCCAGGACAACAAGAAAACCATTTTTAAAAGATTATGTTTTTATTGATTTCAGAGAGAGCAAGGAAGAGGGAGAGAGGGAAAGAAACATCAATGATGAGAGAGAATCATTGATGGCTGCCTCCTGCACGCCCCCTACTAGGGATTGAGGGTACAACCCATGTGCCCCGACCAGGAATTAAACCGTGACCTCATGGTTCATGGGTCAACGCTCAAGCACTGAGCAACACAAGCTGGGCCCAAGTGATCTTTTTGCTAGTAAAGAATAGAGGTTGCCTAACCGGTTTGGCTCTGTGGATAGGGTGTCGGCCTGCGGACTCAAGGGTCCCAGGTTCGATTCCGGTCAAGGGCATGTACCTTGGTTGCGGGCACATACCCAGTAGGGGGTGTGCAGGAGGCAGCTGATCGATGTTTCTCTCTGATCGATGTTCCTCTCTGATCGATGTTTCTAGCTCTCTATCCCTCTCCCTTCCTCCCTGTAAAAAATCAATAAAATATATATATTTTTAAAAAGAATAGAGGTTGACTGGGCTTCTTTTTTCAGTATTTTAAAGATATTGCTCAGCTTGCATTGTGTTCATGCGACAAGACATCAACAAAGCTTCCTTTTCTTGTTCCCGCAAACACGATGTTTCTCTCTGCCGTGGGCTGATTTTAAACCATTATGTTTCTGGATGTTTTCAGCATTTTGAGAGTGATGCCCCCCCCCCGCCGCTTCTTGTGCTTACACTTTGTCGCGCTTTTGCGAGCTGTGGGGTTTATGTTTTTCGTTACATTTGGAAAGATTCTGGTCAGTTTTCCTTAAAATAGTTTAAAAATATATATTTTTTATTGATTTCAAAGAGGAAGGGAGAGGGGGAGAGAGAGATAGAAACCTCCATGATGAGAGAGGATCATGGATCGGCTGCCTCCTGCACGCCCCCTCCTGGGGATGGAGCCCACACCCGGGCCTGTGCCCGATTGGGAACCGAAGGCTGTGCACCAGCCAGTTCTAATCCCTGCCACGGACCGTCCACTCCTGCTCGCCCCCGTCCTCCAGACTGCACCCCACATCTCCAGCCCCGGGACAGAGCCTGGCACAGAGCCTGGTTGAATGAGGACCCTATGACGAGCCAATCAGTCCTTCGAGGGGCTCCCCTGTGCCGGGCCGGGGGCGACGGAAACCCTGCCATCCTCCTGGTAATTCTGCGCGATGGGGTCGCCCAGGTGGGGCCGAGACCGGAGGCTAGCTAGTTGCCCTGAGCCTCCGTGGAAAAGGGGCGAGATTTGAACGGGTTCCTCATTCCCGGACCGTCGTCATGAAGGGACATTGGAGCCTGCGGGCCTCAGGCTTCTCACAGGAAGCGGCCTCCGCTGAGCGCTCAGCAGGCCGGGCGTGGGCGTGGGGCTGGGGAGCCTGCAGGGACCGCAGGGTCAGAGCTGGAACCGCCCGGGAGGGGGGCCGCCTCGCCCCGCGCCTCCACCAGGGGGCAGCGTGTCACCATGCAGGGACAGCCCTTCCCATCACACCCACCCCTCGGGCTGCCACCTGCACCTGGGCTGCCACCCCCACGTGGCCTGCTCACCTGCTGTGACCCCTTCCCCCCTGCCCCCCCACTTCCTGTTCTGACCTCCCCCTACTTCAGAGCCACATTTCCACACACCTGCCCTTGGCAGCCCGCGCACCTGTGCGCTCGCTCTTCACGGCCGGGGGTGTCCCTGTCCTCCAAGTCCGGGCCCCTTCGAACTGGCCTGGGACCTCCCCACCCGCATGCCAGTGTGTCTCAGAGCCACCGCAGCCTCGGGGTCCTGGTGGGCCCTGGGCGTGGCTCCTAGCTTCCTCCCGCTGCCTGCCCAGGTCCCCACCCGGTGCAGGCAGGCAGGCGGGCGGCCAGGCTCCTCCCCACCATCCCGGGGTGCTCACACTGGCCGAGAGGATTGAAGAACCTGCCTTTTTTTTTTTTCTTTTTTAAAAAAATATATAATTATTGATTTCAGAGAGGAAGGGAGAGGGGGAGAGAGAGTGAGGAGAGAGAACCATTGATCAGCTGCCTCCTGCATGCCCCCTACTGGGGATCGAGCCTGCAATCCGGGCATGTGCCCTTGACCGGAATCGAACCCGGGACCCTTCAGTCCTCAGGCCGAAGCTCTATCCACTGAGCCACACCAGCTAGGGCGAGAACCTGCCGCTCACTGGCTGTGGACGGGTGGGCAGACTGGGCCTTGATGGGCCCTGCCCCTGATGGCTGGACCCCTCCCCGAGCTATCCTCTGCCCTGGGGGTGCTGGCCTGTAGGCTCTCCAGCCCCCGTCTTCTCTGGAAGGGGGGGGGCGGGGACCCCAATGGAACAGCATGGGCAGAGGTCCCGGGGGATGGAGAGGCTGCTGCCCTGGGGGTGGGGCGAGGCCGCTGCCATCTGCCATCTGGGCAGAGCTGGGTTAGAGACGGACAGGGCCCAGGCTCCAGGGCCCCAAAGGTCATGGGGTTTGTGTGGTGGGCACTGGTGAGCCACACGGAGTAAGGGCTGTATTTAAAAAGGATGTTTGGTCCAGTGACAGTGGGAGGGAAGCCAGGGGAGCCTGGCCCAGTAGTTCAGGCAGAGGGTGCGGCGGGGGGTGGGGGGTGGGGGGGGGAGCCATTTGCACAGGGCGCTGCGCAGGGAAAGCGCCGTGTGGAGGAGGGACAGCGGGAGCTGGGCTCCGCAGCCCGGCTCCCCACGCCCTGGCTGGGAGGTGGCGGGCGCTTCCAGGCCCCTCTGGCCTGCACGGCCCACCTGCGCACAGACACCGCCTGTGGGATGGAGGCGGCGCGGAGCGCGGTGTCCTGTTATCATTCACTCCTTGTTTGCTCTCAGGAGCGGGTGGGAGGCCAGACGCCCGCAGGTGGGCCGTGGGAACACACCTGCCCGCGGTCAAAGGCACCAGGTAAGCCTGGCCCGCTCCCCAGAGACCTGCCCCGCTCCGGCAGCCGCTTTGGGCCGGAGCCGGGTTTGGGTCACCCCTCTGCTCCCAACAGCTCCGGGAAACGCGGACCTCAAGGCCCAGAAGCGCCCGAGGCCACCCAGTTTGCCTCTCCTGGGCCGCGGAGGGGACTGGCCCGAGGTCAGCTCTGGGGTCCGGGAGAGCGGGGCGCACTGGGGTTGGGACCTCTGAGCCGGTCGCGGGTGGGTGCAGGTGTGGGGTGGGCGCCAGGGCACCTGGCGGTGCGCGGAGCCTGGTGGGGGCGGGGCCGGGGGCCGGGTGTGGGGCCGGCCGGGCCGGGAGGGGACGGGCCCGGGAGGAGGCAGGGCCGAATGGGGCGGGACCGCACCCGGCGGGGTGGAGGGAGACGCCCCGCCCGCGGGCCGCCCGCAGCGCAAGGGTTAAGCCCCCGGGTCCGGCGGGCGGGGCGAGCGAGCGCGCCGATTGGTGGAAAGTTCGGGCGGGGGCGGGGCGAGAGGCGGGGCGGACGGGCCGCGGCGCGCCGATTGGCGGGAAGTTGGGCGGGGGCGGGGCGCGCGGCGGGCTCGGCGCTCGCTCCGGGAGAGTTGACAAAGCCCCGCAGGGAAGGACGCCTCGCGGCGCGCCGCCCGGGCCCCTCGCCCCGCCGCCCCGGGACCCCGGCGCCGCCCCCGGCCCCGGACGCGACCGAGCCGCCCGGCCCGCCCCGACTCCTGCCCCGGCCCCGGCCCCGGCCCCGGCCCGAGCCGCCCGCGCCCAGGTAGCGCCGCGCCGTCCCGAGGCCGGGCCCGGGGGCGCGGGGCGGCGGGTGCGGCGCCCGGGGCGGCGATGACCGCGCAGCGCGCCCCGCGGGCCCGGCCCTGAGCCCGCCGCCCTGAGCCCCGCGAGGTGAGCTCCTGCGCGCGCCCGCGGCCCGGGGACCCCTGGGGGCCGAGCGGGAGGGTCGGGTCCGGGGTCCGGGGCGCAGGCCCGGGGGTCCGGGTCCCCGGTCCGGGGCCGCTGCGGGCACTGGCACGCGCCGCCGCCCGGGGTCCTGCGCGCCCCGCCCCCCCGGCACCCCACGTGGCCCCCCAGCGCAAATTTGTCCGCTAATGGCGCAGGCGATTACCGCGGGGCCGCCGGCGCTGCGTGTCCCGCGGGCAGGCCCGGCTCCCCGCGCCGGAATCCAGACGGGCTGGAGGGCGGCGGGAGGTAATTAGTGTGAACCCTTTGTCTGCTTTGATATCCGCGGTCTCCCCGCCGCCGCCTCCGCCCGGAGCCCCGGCCGCACCCGACCCCGCGGCCTGGGGCCGAGGCCGGAGGGGGCGACCCCCGCCCGCGCCGGTGACCGCCCCCCCGCCCCGCGCTCCCAGGTCCGGAGGCCGCGATGACGCCGAGCCCCGCGCTGCTGCTGCTGCTGCCGCCGCTGCTGCTGGGGGCCCTCCCGCCGGCCGCCGCCGCCCGAGGTGAGTCCTGGCGCCCGGCCCGGCGCCCCGGCCTCCGCCAGCGCCGCCCCTTTCCCTCCGGCCCTCAACTCTGCCCCAGTGCCCGCCTGGCGCGTGCCTGCGCCCCGCCCCTGCCGGCCGCGCTCCTGGTCCCTCACCCGCAGGCCCAAGCTCACCGGTGGAGTGTCCCCTTTCACCCCTGGGGCACCCCAACCTTCCCGTGGTGTCCCCTCAGTTCACCTGCAGGGCACCCCAGGTAACCCACAGGGTTCACCCTCAGCCTACCCTGAAGGTCCCCCCAGGTTATCCACAGGGGACCCCCAGCTCACACAAGGACCCCTCCTACCCATTGGGATCCCCAGCTCACCCATTGGGACCCCACAGGGCCCTTCTTACCCACAGGGCACCCCCAGCTCAGCCGTGGGGACTCGCCCTTGCTGGCAGGGTGGGCTCTGGCCCCAGTTCCCCACAGGACACGTGCCTGCCGCCGAGGGCAGCTGGTCACCTTGGGTTCTTGGCGGGTGAGGTGTTTGGCCACAGTGGACTCTTTTAGATCCCCAGGGACCGGCCGAGACCCCCAGGGTGGCCAGGGTCCAGTGTGCGGACGGGGGGACATGCTTGGTGCCTGGGACTCGTGACCCAGCCCTCGCCCTGGGCCTGTGCACCCTTAAGTACAGATCCTGGGGTTGCTGCACGGAGGGGGTGGTGCCTGTTCATGGCAGACCCCAAGGCCTACCTACTTGGGGTGGCACTCTGCCTCCGCCTGCGCCACGCCAGGCTGGGTGTGTGCTCACCCACCCGATGTCCAGGTGGGCAGGCCGGTGTGCACCCCAGGGACCCGGACCCTGCCCCCGCCCCCAGCCGGGCGAGCGGGGCCGTCCTCGCGGGTAGGCAGTGGGCGATGAGTGCCCGCGGACGCTTGCCCGCCATGGTCAGTGCTGGCCTCCCCTCAGCTAGGCGGGACCTTTGGGTGTGCTGACCACTCAGGATCGGCCCTGCCCCATCCACCAGTCCTCTGAGACTTCGAACCCCTCCCCTGCTACCCAGCGGGCGCACCGAGCCCAGCGTGGCCTTATATGGCCGCGTTCGGTGTTGGGTGGCGGGCGGCGGCCCAGGTGGGCCTCAGGCCATGGTACCCCCCCTCTCCGCCCGCCTGGCTGGGCACTGGCCGCTGGCTTGAGGGTGGGGGCTGCCCAGCCATGGCTGGACTGGGCTGGGCAGCGTCCTGGGTACAGCGGGCGCTCCGGTCATCTTCAGCAAGGCCCTCCTGGCAGCGGGCGGCCCGGACGCGGATCTTTTATCTGCTTGGACCCCCCATCCTCGCACCTGCCTGTCCCCTCGCCACTTGGTCAGGGAGGCTCTGAGGCGACCGTCCCGGCCTGGCCATTGGCTGGCCCCGAGGCCGAGTGGGTGATGGCGGTCGGCAGTGGATGGTAGTGGGCAGCGGGCCCGCGTCGGTATCCAGCCCCAGCCTGAGCCCAGCCCAGCCCAGCCCAGCCTGGCTCCGGGCAGTGGGAGCTGGGGGCCGCCGTCCAGGGGCAGGGCCTCTGTGGTTTTGGGAGGGGCGGGGGCACTCTCCCTGAAATGTGCTGGCACTTCCCACTCCCCGGGCGCCGGGCGCGCGGACTTCCTCAGGCCGGGAACCTGTGCGCAGAGTGCTGGCTGGTTCGGCAGCCGTGGCCCGTGGTGTCACAATGTCTGGAGTCACGTCTCCAGAGTCGGATCACATTTTTAAAGCTCCCCTTTTCCCAAAGTTTCACAATCTTGGTGGGTTTGTCTAAAACGTTTTCTGTTTTCTTTCCCCAAATTTGAGAAAAGATCGGATTTGGCTTTCTCCACTTCCATTCTGTCGCTCCCAGTGGGAGCCCGGGAGGCTCGGGCGCAGTGCGCTGCACGGGGGCTTGGGGGGCAGTTGTTTCGGGGTTTTCTGGAAAGTGCCGCGTCTGAACTTCTCCCGGGTTGGCGCAGCCGACCGGCTTCTGAGCAGCCGGCCCCGAGGCCGGCCCGCGCCCTGGTGAACGGAACACGGGTCCCAGAAGCCTGGGTGCTGGCCGGCACGCGGGGGCCCCGACCCCACGGGGAGGGCGGTCTCGGGGCCGTCGGGGTCTGTGGTGTGTGACTCGGCTGGAAGGTGTGCGGTCGTCAGGATGGCTGTGGTGGGGCGCGCCGCTCCGGCCAGGCTGCTGGGGGCCCCCGCCTGCCTCCCAGCCCCCGCTGTGCGGCGCTGGCCTGAGTGGTGGGGCTGAGGTGGGTGCGGGAGCCAGGCCCAGGCCTTGCCAGGTGGGGTGCGGGCCAGCTGCCTCCTGTACTCGGTCCCACTCCTGGACGGGAGGATAAATCACTGCCCCCGGGGGGATGGGGAGGAGGGAGCTGCGAACAAAGTCGCCTTTGGTTGGGCCAGGAAAGGCTGGCTCCTCCATTGTGCGGGATCAATGGCCCCGCTCCCCGCACCTCGGCCCCAGCCAGCAGCGGCCCCAGCCTGTGGCCTGCCCAGGACCGGCTCAGCGCTGCTCACCGGGGGTGGGGGTGGGGGGGCAAGTGTGACCCGCAGGCTGGAGCGCTGGCCGGCGGCTACCTACCCACGTGGGGCGTCCTCCTTGGCTCCTTCTGTGCTTCACCTGGTGTGTCCCGGGGGCGGCCTCGGTGGGCAGGTCTCAGCGTGGAGGGAGGGTGCCTAGGTCCCCAAACCCCACGGGCACCCTTCCTGGTGCTGCGACCCCCTGCCCACCAGCTCCTTTCCTGGGGGTGGCCCCTGGGTGCCCTCGGTCGAGCCCAGGGCTGCTGTGTGGGCTGTCCTGGGGCCGCGTCCAGAAGGAGGTGGGTGGGACCGGGAGAGGCTGGGCACACAGGCCTGGGAGAGGACAGGCTTCCGGGGGCGGGGGGCTCTTTGGGCAGAGGGGCGGCCCTCCTTGGCCAGGTGGACACCCAGGGTACATGGGTGCCCGGGTGTAGATGGGCGGGGGGCTGTGAGTGGGGACAGGCCAGGTTGGGGCTGGGGGGCTGGGGGGCTGGGGCTCTCCCACCTGTCCCCAGCCCCCCGTCTCGAGTAAGGAGTCCATATCCGTGCCCCCACGGGCGGCTCGGGTAGGCCCTGGAGCTGGGCAGGTCAGCTAGGCCTGCCCACCCTCACACAGGGCCTGCCTCGGGGCAGCCAGCAGGGGTGGGTGGGTGCGGGCTGCCGGGCCGTGCCCAGAGGGGAGGCAGGAGGGTGCTCCTGCGTCGGCCGCTGAACCCAGGCTCCCCATCCTGCTGGGAACAATGCTCTTCCTGCCGGGCGAGTCCGTTTCGTGAGAGACTGACACACGCTGAGTGCGGAGGAGGGACTGGAGGGCCTGCGGCCGGGGCGGGAGGGGGGCTCTGCCTCGTCCCGGCCTCAGACCTGGGCGGGGACCCCCTCGGCCCCCACAGTGCTGAGCCCGGCAGAGCCGAGCTCACAGCGGCTCCTCGTCCATCCGGGCTCGGGCTGGGGCTGCCTCTGGGCTCCCGCCGTGGCCTGCCCTGCCCTGTGGGGCTGCGGGGCACGCCTTGAACCTGACGTGTACCCCTCGAGCTGGGCGGCCCCGCCTCAAGCCTGTCCTGGGGAGCCTGCTGGGCCACGGGCCGCGGGCCATGGTGCGGGAGCCGGCAAGGGCGGGCGCGAGGGGCCTCAGGCCTGGCGGTGCCCAGTGCCAGTGCTGGGTGGGTTGGGCTGCCCCGTGTGCCAGAGCATCCGTTCTGCCAGAGCCCGCCCTCGGGCCCAGGGTTCCAGGCTCTTCGCACACGTCCAGGGGGCATGTGCTCAGGTGGGCAGGGGCCAGGCTGGCGTTCGAGGGAGGCCCAGCGGAAAGAGCCTTCTGGGTTCCCCGTCAGCTGGGTGGGGACCCGAGGTCCAGGGGAACGGAGTTTGTGACCTGCCGGGTGCGGGGTCACCTCGGAGCCCGGTGGACTGGGCATGGGGCGGGCTGAGCCCCTGGCTGGGCACCTGGTCACCGCCGGCTGCTGGCCGTTTACCTGGGGCTCCCCCAGGGCCGTGGCATCATCGGTGTGACATTCTGTGCCCCCTGGGACTTCCTGTGGTCAGGGACTTCCTGTGACCGACCCCCTGAGGACTCCAGGGAAGGAAGCAGACCTGTCGGCTCGCCTGGGGCCCCGCTGGGCAGGAGTGGGGACGGACGTTCCAGCCCGCCCGCCCGCCCGCTGGCTGCTCGGTGGGTCAGGCCGTCCCTTTGCCCCGCCCAGAATGGCCTGGTTTCTGGGGCAACCACCTGTCCTGCGGGTCCTACCAGTTCCACCACGGATCCTGTGGGTCCAGCCCCGGGGGCCGCCCAGGGACTGGGAGCCCGTGTGAGTGTGCGTGTGTGTGTGTGCGTGTGTGTGTGCGTGTGTGTGCATGTGTGTGTGTGCGTGTGTGTGTATGTGTGTGAGTGTGCGCGCGCGTGTGTGTGTGTGCGTGTGCGTGCGTGTGCGTGTGCGTGTGCATGTGTGTGAGTGTGCGTGTGTGTGAGTGTGTGTGCGTGTGTGTGTGCATGTGTGTGAGTGTGCGTGTGTGTGAGTGTGTGTGTGTGTGTGCATGTGTGTGTGTGCATGTGTGTGAGTGTGCGTGTGTGTGAGTGTGTGTGTGTGTGTGCGTGTGTGTGTGCATGTGTGTGAGTGTGCGTGTGCGTGTGTGTGTGTGTGTGTGTGTGTGTGTGTGTGGTGTCTGACCGGCTCGGGGCCTGGGCAGCGCTGGCCTGCCCCTCGGGCCCTGCCCTGGTTGTCCCCTGTGCCCCCGTCTGTGGGCATCCCTGTCCCGCCCCCACGTCTCGCCTTCTTGGGGGGGGGCTGGCCCCGGGGGCGCCGTGTGCCGGTCTGCCAGCGCTCTCACTGTGGGGTGAGGACGTGGGCCCCCGCCCTCCTGGACGTGCCCACCTGCCCCGCCCGGTGCGGGCATTCAGGCTGGACCTGCCGCCCCTCCCTCTCGGACAGGCCCCACCCGCTGTGCCCAGGCCGCTCAGTTCCTCCAGGAGGGGTGGGCCCAGCAGGTCAGCGGCTCCGGTGGCACCTTCGCCCCATGGCTGGTCCCTGCATGAGGGGCCTGATGCCCACCCACCCCGGCCAGAGAATTATCGCCAGGCCGGACGTCCTGGGGCTTCGCAGGGCGTGCTGGGGCGGAGCTGACCCCGATGAGCTGGCCAGGGGGTCCCTGGACGCTCCCTCCCATCGGCGTCTGCGGCCACCAGGGCGGGGGGACCCGACTAGGGGGAGAGTGTGGGGCGAGCCGGAGCCGAACCCCTGCCACCCTGTGGGGCTGGAGCGGGGTGGGGCCTGGCCCAGCCCCCTGGAGGGAGCGGCTGGTCAGCAGGTCAGGCCCACAGGCTGCCCTGGGCAGTGGGAGGGCCCGAGACTCATAGCCCAGGGCCAGGCCCCTGACGGATGTGCCCAGGCCGCCCCAAAAGGGGGTGTGGGAGCCCTGGAGGAGGGGAGGGAGGGTGCCAGAGTGGAGGCCCTGGGGTCAGCGAGGTGTGGTGCGGGCCAGGGCGGTGGAGGCTGATGGTGGTGCAGCGGGTCCGTCCCCCCCCCCCCTCTTGGGCCACCTCGCCGCCTACCCAGCGCCCTGCCTCTCTGCCCTGCCTGGGCCGTCTCGGCTTACAGAGGGGCCGTGTTTTACTAAACCCGGCCGGCAGGCGGGGGGCGGGTGGTGGGTGGCCTGGGGTCTCAGGTGCTTGGAGGTGGGTTTTGTCCCTCAGGGAGGGGCCTGCATCCACTGTATGTGTGTATGTGTGTGCGTGCGTGTGCATGTGCGTGTGCGTGTGCCTGCACACCTGGGGACTGAGGGCAGAGCAGGCATTCAGGGGACAGCATGGGTCTAGGGGGGACATCAAGTGTGTCTGGGGCAGCCTGCGTGTCTGGGGGCTGTGTGACAGGTCTGTGTGCACCTGGGCTCCGGGGAGCAGCTGGGAAGCCTGGTGTTGGCTGGTGCGAGGCTCCAGGGTGCTGCCCGCTGGCCCCTCCTGGCACCCCTTTCCTGCCGCCTTCTCACGGCTGGGGGAGGAGGAAGGAGAGGGTTCCCTCCCTCCCCCCTCAGGGTTCAGCTCTCACTGGGGCGAGACCTTGCCCCGGCCCCGCTCACCCCACGGCTGCCCCCTCCACGCACGGCCACCATGTCCTGCCTGTGCCCGGAGCTTCCCCGGCTGTGGCTCAGGCTGCGGGCAGGTTGGGGGCTTCCTGAAGGAGGTGCCGCAGGGAAGGGCTGGGGGAGGGGCGGACACCCTGCCTCCCAGGCACGCCACACCCTCCCGGTGCCCTCGGGCTCGGCCCTGCCTCAGTGTCCGTGGCTGAGGGCGGACGCCTGCCCAGGTGGCACAATGGGGGCTGTGTTTCCCAGGCTAAATATAGAGCCGCAGCAGCCACGCCGACCCAGAATCCCCAGGAATCTGCCAGGGGGAGGGCTTCCCTCCCGTGGCCGTGGCCGCCCGCCCGCCTGCGGGGTCTCTCTCTGAGAGGCTGGTGTGGGGGTTGCCCCGGGCCCTGCCTGGCCTTGGGTCCAGCAGGGGTGGGTGGGGCGGGCTGGCCGCAGGGCGGGGGAGGGGCTGTTTGCTTTAGGATAAGGCTGGCTCCAGCCGGCCGGCCCCCAGCACCGCTCAGGGCCGAGCCGGGGCCACGCTTCCTGGCTCTGTCCCTCTGCGGTGACGAGGGGCGTCCTGACCTCCCCGGCCGCACCGGTCAGCGGCTGTTGGCCCTGTAGACACCCCCACGGCCCCGGCGCCTCTGCCCGGGGTGGGCTGGGCCTGGAGGGGACCCCCCGGGCAGCTCGGTCCTTTCTGTGCCAGGGAGCAGGCTCCTTTGGGGAACGGGTGTCGGACCAGCCCCGTTGTGCCCTCCGGCAGAGCTGGGACGGGCAGGCCCCTCCGGCCTGGCACTGTCCCCCTTCCCTGCACTCGAACAGTCGGGGGGTCCGCCGGCCCAGGTGGCAGCCCTGGAGGCCGGGCAGGCTGGCGGGGACCCTCTGTCCTGCGGTCGGGAGGCCCTGTGCGTGGTGGGACTTCAGGCGGTGACAGGTGGTGGACAGGGTCTGCCTGGGAAGGAGGCCGGACCTTGTCTGTGGGTCCGAGGGGGGTGCCGGGGGGGGGGGGGCTGCAGACAGTTCAGTCATTAGGGAAAGAAAGGTGGGTCTCAGACCCCTGACCCTCTGCTTTCATCCCTTCGGGGGATGGGTGGGAGCTGATGAGGAGGGGCTGGCGGGGAGCGCAGCGGCCTGGGGCCCGAGGTGCACAGTCGGGGAGCCCCGTGGTGGGTGGGAGGGACCTGAGTAGAGGCAGGATGGGGAGTGGGCTTGCATCTGGGCCGGGGGGCTTGGCGGAGTGGGGTGAGCCGGGCAGGGTGAGGGCGCGGGGCGGGGGGCCTGGGAGGAGTCCCTCCCCACTGGGAGCCCAGAGACCCCGAACCCTGAGCTGGAAGTTGCCTCTCATTTTTTAGGTCCTCGCTTGAGGACTTTTCCATTGACTTTTAGAGAGTGGAGGGGAGAGGGAGAGAGAGAGAAACACCGATGTCAGAGACACATCGGCCGGGTGCCTCCTGCAGGCCCCGAGCAGGGCTGGGAGCCTGCAGCTGAGGTACGTGCCCTTGACCGGAATCGAACCCGGGTCCTTCGGTCCGCAGGCCACACCGGCCAGGACCCCTGTTTACAGGGGATGGCGCCTGCCCCTCCCTCAGCCCCAGATGAGTGGTGAGGGCTCAGTGCCCCGGGCGGTCCCGGGGGCGGGCGATGACGAGGCAGAAGCTGCCGCTGGCGGTCTCGACGGACCCGCAGGGCCCTTGGCGCCCCGGTGGCACCGGCCCCGCCGTCGCCAGCTGGTAGTCGCCTGTGGAAGGAGGAGCGGCTGGTTCCTGAAAACACGTGCGCCAAAGGCCCGTCCGGCCGCGTCCCGGCCCCACCACCTCCCGGCACCCCCGTGAGGCCGGGACACGGGCCGTGGCCGTGGCGGGGCGCTAGCGGGTCCCGGGAGCTGGGGAGGGCAGCTGGGTGCCTGGGGTTGCCTCCTCAGGGCTGGGGCACAGTGGGCGGGCGACTGCACGAGAGCCCAGCGCTCGGGGGCCACCCACACACAGGAGCTGCACCGTGTACCGCCCCCGGCTCGGAGCCTCGGCCACAGGCTGGGGGGGCGGGGGCTGTCGTTTCTGACACGGGCAGTGTCCTTCCCAGCCAGCCGGTCACAGTCCCCTCCAGCCCTGGTCGCCACTGCCCCTCACTGGCCCCGTGACCCCCGGGCCTGGGTTCAGCTACGTGTTGGGTGTGGCTGGCAGCAGGGAGGCCCTGGCCCAGGCGACGGGTCCCCACACA
This sequence comes from Eptesicus fuscus, assembly GCF_027574615.1. Classification (NCBI taxonomy): domain Eukaryota; kingdom Metazoa; phylum Chordata; class Mammalia; order Chiroptera; family Vespertilionidae; genus Eptesicus; species Eptesicus fuscus. Next base: position 117,253,387 of record NC_072474.1, on the reverse strand, counting down.
CACAGAAATGGGCCCTAGACCTGGGGTCCCATGCGGGTGCCACTTGACTCGTGGGCACGGCTGCACACACAGACACTCGGGTGCCCCTGCGGGGTCGTGCGGGGGGCCCCGCTCTCCCGTGGACACGCGTCCGGGAGCTGCTGAACCACGCGGGGCTCCTGCTTCCGTGCAGCGGCCCGTGGTTGGCGCCCAGCGGCTGTGGGCCCCGGCGGGTGCCGGCCACGGTCTGGGAGGAGGGTCCTGACCTCGGCCCCCAGGTCTGTGCTGGGCAGGAGCCTCGGGGCGGCGTCCGGGGTGGGGACCCTCCGGGACGGCCCCTCCCCGGGCCCCCAGTGCCCACACCCCCAGTCCCCTGACCGAGGCCTCCGACCCGCCCGCAGGCCCCCCGAGGATGGCCGACAGGGTGGTCCCCCGGCTGGTGGCCCGGCTGGGCCGCACCGTCCGGCTGCCGTGCCCCGTGGAGGGGGACCCGCCGCCGCTGACCATGTGGACCAAGGACGGCCGCACCATCCACGGCGGCTGGAGCCGGTTCCGCGTGCTGCCCCAGGGCCTGCGGGTGAAGGAGGTGGAGCGGGAGGACGCGGGCGCCTACGTGTGCAAGGCCACCAACGGCTTCGGCAGCCTCAGCGTCAACTACACCCTCATCGTCATGGGTCAGTGGGCCGGGCCGGGCCGGGGCGCGGGCCTGAGTCGCCTCCCAGCGCCCCCCAACCCCGTCTGCCTGAGCCGGGCCCCTGCCCCCAGGAGTCCAGTCGCCCCTTCTGAGCCCAGGACGGGGGCCTGACCTCCGTCCCCACCCCCGCCCGGCCCCTCCTCCCCAGGCCCGCTCCTCAGGGAGCCTTCCTTCCCGGGGTCCTGCCGCCGGAGCCGGGCAGCAGGGGCAGCGGGTGGTGCTGGTGCCGGATGGTGTCCCACCGCAGGGCGTGCGGGCAGGCCGGTGGCCTCGGTGTCGGCAGTGACTTTGAGGCTCGGGTTTCGGAGTTCAGAGGGGCCGCGGAGCCAAGGACCTTCTGTTCTCCTGCCTCGGGCCTGGGCGTTGTCCCGGCCACGCCCTGCACTCGCTGCTCCGGCGGCCGCAGCCTTCCCGCGTGCTGCCTGGGTGTCCCTTGGGGAAGGGTCTCTGGGTGTTGGGTCCCCGGGGAAGGGGTCTCCCCAGGGTGGGCCCCTCTCACAAAGCAGGAGCCTGCGCCCCGCTGGGTCCCGGGTGGGGTCCCGGACCTGAGTTGGGGGAGGCTGTCTGGGGAGGGGGCATTCCTCAGCAAGCTCCCCCCCCGCCACGGGGCCCCCTCTGGCTGTGGAATGGGAACACGCGGGCGCCCCCCCACTGTCCACTCAAGGGGAGAAGCGCTGGGCGGTATGCGGGCCATGTCGCTGCCCCAGCCTTCGGCTCCTTGATGTGGGCTAGGGTTACTGCAGCTGCCGCGGCCGCCCCTCCCCCGGCCTGCAGACCCCCCGGAGCCGGGGTGAGGGGCCAGCTCTCAGGCCCCATCCCCCCCCCGCGCCTGTCGGGGTCACCTGCACCCGGGGGGCGGGCTGGGCGGGCCCTGCCCAGCTGTCTCGGGCCTGAGATGTGGGTGTGCCTTTCGAGAGCTTTCCCAGCTGGGCCAGACCCGGGGGCCTGGGAACCAGCCCCGTCTGGGGGGGCAGGGGGAGCCCCTCTCACGGACCCCTCCCCCTGCAGAGGAGACCAGCCCGTCCAGGGAGAGCCCAGGGCACGAGGGCTCCTCCGGGGGCCAGGAGGACCCAGCCAGCAAGCAGTGGGGTGAGCATGGTGACGCCCTGTCCCCTCGGGTGCGGGCAGCCCTCCCGCCGGGGCCCCCCTGACCTCGCGCCGCCCCCCGCAGCGCGGCCCCGCTTCACGCAGCCCTCCAAGATGCGGCGCCGGGTGATCGCGCGGCCCGTGGGCAGCTCCGTGCGTCTCAAGTGCGTGGCCAGCGGGCACCCGCGGCCCGACATCGTGTGGACGAAGGATGACCAGGCCCTGGCGCGCCCCGAGGCCAGCGGGCACCGCAAGAAGTGGACGCTGAGCCTGAAGAACCTGCGCCCCGAGGACAGCGGCAAGTACACGTGCCGCGTGTCCAACCGCGCGGGCGCCATCAACGCCACCTACAAGGTGGACGTGATCCGTGAGTGCGGGGCCGGCGGGGCGGCGGGGCGGGGCGGGGCCGGCGGGCGGGGCGGCACCCACACGCCGTCTCCCCGCAGAGCGGACGCGGTCCAAGCCCGTCCTCACGGGCACGCACCCCGTGAACACCACCGTGGACTTCGGGGGCACGACCTCCTTCCAGTGCAAAGTGCGCAGCGACGTGAAGCCCGTGATCCAGTGGCTGAAGCGCGTGGAGTACGGCGCCGAGGGCCGCTACAACTCCACCATCGACGTGGGCGGCCAGAAGTTCGTGGTGCTGCCCACGGGCGACGTGTGGTCGCGGCCCGACGGCTCCTACCTCAACAAGCTGCTCGTCACCCGCGCCCGGCAGGACGACGCGGGCATGTACATCTGCCTGGGCGCCAACACCATGGGCTACAGCTTCCGCAGCGCCTTCCTCACCGTGCTGCCAGGTGCCCGCCCGCCCCGCCCGCCCGCCCCGGCCGCCAGGCCTGCACAGACACCCTAACCCTCCACACCCTTCCTGTTCTCTTCTGAAGATCCCAAGCCGCCAGGACCCCCCGTGGCCCCCTCGGCCTCCGCCACCAGCCTGCCGTGGCCCGTGGTCATCGGCATCCCAGCCGGCGCCGTCTTCATCCTGGGCACCGTGCTCCTGTGGCTCTGCCAGGCCAAGAAGAAGCCGTGCGCGCCCGTGCCCGCGCCCCCTGTGTCCGCACACCGTGCACCCGGGGCCTCCCGCGACCGCGGCGGCGACAAGGACCTGGCCGTGTCACCGGCCCTCGGCACCGCTGCCAGCGTGGGGCTGTGTGAGGAGCTCGGGGTCCCAGCGGCCCCCCAGCACCTGCTGGGCCCTGGGCCGGCTGCCGGCCCCAAGCTTTACCCCAAACTCTACACGGACGTGCACACGCACACACACACGCACACGCACTCACACACGCACTCGCATGTGGAGGGCAAGGTCCACCAGCACCAGCACATCCACTTCCAGTGCTAGGCGTGCTGCTCGGGGGCTGGCGCACAGCGGGGCGGGCGGGGGCCGCCGGGGCACCTGGAGGTCGGGCCAGGTGGGCGGGCTGAGCACCCAGGCTGTGGGGGGAGGTGCACAGGTGAGGGGCTCGGCCAGCAGCCTGGGCGCCCTGTGCGAGGAGCACGCACACGCACACACACACATGCACACGCACGCTGACCGCAGACGTCCCGCACAGGCCTGCGCCGGTTGCTCTCTGTGCGCACACACACACGCATGCACACACGCACGCACGCTGACCCGCAGAGAGGCCCCGCACAGGCCTGCGCCTGCTGCTCTCCGAGTGCACACACAGACACACACACACACACACACACACACACACAAACACGCTGACTGCAGAGAGGTCCCGCACAGGCCTGCGCCGGCTGCTCTCCGTGCACACACACACGCACGCACACACGCTGACCGCAGAGGCCCCGCACAGGCCTGCGCCGGCTGCTCTCCGAGTGCACACACACACGCACGCTGACCCGCAGAGAGGCCCCGCACAGGCCTGCGCCTGCTGCTCTCCGAGTGCACACACAGACACACACACACACACACACACACGCTGACTGCAGAGAGGTCCCGCACAGGCCTGCACCGGCTGCTCTCCGTGCACACACGCACGCACGCACGCTGACCACAGAGGCCCCGCACAGGCCTGCGCCGGCTGCTCCCCGTGTGCGCACAGCGCTGGCCCTTGCAGGAAGCCCTCGGCCTGTGAGGAGGGTTTCACGGCTGCGGTCGCCGCCCAGCCTGGCAGGAGATCTGAGAGGCCCCCAGCTTAGCAAACCAAAAACCCCCACCCCCGCCCTGCTGGCCCGCCCGTCTCCCTGCTCGGCAGGTGGGGGGCTATTTTTGCCACCACCTGTCCGGTGTGCAGGAGTTCCCCCGGGTGTCCTGGGCCGGGCGTCGGCGTAGCGGGCCCAGGCCCTGTCCGGAGAGGCCGGAGCTCGGCTGGGCGTGCCTCACCCCGGCCTCCCTGCCGGAGAGAAGGGGCCTGGTATTTATATTTAAAAATTAAGATAATAATATTAATGGTGAGAGGAGCGCTGGGCACAGACCCGGCCTCTCCTGGGGCCCAGGGCCACCTGGCCTTGTGGCCGAGCTGGATGTCCCCCAGGGGCCGGGCACCCGCTGCCCCGCTGCCCGAGGGGGCCCCAGACCTCTGTAATTTTATATAGAGTTTGAGCTGAAGCTTCGTATATTTAATTTATTTTGTTAAACAAGAAAATGTGCATCCTTTTTCTCTAAACTAGTGTTTCTGCCTGTGCATCTCTGTACAGATGAGTGACGTGTGTGTGGGCCTGCGTCTGTACATGTGTGTGTGCATGTGGGTCTGTGTCTACACGTCTGTGTCTGTGGGGGCCTGTGTCTACACGTGTGTGTGTGAGTGCACCATGGGCCTGTGTACACGTGTGTGGACCGGTGTCTGTACATGTGTGTGCGTGCACATGTGCCTGTGTGGGCCTGCGCCTTGGGCTCTGCGTGCCGTGGCTGGGCCTGAGGTCCGGCCTGGGCCCTGGGTGTCCAGGGCTCACTCAGTCCCCTGGACAGAAGCCCTGCCCCCCACACGCCTCCGTGGTAGCTGTAGCCCCGGCCCCCGGCCCAGGGAAGGCCCCTCTATGGGTGCAGCCCCCATGACCCCACCTTCTGGGGCTCAGCTGGCCCTCAGAGGGCTGGGCCGGGCTGTGAGGTCACCTCCACCCAGGCCCCTCCTGCCTGCGGGGCACCCCCGTCCAGCCGCCCCGGGCTGTGCGCAGGCCTTGCTCCCAGTGGGGAAGCTGAGGCTCCAAGGCCGTGGCCGGCGCTGTGGGCGGGGCTTCCTCCGGCCCCCGGGTGCAGCCTCTTGGGAGAAGGCACTAAGATGGCGTGATTATAGCAAAGCCGCCGGCGGAGCGTCTGGCAGGGGGGCAAGGCCTTGCTGGGGTCCAGGGCACCGCCGGCCGGCGCTGGGTCTCGGCTTCTCCGACCGGGACAGGCTCTGACCTGCTGGATGGGAGGCCCACCGTCCTTCCCAGGCCCTGCTGGGCTCCCCAAGGTCAGGGCGGGGCACCCCTCCCTCAGCTTCTCACACTGGGGGCCCCTCCTCGCTGGCTCCCAGGGCAGGGCCCCCAGGGCCTCCGTGCTGTGCTGGAAAGGGGTCCCTGACGGGTGCCCTTATCCTACCATCGTCCCACATGCTCCTTGGGGACCCCACTCCTGTCCCCCAGGAGGCAGGGCCAGCCCCGGACAAGGCCCAGGTGCTGGAGACCACCTGCGGGGACACGGGGGCCTGGGCCCTAGCGGCCGGGTGCCCTGCCGTGAGCGGGCGGCTGTGGGGGCTGCAGTGACCGAGCAGCCGTGGGGCCCACAGAGGGTGGCCCACAGCCGTGTTCACCAGACAGCAGGCGTGGGGGTGGGGAAGCAGCATGGTTGGGTTTTAGTCAAGGGGGGAGGGGGAGGGGAGCGACCTTGGTAGCAGGGAGACCTCTGTCCAGGGGTGGAGAGACCTTGGGCAGTGTGCCATCTGGACACAAGGTCGGGGAATAGCGAGGGCCGGCCCTCGGGGTGGGGGCAGCTCCCAGAGCCTCTAGGAGACCGAGAGCCCGGCCCTGTGCCTGGGCCCTTCTTGGCCTCATGTCCAGTGCTGTCCACGGGGCCCAAGGGGCGGCCCTCCGCCCCAGGGAAGTCTCATGAGCAAGGCAGGCTGGCAGAGCCCGGGGCCTGGGCTCCCCACCCAGGAGGCCGTTTCAGGGGTGCTGGGCTGTTCAGGGACCAAGCCCCCTACCCAGGGCCACACCCTGGCTCCGCCCCCCTCCTCCCTTCTCGTGTCTCTCCTGCTCCCTCGTCCTCAGGTGCTGCCAGGAGGGAGTCGGCTCCCCGACCTCCAGGCCCTCAGCCCCAGCCCCAGCCCCAGCTGTGACCCCCACGCCGTCCTGTCCCTGGGCTGTCTCCAGCTCAAAGCTGCCTGCCCTGACCCCTGGGTGACTTCAGGGCCCACAGGACGCCCCTCAGCCTCGGCTCTGTCCCCCACGTTGCAGAGGTGCATGGAGCTGCCCTGCCCCACACCCCCGGACGGAATCTCACTTCCTTACACCCCGCGTGGACAGTCCTGGGTCCCTTCCGTGGTGGGTCGGACGGGGAGAAGGCGGGTGAGGTGTGCAGGCTGCAGAGTCTCCGACAGGGGCTCCCTGAGGGGTGCCAAGTCCCCCCTGACCAGCGTTGACACTGGCTCACAGGCAGACCCTGATGGGCTGTGGCTCTGCCCACGGTCACCCCCGCTCTGCTCCCTGGAGGACGCCCAGGCCAGGCTCTGGGTGCAAGGGGGGCCTGGGGTGGGGGGTGTGGCCGTGGGGGGCTTGGTGGGCAGGACACGCCAGGGTGCCGGGAGGAGTCAGGGACTAGCCTGTGGGCTCTGTGGGCGGAGCCCTGGGCTCCCTGGCCCCTGCGCGTTGCCCCGGACTTACACGGACCGGGCCCCCAAATGCCCTTGGCCACAGGCAGAAAGGCCGGTGGGCAGCTGCCAACTCTGGGTTCACCCACAGGGACACAGATGCCGCTGTCCCAGCTCTGCGGGGTCCTCTGGGCGGCGGCGGGGGGGGGGGGGGGCCTGGGCCCTGCCCTGGAGCTCAGTCTGGAGGTGGAGGAGGGGGATCAACTGTGTCCTCCGAGTGACCCCCAGACCAGGCCGGGCTGGGCCATTTCGGGAGACCCCTGCTGTCCTCGGTGGGCGTAGGGTGCTGGGTGGGCGGGGTGCCAGGCGGGCACAGCCCCAGGCGCTCTGATCCGCGCTGGGCACAGTCGGCTGGTCCCCTTGAAGGCGGGGAACTTGAAAGGGTGGCCTGGGCTCTGCCACCCTCGGGTGTGACTGCCCTGCCGCTGCCCAGCCCGCCGGCTTCAAAGGAGAGCCGAGCCGCCCGCAGCTGTCCTGCGGGGCCGGGCTGATGCCAGGGATGGGCAGCACAACAGAGGCCAGGATGAGGGGCCCGGGGGGCAGCCCCACCCCCCGGGCCTTGTGTTGGGAGGCCTGGCAGGAGATCAGAGCCCTGTCCTGGGGCCGGGCCAGGCGACCTGGGGCAGGAGCTCAGGGTGTGGGACGCAGGAGCACGGGGTGCCGGTGGACACAGACTTGGCTTGGCACCCGGAGCAGAGGGTCAAGGACTCCTGGGGGTGCTGTGTGGGGTTCACAAGGGCCTGGACCTGCTGGAGGGACTGATAGGGGTGCCCCCAGGTGACCTTGCCCAGACCCAGGGCACAAGGACATGTGGGCCTGTGGGGCGGGGGGCTGCTGTGAAGTGGGGTACAGAGACAGGGACTCCCTGTGTGGGAGCTGGGCCCCTGGGCTGGGACGTGGGAGGCATCCCTGCCCTGTGCCTGGCACCAGCGTCAGGCGTGAGAAGCTCTGGTGCCCGCCCAGGGGCTGTGGAGGGGGTGGGTCCTGGGGCAGGTGGGCCCGGCAGCTGGGCTGCCTCTGAGCCTGTGTGACCTCGCCCAGGCCGGGCTGGGCTCAGGGCCTTCACAGGACAGGCTGGGAGGGCCCTGGGGTGGGTGGGGGGGAGCCGGGGGCCACATGGGAACTGGGACCCTGGGGTTCGAGGTTTAAGTTAAGGGCTCAGGACACTGTCTCTCAGGAAACACATGCCTGCGGTGTCGTTCCTGCCCAAGGCGGTGCCTGGGCCCTGACAGAGGCCACCCCGGGGTCCCTTTCAACCCCACAGTGGAGCCCGCCTGGAATGGGAGCCCCGTGGGCAGGCAGGACCCGGGAGGCGGCTGAGTGGGCCTGGCCTCTGGAAGCAGAGGGAGGGTCCCCGGTTTCCCAGGCCCCGCCGCCCCACTGTGCGCAGGGTCAGTGTGAACCAGGCACCGTCAGGCCCAGCAGGGCTTGGACCTGAAGTTGGGCTTCCGGTCCGGGCAGGACCTTGTGCCACAGCCTCTCCGCAGCCTCTTCCCCGGCGCCCGGGCCCAGACCCTCAGGCACCCCCGCCACGCCCCTGTCCCACGGCACGGACTGCCCGCCCTGCCTGCCCGCAGGGCCCCGTGACCGTCCACGGTGTCCTCCTGATTTCCCCCTCCCTTTCTCCCTAAAATATACTTTTATTGATTTCAGAGAGGAAGGGAGAGGGAGAGAGAGAGAAACATCAATGATGAGAGAGAATCATGGACCGGCTGCCTCCTGCACGCCCCCCACTGGGGATCGAGCCCGCAACCCGGGCCTGTGCCCTGACCGGAATCGAACCGTGACCTCCTGGCTCAGAGGTCGACGCTCACCCCCCAGGCCATGCCGGCCGGGCTCTCCCACCCTTTACTCCACCTGGGTGTCCCCCACCCCAGCCCTGGTCAGTCCTCTCCTTGGGTCTGAGCCCCGAAGGCCAGCACACCCCCAGCCCCAGCCCAGCACCCTGGTCCCTGGGCTGCTGCCTGTGCAAGGTTTGGGCATCGGCCGGGGCAGGGCGAGGCTCTGGTGAGGGGCCCTCAGCACATGCTTCTCGGGGTGCAGGTGGTTTCTTTGGGGAGGGCCCTGACTTTGGTGTTTGTCTGGGTGAGAAGACAGCGTGTGGGTCAGGCCCAGCGGCCGCCTCCGTGGCCCGGGGCTTCCTAGGCTGCAGCCGCGTCCGGGCCGGGCTGAGCGCCCACTCGCCTTCACTCCGAGACCCCAGGCCACGCCAGCAGCCTGCAGGCCCCTCCCCCGCCCCCTGGCCCTGGCGCAGGCCTCTCTCCTGGGCCGAGGGGCACGGGCCACCCCCAGAGGCGGCACTGAGCCACACCCTCCCACCCCTATGGGCCGCCCGGCACCCAAGCTCTGGGGAGGGGCGCATGCTGCTCGCTTGGGTGGGGGAGACCCCGGGCGGGAAGGTGACCTCAGACGCCCCGTGGTGGCTGCGCTGAGACACACGCCGGGTCCCAGGAGGCAATCGGGGGACGGTGAAGGGTCGGCAGCAGCCCCAGATGAGGGCGGTGCGTGGGCCTGAGGTCCCCCTGCCCGGCGCAGCGTGCCCCACCCCCACGCCCGCGGCAGCCGCCTGGCATCTGGCCCTGGGCCACAGGTGAGGGCCGGGGTCTGGCTGGGCCCCGTGGCGGTGGAAGGGGGTGCGTGTGAGTCCCGGCAAGGGTGAGCTGTCCGACCCGTGTCCCCCAGACACCTCCCGGGCAGGAAGGAGGGCTGCTCAGGATGCCCGGGACAGACGGGAGGAGGCTCCCTGAGGACTCGCTGCCCCTGCCCCTGGGGGCCACAGGGGGCCACGGGCCGTGTGGGGCCGAGGAGGAGGCTGGCAGCAGGCCGGGTATTTGCCCAAAGGCGGCATCCACCCTGAGGGGGCGGTGTAGGTGGGCCTTGGGGGGCAGGCCCTGGCCGGAGGGACGGGGACTCGCATGGGGGGCGGGGGTAGCGGGTCCCACCCAGACCCCGACCTTCCGGGAAGCCGCCCGTCTCCAGGGCTGAGCCTTCCGTTGACGGCTGCCCCAGCATCATCTCAGCAGCCGTTTCCACCCCCCAGCCGGGCAGCCCGAGCTGCTCACTCCCCGGCCAGACCCCTCCCTCCGCCATGCCCTGGGACCCGGTCTCGGGGGGCGGGGGTTATACCTCCAGGACCTTGGGGCCACCCAGCTGCAGGCCTGCCAAGCGAGCAAGGGGCAGCCAGCTCAGGGTGGCACGGACTCTGCCCGCTGACACCCACCTCCCAGCCTCCTCTGTGAGGGGTGTCACTGCCGGCTCCCACGAGGACGGCCCAGCGGCCCAGCATCTGGTGCCGCGGCCAGCGCCCACGTGCCCCTCCGGGTCAGCACTCGGCCCTCCTGGCCCCACTCTGCAGCCCGGGCAGCGCCTCCCGCCTCAGTGCTCACAGCCGAGGCCTCAGGGGCCCGCAGCCACCCAGCCACTCTGACCCTCGGTCTCCTCTTCAGTGGCCGAAGGGAGGGCACAGGTGACTGCATGGCTCGGAGGCGAGCCCAGGCCTGGCTCCTGAGGGTACGGAGTGGCCCCAGGCCTCACAGAGGCGAATTCCTTCTTCTTTCACAGCTTTTTCCTCCATTTCCCCACGCTTCCCCCGAAGCCGCCCTCCACGGTTCATTCCTGGATCGCCTCCAAGACCATCGCTCCCGCGCCCGTGGCGGCCACAGAGCTCCTTTGACGGTCACGGAGCCGGACCCACAGCAGGGATGGGGCAGCCGGGAGAGCCCCCCGCCCCCACCCACCCTCCGTGCCTTCACCAGGGGGTGCACAGGGGGTGCTGGGACCCCCGCCCGGGGCTCTGCCGGGCTGAGCCTGTGCCCAGTTCTGTGAGGACGGCGCCCCCACTCCGCCTGCCTGGAGCCCAGCCCTCGGGCTCCCCCGGTGAAGGGCCGATGTCACCAGGGCGTGGTCTTGGAGCACGGCAGGGTGCGAGGGTCCGAGGGTCCGAGGCAGGGTGTCCGAGGGTGGGACTGCACTGCCTGCTGGTGGCGTGGGGGCTGCAGACGGGACGCCGGGCCCACTGGGAAATGGATGGCGCTTGGCTTGGGGTGTCTGTCCTCTGCCCCGTTCCTCCCGTGGGCTCAGGAGGGCGGGCTCTGCGCCCATTCCTGTACCCAGTGGTGCTCACTCGTGTTGGTGGGAGAAGGGGTGGCTGGACCCAGGATGTGGGCTGTGGCCCCGCCGCCTCCATCCTGCCTCCTGCAAAGGCCCCCTGAGCAGGGGCACCCAGAGGCTTGGGGACGGGGGCTGGGTGGACAGACAGGACACGTGGGGGGGCCCGGCGGGCAACAGGACGTGATGCCCAGGGGAAGGTGCTGGCAGGCCCTGCCTCCGTGCGCGGGGGCCGCTCGTGGGGGCGCTGGGGAGAAGGCAGGACGCTTGGCCGGGACAGGCCCCAGGCCCCAGGCCCCAGGCCCCAGGCCCCAGGCCGGCCGCCGGTGCCCGCAGCTGGCGCTCACAGAGCTCACAGGTTGGCCGGAGGAGCCTTGCTTGGCTGCAAACACAAACATCGCCCACGGGGCCCGTCAGGGGCAGCGCTGGGCGGGGAGCAGGCCCAGAGCGGGGCACAATCCACCCTTTGTTCCCGAGGCCGCCGGGAGTCTGCGGGCCAAGAGGAAATGGGGGGGGGGGGAGCGCCAGCCAGCAGCCTCACCCACCGCAGACCTCTCGCCAGGGCCCGTGGACGCCAGGCCCAGCCCAGCCGAGGGGCTCCTGGGAGGGGCGGGTGCACCCAAGTCCCAGGCCAGCGCTCTGGGCACCCTCCAGGGGGAGGCAGGTCCCCATGGCTGGGGCCTGGAAGCCCATGGCCACCTCCCAGGTCTCCCCCCTTCACCTCCAGCAGCCCCGTCAGGCGCCCCCCTCCCCCACCCGTGAGACTGCTGGGGCGCCTGGGAGGGCCACCCTGAGCAGGCAGAGGGCAGGTCCTGGGCAGACCCTGCTCCCATCAGAGGAGGCCCCTGCCCACCGACCATACCCCCTGCTCTCTCCCCCCACCCCGGCCCCAGACTGAAGGAGTGGGGGGCGGGGGGCTGGCCCAGGCCCACCCTGCTCCTTGCTGCTCCCCAGAGCCCGGCAGACGGGACCGACAGGGTTTGCCCCTCCTCAGGCAGCCAAGCTGGCCCCTCACCCGCCGAGGAGGGTCGCGGGTCTGAAGGGTGCTACGTCCTGTCAGGCTACCCAGGGCCACTGATGGGACGTGTGCCGTGAGTGCATGTATGTCTGTGTGCATGCGTGTGCATGTACCTGTGGGTGCAGGTGGCTGTGTGGGGCTTGAGACCCCTTCTGTCCCCCCGACACCTCCCTTCGTGCCGTATCGCCCCACAATGGGACGGAGGACCCCTGGGGCCTGTTCGGGAGGGTCCCCCAGGACGGCCCCCCGAGGGAGGTCTCCATCTCAGTGAGTCGCGGCCTCGCCTGAGCTGTGCCTCCTGAGGGGTGGCGCCTGAAGTCCCTTTGTTGCGCCTCGATCCTCCCCCCGAGGCCGAGCCTGCCCCTCGCTGGCAGATCCCACCAAGACAGGCTCCCGCCACCGGCCCGGCTGGGCCCCCGCAGGTGCCACCTGGGGACGGGCACCCAGAGGGGACACAGCAGTTCTCGGGTGCCAGGCAGGAGCAGCGGGGGCGGGCCACCCTCACCTCAGGTCTGCGAGCTGGACCCTGGGGCTGGCCTCGCCCGAGCCCACCTGGAAGTGGGAGGCACCAGGGCAGGGGGCCTGTCCCAGGACGGCTGGGCGGGCGGGCGGGTGCTGCGTGGCGAGGGGCAGGGGCTCGGGAGGCCGGAGCCTGGCCCTGCACGGTGAGGCGGGTGTGGGGTAACCGCCGTGCCGACCACCACAGGGGCTGCCGAGGCCTTGGCCGTGGTGCCAACTGCTTCCGGGAAGACCAGGCTCGGGCAACATGGCCCCACGCCCGAGAGGGGCCCACCCCTGGTTTTGGGGTGCCCCTGGCCCACCGGGCCTCTCCCTGACTCCCCCAACGGCTGGGTCTGCTGGACTCCCCACCAGCCTTCGCTGCCCCTGCCCTGCCCCCAACGCAGGCCTCAGACCACAGCAACCCCCTGGGCGGTTTCTCAGTCGCGCCCGCCACAGGGCTGGGGCCCCTCCGTCCCCCTGGAGGCCCAGGGAGGCCGGCTGCGGCTCTGCAGAGAGCACCTGGGCTGCAGCAACAGGGCCCCAGGGCGGGGCTGACTTCCTGTGGCCTCAGCACCCGGCACCCAGGGAGCAGCCCGGGTGCTAGGTGTGCCCGGCCCCGGGGTCTGGCCTCTGGGACGCCTTTGCCCCGGGGGCCTGGGGCTCAGCATGGGCAGTGAGAACAGACTCCCCGGGAGGGTCAGGGACCGCAGGCTGAGCCCGCCCTTGCCTCTGGTGCCCGGGAGGGTGGCCCTGGGATCAGGAAAGACCTCGGCCATGGGGGGGTCCCAGGAACCTCTGCGTCTGCCCAGGGCCAGCTGTGAGGTCTCCAGGGACCACTGCTCATCTGTTCACCCCAAACCCCTGCAAAGCACCGGGCTGTCTCGGGAAGCTCTGGGTTGCAAAGTCCATAGCCGTCGTCTCATGTTTTGCTGCTGAAGCGGAAGCGGCCGGAGACACGGCTCTTCCAGGGCCAGGCTGTGGCCGGCGAGCCCAGCGCGCAGCCCGGGGTCCTGGCCCCGGTGGGAGGACCGGTCGGGCCTGGGGGCCCTGGAAGCCGCACGACAACCACGCCGGCTCTCAGCTCAGATGCCGGGTGCCTGGGGTCAGGGGTCATGGCCTGGAGGGCACCCTTGGAGCACAAGGCATCTGCCAGGCGCTGGGCTCCCTGAGGGGCCCGGCCTGCAGCCTGGCGGGCTGTAACCAGGGTGCCTATGGGCAGGCCTCGCGTGCCCCCAGCTGGCCAGCTGGGGCCTGGAGTGAAAGGCTCGGTCTGGCTGAGGGCCGGGTCCAGGCGCCGCTGGGGGTTTGCGCCGAAGCCTCGGGCGCTGCTGTGGGCGCCTCCTCCTGGGCCTGGCGCCCCCTCTGGGCCCTGCCCGGGGTCTGCACCGGCCCTGCTCCCGGCCGGGCCCAGCGTGTTTGGGGGCGGGGGTGGGTTTCCAGGCCTGAGCAGGGGGGTTGGGGGCAGGCACCGTGGTCGGACCGCGCTGGCAAGGCGGGGAGCTGGCCTGGCGTGGCCACGGAGCCCGGCGCCGGCCTCACGGTGGAGGGGGCGTCGGGGTGTCTGCGCGGCGAGTGAGTGAGAACGCTTCTGGGCTCACGTTACAGTTTCCACTGGAAAAACAGCCGTTTTGAAAGTTGGCTGAGCTTTTAACATCGCAAATACACCAGCTTCCTGAGGAGCTCGCCGAGTGAAGTGGCCGCGGCCGCCGCACGGCGCCCGCCAGCTGGAGCGGCCGGCGGCCGGGAGGCGGGGACCGAGGCTGCGTGGCCGCGTCGGAGGCCGCTGTCCCGGAGGGTCCTCACCCCGGTGGTCATCACCTGGCCCGTGGTGGGCAGGCTTCCCAGCTCCCTCCACGCCCCACGGGCCACAGCGGCTGCCCCCCACCCCAAGGCTAGGGCGCCTCTGCCTCCAGCTGCTGATCCGAGTCCTGTGGGCACGTTGTCCACGCGTCACCGCCGGGCGTTCTGCCGGGACGGGGCACAGACTCCCCGGAAGGTCAGGGACAGCAGGGTGCACGCCCAGGTGGTGGGGTCTCAGGGCGGCCGGGGCTTCGTGAGGCCGTCAGCTGGAGCTGCTGCGTGAGTGTGCGGTATGCACGCACCTGGGTGCACACGTGTGTTTGAGCATGCGTGTACACAGCGGGAGTCAGCGTGTTCCTCATCTGCCCACACGCAGGTCAGGTCTCTGGGAGGGACTGAGGTCCTGTTGGCCGGGGGTGGGCGTGCTGGGCCCAGGCAGGCGTCCTCGGGGAGGGGCCCTGATCCCCGTGTCCCCCACGCCAGGCGCCCGCCGGCCTGTTTTCTTTGGAAACAGCGAACATTCCTGGTGCCGCGTGCTGACATGCAGATGACAAAGGTGCCCACGGGGTAGGCGGGACCCCCGCCCGCCCGCCCGGCCGCGCTCCCAGGTCCACGGAAGGCTCCGTCCGATGCCAAAAACATCTGGAAACGCTTCCGAGGACCGGATCCGAGCTCTTCGCACTTGGAAGCCGGCCGCCGTGCAGGACGAGGAGGCGGCGGCTCCAGCCCGTGCTTGGCCCCCGCCCGCCCGCCAGGGGTGCCCCAGCCCCGGGTGACTCTGGGACCAGCTCCCGGGAGGTTTCTCACGGCAGGAGCTGGAGAGGGTCCAGAAGGCTGAGCGCTGGCCCGATCCTCAGCCGGCCGAGCTGCCCTGCGGCCCTGGGTATGTGTGAGGGGCCCCTCCTCTGACACCGGGTCTTGTCGAATGTCCTCGTGAAGGGTGACCCTGTGGAGAATTCTAGAAGCCACGGTGGCCCAGCTATCCTCTCTCCCGAGGTGGGGACGCCAGAGGGGCCCCACGGTGACCCCAGCCCCGCGGCATGCGCCAGGAAAGCACTCCTGTGGCTCCGTGCGCCTCGGGCGCCAGGGAGACGGGCCGGGTCTGCGCTGCCCGCCAGCACGGGCCGGGCTCCAGGCTGGGCCCCGCAGAGAAAGCAAACCCCAGCCCAGGACGCCCGCTCGGGCTCCGCCGGCTCCCAACTAGTCGCCGGGGGTCTTGGCTCAGGAAAGTCCTGAGGCAAATCATTCTTCCACCACATTTAGGCCCAGACTTAAAAGCGCAGAAACCAGAGGCAGCGAAAGTGGATGGAGCGAAGCAGACGAGCGTCCCAAGGTCTGCACGGGCCAGGCCGTGGCTCCACTGCTGGGGTCACCCCAGGCTCCGTGGACGCGGGAGGGTCCTCGCCCGGGGGCCTGCTCACGCCCACCCCTGCTGGAGGCCCGGATGAGCTGTTACGCGCCATTCACGCATGGTGCACATGGCTGGGGTGTGTCCAGAGGGGCTAGGAGAGGCCACCACGTCCTGTGCCACGTCTGGACCCTGAGGGCAACGAGGAGCAGGGGGCTGGGCGTGGCTCGGGGCCTCGGTTTCCCTGACGCAGTCACGAGGCTGCATTTGCCACCCCCGGTGGGGTGGACTCCGCCCTGGATGCTGAGTCAGCCCGCCCTGCGGGGGCTCGATGGGGCGGCTGGGGAGGTGGGTGCTGAGGCTTCTGTGTGGGAGGAAACACGTTTTCTGGGGTGGATTTACGGGCTTTCGAAGGTCCTGACCCCAGCCAGGAGCTCCGCCCCACCACGGGGTCTGCCAGGTGTCTCTTCGAAGAGCCTGGGCTCCCCGTGCCCCCACCTGGCACGTGAGACCCCACCCGCCACACGCCTCCTCTGAGGACGCAGCCACGCCCCACGGCTCAGTGACAGGCGACTGGCCACATGGAAACGCCAGAGGAAGCCAGACGAGAACCACGGAGCCACTGCCCTGATACCGGCTGGTGTCCGTGGCCACTGCTCAGAAAACATGCGGGCAGGCATGTGTGTGCATGTGTGCGTTTGCACGCGTGAGTGTGCGAGCATGTGTGTGCATGTGTGCATTTGTACGTGTGAGTGTGCGAGCATGTGTGTGCATGTGCAGCCGGCTGTCGGCCGGGAGCAGGGCCTCAGCCTCCACGCCCCTTGGCGTTTCTGCGTGTGAGGTCCTTCCCATGGGACGGGAGGACGAGGCTGACAGGCGAACCTGAGCGGACCTGGTGCCGGGGCTCGGGCAGCGGGCGCTCCTGCCTGCAGGTCACACAGGTCAGGTGCCTCGCGGGGTGAGTGTGGTCCCCGGGCACGGGGCGTGTCTGCCATGGTGGCCTCTCCTGACTTGCATGGATGGTGGCAGGGACCTCAAGGGCAGACCTGGTGGGTCCCGTGGGGAGGTCCCTCAGGAGGACTGGGCCCGAGGGCTTGCACCCCTGCTCCACCGCCAGAGTGCGGCGGCGCGGCCCCCAGTGCGACAGAGGATCGGAGGGCAGCCCAGCACTGCCCGCTAAGAACTCTAGGAATTTCCTCCCGGCCTGAAAGGCACTCATTCACAGCCTCCCTCCAGGCACGGCCGGGGCGGAAGGGCCTGTGTGATGGCCGCCGAGAGGGCCGTGCTCCTGGGGGAGGCGAGGAGGACAGGGGGCTGTGGCCCAGGTGCTCCGGGGGCTCCGTGGAGGCTGCAGGACCCCGACCTGCCTGCCGAGTGTCTCGGAGCGGACTGTCCTCGGGCAGCCCCCAGCCCCACCTGCATCAGCCCTGGAGCCCCATCATGCTGGAGCTCCCTCCCTGCTGCAGACCCCCGATATCCGCTCATCTCCAGGCTGAACCCCATTCCCAGGCCTCCCCCCCATCCCGGTTTTCCAGGGTCAGGGAGGCCTTAGGGCGCACTTGGCGGGCTGGGCCCTGGTGCCCTGAGGCCTTCATTGTAGGTGGGGGGGTGCGGCCATGTGCTCCCTGAGGAGGGCACCAAGCAGGACTTGCTCACTCCCCACTTGGGCCACGGAGCCACGGAGGAGCTCACAACCACGCTGGAAGACCCCGACCCAAACGGGGCCCCGTGCTCATTAGACCCAGCGACCCGCCCACAAGCAGGGACTGAAAGTGAGACCTGGCCCGGAAGGCACAGAGCAGCCCAAGAAGATGGTGTGGCCGGGCGGGGCCCTGGGCCGGGGGGGGTGGGGGGGGGGGGTTCTGAGTGGGATGGCTGGTGGGAAGGCGGCAGAAGAGGGGTCCCAAGGGAGAGGGGGCTTGAGGGAGAGGGGACCAGGGTCCTGGGTGGCGGCCCTGCCCCAGGCTGGGCCGTCTCTGGGGCCTGAGAAGCCAGCGTGAGTGGACTGCCTCCCACTCGCTCCGTCTTGGGCTTGAAGGAAGCGGTGTCACCTTGCGATTAAAACAGGATGAGGAACCATGAAGACCAGGATGGGGTGCGCTGTCCCCCACGGAACTGTGTCACGTTGAGCCACGGGGAGTCAGTCACCGGGAACAGTGTCACGTTGAGTCACGGGGAGTCAGTCAGGGGAACAGTGTCACGTTGAGCCACGGGGAGTCAGTCACCGGGAACAGTGTCACGTTGAGTCACGGGGAGTCAGTCACCGGGAACAGTGTCACGTTGAGCCACGGGGGGTCAGTCAGGGGAACAGTGTCACGTTGAGTCACAGGAGTCAGTCACCGGGAACAGCGTCACGTTGAGCCACGGGGAGTCAGTCACCGGGAACAGTGTCACGTTGAGTCACAGGAGTCAGTCACCGGGAACAGTGTCACGTTGAGTCACGGGGAGTCAGTCACCTGGAACAGTGTCACGTTGAGCCACGGGGAGTCAGTCACCGGGAACAGCGTCACGTTGAGCCACGGGGAGTCAGTCACCGGGAACAGTGTCACGTTGAGCCACGGGGAGTCAGTCACCGGGAACAGCGTCACGTTGAGCCACAGGAGTCAGTCACCGGGAACAGTGTCACGTTGAGTCACAGGAGTCAGTCACCGGGAACAGTGTCACGTTGAGCCACGGGGAGTCAGTCACCGGGAACAGTGTCACGTTGAGTCACGGGGAGTCAGTCAGGGGAACAGTGTCACGTTGAGTGACGGGGAGTCAGTCACCGGGAACAGTGTCACGTTGAGTGACGGGGAGTCAGTCACCGGGAACAGTGTCACGTTGAGTGACGGGGAGTCAGTCACCGGGAACAGCGTCACGTTGAGTGACGGGGAGTCAGTCACCGGGAACAGTGTCACGTTGAGTCACAGGAGTCAGTCACCGGGAACAGTGTCACATTGAGCCACGGGGAGTCAGTCACCGGGAACAGTGTCACGTTGAGTGACAGGGAGTCAGTCACCGGGAACAGTGTCACGTTGAGCCACGGGGAGTCAGTCACCGGGAACAGTGTCACGTTGAGCCACAGGCACACGTGACAGGATGTCACAGACGACAGTCACCAGGCCTGAGCTGCTGGCCAGCCCTGCGGGTGGTCAGTGCAAGACTCTGCTGGGGCTCCTCAGGCTGCGGCCCCACCTCCCGGCTCTGCACCTGCCTGATCAGAAAGCCTCCCAATCGCTGCTCACGGCACCCGTGGTGTAGGGGCGCCAGGAAGGTAGTTTCAAGGCCTAGGAAACCAGGAAACGCTTTATTTGATGGCACTGCCGGAGCGCTGCATTGAGGAGAAGCGGACAATCCTCCCACTGCCTCTCGTGAGCTTGTGGTGAGCGCGTGGCGGGCGGCTGGAGCGTGGCGGGCAGGGCAGGATGTCACCTCCTGGGCGGGAAGCCCCCGAGGCTGGCAGACCCTGCGGAGCACAGACCAGAGACACCGTGTGAGCACCAGCAGCCCCGAGGCACCAAGCGGAAGCTCAGACAACTCAGGAACACGTGCTGCCACACACGCCACGCTGGTCACGTGCTCTCCAAGGGAGGCGGCGGTCCTTGCCTGACTGCTGCCTCTGCAGGAGCCCCGAGATGCTGATGGGCGGCCTGGGTGCCGGGGCCGAGCCCCCTCCTCCCGCTCTGCCGGCCGCCTGGAGGCCGAGGCTTTGGGACGACCCCCGGCCGGGCATCAGCACAGGTGGGATCCTAGGAGCAAGGTCACAAAGTCACCAGCGCTTCAAATGACTTTGGCAACATCATACTTTTTTAGTTTTAAAGGCCACGTGTTGATTAAAACACACGTTCCCAGTGCCCAGGAGGAGGTCATGCCCTGTGCTTGGGCGATGGCACAGGGACAGCGGCACACGCAGTGCTCGCCAGGCAGCTTCTGATGCGTGTGGCTGCCCCTCACCAGGGCCCGGTGCCTGCTCTCAGCAGGCCCTCCCACTGCTGTCCTCTGTGCTGGTGACCACAAAATCCAGGAGTCACAATCGCAGGCACCTGCGGGAGGGCCAGTCCCCAGGCAGTGGATGGGGTGAGGGGGCCGGGTCCCAGGCAGCGGGCGGGGTGAGGGGGCCGGGTCCCAGGCAGTGGATGGGGTGAGGGGGCCGGGTCCCAGGCAGCGGGCGGGGTGAGGAGGCCGGGTCCCAGGCAGCGGGCGGGGTAAGGGGGCCAGTCCCCAGGCAGCGGACGGGGTGAGGGGGCCGGGTCCCAGGCAGCGGGCGGGGTGAGGGGGCCGGGTCCCAGGCAGCGGGCGGGGTGAGGGGGCCGGGTCCCAGGCAGTGGATGGGGTGAGTGGGCCGGGTCCCAGGCAGCGGGCGGGGTGAGGGGGCCGGGTCCCAGGCAGCGGGCGGGGTGAGGGGCTGGCACAGTCCTGCATGGGAGCTGTGGTCAGGCAGCGGGTGGGGTTGCCCCATGCACCGGGGCGTGGGCACAAGTGTGGCTCTGGGCTGGGGAGGATGCGAAGGCCACGGCTGGACGGTGGCAGGCGGCCAAGTGTGGACGTGGCCTTTGGCATGGGAAGCCAACAAGGGGCTCTAGGAGGGGTGGGGGCACCCGCCTGACCTCGGTGCCCAGGCAGAGCCCTGCGCAGATGCGGGCCCACGTCTCAGGCAACGGGCTGGGTCGTGGGTTATGCTCTGTTCAGGGGGTGGCAAAGGGCAGCCCAAGGGCCAAACCAGCTCCTGCCTCCGTCAGCAGCTGTCGGGACACCATGTGCCATCGGCTCCCCGCCCGCCTGCGAACCCTGAGACGAGACGTTGCAGCCACGCAGGGCGCCTGGGAGCTGCTACTAACAGGAACAGCCTGAGTTACATTTTAACTTCAGAAAAGCGAACCATAACGTGGTCCGCACAGCACGATCCCCAACGCACAGCGGGCTGGAAAGCAGCACGAGAGACCTCCTTTCTCACTCCCCACCCTGAACGTCCTTCGGGAGCTGCCCGGGGACCTACCTGAGCGCCTGGGACCCGCTGGTGCGACTTGGCGTCAGGCTGAGCTGCTGAGGGCCGAGGTGGGAGACGCTGCCTGCAGGCATGGGGGAGGGGGGTGAACACAGCGCTGCTTCAGGAGGACACACCTGCTGTCCCGCCCACGCCCACACTGCGCCCTGCACACCCCCCCCCAACTCAGCCGGCACCCCTGTGCACCGAGAGCTTTCACACCACCACCCTGAGCAGCCGCGTGAAGGCCACAGGGCTGCTCAGGGCGGGCTGCGGCTGGCCTCCGCCTGTGCTGTGTGGTGGCGAGGGCGAGGCCGGGGCACAGGGCGCTCAGCACTCGCCCCCACACTCCACTCCTGTCTTCCGCTCCCGTCACTGTCCTCAGAAGCTCTCGGCTCTGAGGAGAGGGTGGGGTCGGCGGTACCGACCGGGGCTGAGGTGCCACCTCCCCCAGCCCGCGTCGCCAGGCTTATGAGAACCATTCCTGATGCAAAGGCCGGCTGTCTGTCAGTGAGACCAGCGGCACGCGTGGCCCTAGCAGCCCTGCTGTGGAGGACGGTGGCGGACAAAAGGCAGAGACGGGGAGAGAGTGGGCAGGGGAGGCTCCCTGTGTCCTTTCACAGCCCAGAGCCCGGATCAGAGAGGCTGAGCACTGCTCCCGAGGCGGCAGAGCACTAAGTGGCCTGGGCCGCGTGGACTGTAGGGGACACTGCCCTAGTGACGCGCAGACCCCGCGGAACAGCTGAGAGCCCGCGATGCGAACACCCCAGCAGGTTCTGTTACTCCTCTTTTTATTTCCTGTATTTTCAGACGGTGGGACTCCCGGGGCCTTGCTAATCCACACACACTGCCCCTCGCTGGGCAGGCTGTCGCCTGGCTCAGAGGTTTGCCTGTGAGGATGTGTCTGCCCACAGCCTGTGCTCTGGCCACCTCCTCCACCTGGCACCCCGTTCTGCCCTAATCCCTGAGGCGGGGCCGACCGGAGGGGCAGCCCCGCACCCCCACACCGCCAGCACCCCACACCGCCAGCACCCCACACCGCCAGCACCCCACACCGCCAGCACCCCCACACTGCCAGCACCCCACACCGCCAGCACCCCCACACCGCCAGCACCCCACACCGCCAGCACCCCACACCGCCAGCACCCCCACATCCCCACACCGCCAGCACCCCCACACCAACCAGGGCCAACCCGGCGGCTGGCCTGCGGAGCCTGGTGCCCGCGGGCCCGTGTGGCGGTCGTCTCCCGGTCTGCGCCTCCCGGCCGATGCACAAATCCCGGTTTCACGCTCAGGCAGACCCACACACACAAGCACCTCCTCTTCACGCTCACAGGGGCTTGTGGGGTAACCGTGGTCAACCGTGACGAGGGCCTCGAGGCCCCAACTGGTCACGAAGGTCTGGGTCCGAGGCCAGGTGGCCCGGGCCCTCCGGTGCCCCGACGTCGGGCTCCCCATCGGGCTCTGCGGGTTCAGGCTGAGCCATGGGCACAGGGTCTGCTGGGCCGCATGGAGGCGGAACCTCTCGAGCGGAGCTCAGGGCAGACGGAGGGCGCCCTCGGGGCCTCAGCCCAGCAGAGACAGCCAGAGCGCTGCTGACCCAGGGCCCCGAGCCGCGGCCTGAGGCTTCCGCGCAGACAGACCTGCCTCCAAAACACCTGGCGTCCAGGAGGGAGGGTCAGCCCCGGGCTCGTGGGAGCCTCGTCTCCCTGTGCCACCAGGCGAGGCTGAGTCCCCGCTGAGCAGGCGCCCGGATGCTGTGAAGCGGGGGGAGGGGAGACGGCTGACGGCGGCCCTCGGGCATGGCCTGGGGACGCGATCAGACACCCTCAGGGTCCGGGTGAGGGAGGGACTCACCCATGCGTCCGTCCTGGGGGGGACTGATCAGGGAGACTCTGGTGGGGCCGGCTGGCTCGGGCTAAGGACGGGAAAGAGAACAGTGGGTCACATCCCTCTTCATGGGTAACGAGAGCCCCTCCGCCCCGAGAACACAGCCCCTCGCCAGCCTGCCATGCCCGCCTCGCCCGGGCTACAGGGATGCAGCCCCGTGAGACAGGGTGTCCCACTGGCCCACTGTGCCCCTGGCACCCACAGCACTGGGCGGACAAGGGATCGCTAGGTGCTTCTAAGAACTTCAGAACAGAGAAGAAGCAGACAGTTTTAGCTGACGTTAAACATTTTAAAATCCCGAGTAAATCCTCCTTATCGGTGCAAAACCATCACCTGGAAACCCAGGTGTTGATGGCGGGGCCTGGTACTGCCCTGGCAGGGCCCACGTGCTGGGCCTGCTCCCAGCCAGGCACACGCCAGCGCCACCCATGCTTCTCTCACGGTGAAGCTGACCACCTCCTCACCGACAGGTTGTCAGGGGTCCTGGATTCACTCAGCCCCCTTCCCACCACTTGCCCAGACAGAGGCAGAGCATGGCGGCAGCCCACCACATGTCCCACGGCAGTGTGGCCCTGCCTTCTGTGGAGGCCACGGTCAGGAAGGAGTGGCCACGGTTGGGAAGGAGCGGCCACAGTCGGGACAGAGCAGCCACGGTCAGGAAGGAGCGGCCACGGTCGGGACGGAGCGGCCACGGTCGGGAAGGAGCGGCCACGGTCAGGATAGAGCGGCCACGGTCAGGAAGGAGCGGCCACGGTTGGGAAGGAGCGGCCACAGTCGGGACAGAGCGACCACGGTCAGGATAGAGTGGCCACGGTCAGGAAGGAGCGGCCATGGTCGGGACTGAGCGGCCACGGTCGGGAAGGAGCGGCCACGGTTGGGAAGGAGAGGCCACGGTCGGGAAGGAGCGGCCACGGTTGGGACAGAGCGGCCACGGTTGGGAAGGAGAGGCCACGGTCGGGAAGGAGCGGCCACGGTTGGGACAGAGAAGCCACGGTCAGGATAGAGTGGCCACGGTTGGGAAGGAGCGGCCACGGTTGGGACAGAGCAGCCACGGTCGGGAAGGAGCGGCCACGGTTGGAACAGAGCGGCCACGGTCGGGATAGAGCGGCCACGGTCGGGAAGGAGCGGCCACGGTTGGGACAGAGAAGCCACGGTCAGGATAGAGTGGCCACGGTTGGGAAGGAGCGGCCACGGTTGGGACAGAGCAGCCACGGTCGGGAAGGAGCGGCCACGGTCGGGAAGGAGCGGCCACGGTTGGGACAGAGCAGCCACGGTCGGGAAGGAGCGGCCACGGTCGGGAAGGAGCGGCCACGGTTGGGACAGAGAAGCCACGGTCAGGATAGAGCGGCTATGGTTGGGAAGGAGTGGCCACAGTCGGGACAGAGCAGCCACGGTCGAGAAGGAGCGGCCACGGTTGAGACAGAGCAGCCATGGTCAGGATAGAGCGGCCACGGTTGGGAAGGAGCGGCCATGGTTGGGACAGAGCAGCCACGGTCAGGATAGAGCGGCCACGGTCGAGAAGGAGCGGCCACGGTTGGGACAGAGAAGCCACGGTCAGGATAGAGCGGCTATGGTTGGGAAGGAGTGGCCACAGTCGGGACAGAGCAGCCACGGTCGAGAAGGAGCGGCCACGGTTGAGACAGAGCAGCCACGGTCAGGATAGAGCGGCCACGGTTGGGAAGGAGCGGCCATGGTTGGGACAGAGCAGCCACGGTCAGGATAGAGCGGCCACGGTCGAGAAGGAGTGGCCACGGTTGGGACAGAGCAGCCACGGTCAGGATAGAGCGGCCACGGTTGGGACAGAGCAGCCACGGTCGGGAAGGAGCGGCCACGGTCGGGAAGGAGCGGCCACGGTTGGGAAGGGTGGCCACGGTCGGGACGGAGCGGCCACGGTCAGGACAGAATGGACACAGTCGTTAGCGCTGAGAAGCAGGAGGCCCTGAATGTGCAGGAAACACGACACACAGGGGAACAGACTACTCACCCTTCTCAGCGGGGAGGGTGTGAGGTCGACCTCCATGGGCTCCACTCTGTGAACCGACAGCCGGACAGTTACTGGCCTGAGACTTGGACGACTGACACGCGCACGATGCGCCAGGACGCCCGTCTCCATGCTCCTCGCTCACTCTGGGCCCCATCAGTCACCTCCCTCTTAGCTCTTGACTGGCTGCCACTGTCTGTCAGACCGAACCAGCCCCACCGCGGAGGGAGGGCCTGCCGCGCTCTGGGAAGGCCCCGCCTGGCCGGCCCACGGTGTCTCCAGGGCAGGCGGCCTCCTCCACTGTATCTCTGCTCCTCCAGGTCCTCCAGGCGCCCTGGAGGTGCGGCATCTCTCTGCTGTCGGTGCCACTCGCTGCTGGGCTCACTGCACACAATCAGTGCTCGCAGGGCCAGCTCCTTAGCTTATTGCTCAAGGCTAACAGAGAAGCATCCCCTGGCTTCCCCACAGGAGGAAAGGGCAGGGAGGGAGGGAGCGGGGAGAGGAGGGATGGAGAGGAGGGAATCAATCGCTGAGTCACCTTCTGGCTGCGTGCTCAGCGCCAGAGCCCGGTGCCCTGGGGACACGGACGGGCAGTGCGGAGATGCCGCCAGGGCCTCCGGTGCTGCGTTCGGACCCAGCTCCCAGCATTTCAAGGAAAAACAGGTGGAGGAGGGATGCTCTCCAGGGACCGGCCGCCAGGGGTGTCCCCTGTGCCACATGTGTTCCTGAGCCGCCCTGGGCATCCTGACCCCAGAGGAGAGAGGCCCACCCAAGTCACATGACCACTCCTCCACCTGCCCAAGGCCACAGGGACAGGGCTGGGATGGGCCAGCCCCCAGGCCCTGGCGATGAGTAAGAGCTGCTGCAGGGCGAGCTCCGGGGGCCTGTGCTGAGCGTCAGAACTTGGGAACCTGGAGGGGTGGAGGTGGCAGGAGGGGCGTGGGATGGCAAAGAAGGACCTGCAGCTCCTGAGTGTGGCCCACAGATACCACCCCCCCCCCCAGCTCCCCCAGCCCTGCGCACACACCTCTCGGAGGAGGCGGAGGAGCCGGGAGGCCGGAACAGCTGTCCGCGGGGCTCTGCTGAAGGAGCTGACAAAACACCGCAGGGTGAGGGCGCGCCTGCCCTCGGCTCTGCCCTGGCACGCCCTCGGCTAGCCGCGCAGCAGGCCGCCACTTACTTGAAACCGGACTTCGTAGCGCGCCGAAGGCTGTGTGTTGGGACGGTCTCATACTAAACAGACGGGGAAAGGGATTGGTAAACCATAAGAACTTATTCCCAGCGGCGGGCAGGGCTGAGACCCCCTCGGTCCCTCACCAGCGCCTCGCCCGCCCAGCGCTCACTTTCAGCCCAGAGGCCCTGAGGAGAGTGCCTGGCCGGGAGGCCCTGAGGCTGGCCACGCAGCAGCAGGGCCGGGCCCATCGGCGCCTCTGCAGCACTCCCCGCTTCCCAACGACCCCAGAACTGGGCACGTGGGAGGCTGTCTCCCTGGACCACACGGGACAGAAAGCAGGGCAGGGACCCCTCCCCCCAGGATGCCTGCGAGGGAGTGTGGACACGGGCGAGGGACCTGCCGGCGGCGGGGTGTGTGGGGCCCACCCTGCGGGAAAACCAGGCCACACTGGCGTGCGCTGACCCCATGCCCAGAGGACCCTGCCCGGACCGCCACCCCAGAAACGCTCTGCTGCGAGCGTGAGCTGAGGGGGAGGCAGGCCTGGCCTCTTCAGGGTTTCAGGGGCAGGAAATGGGCTGCCCCGCAGACACAGAAATAAGCCCCGGTCGGGGTGACCAGATGGCCTGGACGGCTGAGCAGAGCAGGGACATACGCTCGAGGGAGAGGTGAGAGCAGAAGGGCTGGAGCCTGAAGGATGCCCGCAGGCGTCAGGGGGCCTCGCAGGGAGGGCCAGCCTGCGGGCAGGAGGCACAGACAACGCTGCCGGGGACTCAGAGGGCCACAGCGGGGAAGGCGACGCTGGAACTTTCCAGAATGATGAGATGATTGCCCAGAGGGAAAGCAGGTTATACAAAGGGGGACAAATAGAAGGGTCCTGTGCGCCCCTGCAACTGGGTCTCGCTCCGAGCTGCGCCCCAGGGGGCCTGTTCCCAGTGAGGGCTGGGGTGCACCCTCGGAAAGCAGCCCTGTGATGGCGGCGGGTGGGCAGAGGCTGAGCGGGACAGAGTGCCCAGCTCCTGCTGCAGCCCGGCCACAGTGCGCCGGGCACCTGCACACACAGCCAGCCGACAGCAGCCCCTCAGGACGTCGGCGCCGTGGCCTTCACGTGAACGTGTCTCACACACGGGGCTTCCGAGTATTCAGCCGCGTCCCACAGCACCGCCCTCCCTGACCGCGTGGACCGTGCACGGACGGCAGCCCGTGCTCACCTCCCATGACCGCCATTCCTGGGAAAGGCCCAGGCTCCCCAGCCCGCCCGCCCACGGCCTGCGAGGCACAGGACAGGACGCCCCTGGGAGCCACTCCCCTTCGCTGTGTGCTCTCCTCTCCCCTCCGTCCCCCGACGGCCCGCCACACCTCTGCCCGACAGCTTCTGGGAAACAGGGCCCCTCGTGAGGCTGGCCTGGGAGGCAGCGAGCAGACGTCTGGCTGGGCTCCGGGGTTCAGGGGTGAGGTGGGGGGTGGGATGGGGTGGGGGTGGAGACCCACCTTTGCAGCTGCTCCACCCGCAGCATGGCCTTCCTGAGGGACTCCTCCAGCCTGGCGATCTGCACACATGCAGTGAGTGACTTGGTTACAGGTGGCGGTGCAAAGAACGTGACCCTCAATTCTTACACCCGAGTTGGGAGGGAGCTGCTGGGCCTGGGGCAGCGTGCAGGGGCCGACGGGGCAGTGGCCAGGTGCGGACTCTACCCACAGGGGCCGGGGCTGGGCAGCGACACGTCCCCTCTGGGCAGACCCACCCAAGGCCTGGCCTGGGGCATGTAAGGAGGGCAGCCGGCAGGAGACACCAAGCACTGGAGGGCCAGGCCTAAGGGCAGCGACGCCTCACACCTGCCCTGTTGCACAGAGAGGTCACGGCCACAGGATGGACACCAGCCGGCTTCCACACTTGAGGGGGTGGCCGTAGGGTCTGTGGCTTCAAAGCCAGGCCCCTTACCCTACTCACTCCATAACCTTCAATTTTTAAAAAAACACGATGGTATGATTGAATAGAGAATTGTCTAAGCTGCTCTGAGGCCCAGACATCACTCCCGCCCAGGTGAGGAAGCAGCCAGGTGAGGCGCAGCCCTGGGGTGTGTCCTGTGGGCGTGGCCCCAGCACAGGAAGCTGACCTTGCCCCTTTGCCCCCTGCCGGTCCCTGTCCCTCCAGGAGGCCTGGTCCCAGCCAGCTAATGCTGCCCTGAATGAAGCTTCCTTTCCCAGAACGTCCCCTGCCTTCCCGTAGCTCACCAATCAGGGAAGGAGGATGTGTGTCGGGCAAATGAGCAGGCGTTTTGAGCCTCCCATGTAAGCGCTCATCAGAGTCGCTGTTTATGAAATGTGCCCGGTGAGTTTGGGGGGGCACCACGGTCAGAAGTGAGCCCCGAGATAAAACTGGCCCAGTGACCCCTGGCCCTGAGCATCGCTGTGGCGGACAGGAACCGTGCAATGGGCTGAGGGTCCACGGGACAGATGCCCACCCTCAGCCCTCCCCCGAGATGTGGGGTCAGTCACAGGGTCACATGAAGTTGAGATGGGGTTTACCTTTTCTCCGTAGAAGGCTAACAGCCTCTTTCTGTGTTTTTCTTGAAATTCTGAAATCTGGGAGGATGACACAGGTCAGCTGCTGCAGCGGCACATGGCCACACTGTGCATTCCCCACCCCCTGCTGCCTGCTGGCCCGGGGCTGCCTGCGTCTTCATGACCTTGGTCACCCCGCCGTGCACACAGAATGCAGCGGGCACGCTCACACCGGGGAGCACGCCCCACTGAGGCCAGGAACACACAGGGCACTGTCTCTCTCTAGCCCCCCCACCCCCCGCCCCCGTGACACATTCGCGGAGAGGGCTAGGTGGGCGGGACAAGCCACCTCCCGGGAGCTGTGACTGGGCTGGGTTCCCAGCGGCACCCTTGCGCGCGGAGTGCACGCGGTCTGGAGGCGGCCCCAGCGCTACCAGCCGTGCTGACCCGGGGAGGGAAGCACTACGTCACGTCAGGGACGTATCAGACACAGAGCGGGAAAGCCCCTCCGGCTCCTGCACCTCGAAGGTGGAGCGGGTTGATGGACGCAGGGGGGTCCCAGGCGGGTCCCAGGCTCACCTTCAAGTTACTGAGGACCCCTAAGAGCTCTGCTTATGTGGGTTTTACCTGTCGATGTTTCCCCACTAGAAGTTAATACTGAGAGAAACGTAAAGCATTTATTACTGTAAAATAACAGCAAGCCCAACGCTGAGATAGACAGCGAGCTGTGATCCCTGGTGTCCGGGGCTCTGGAATCCCAGGTGGCACTGGGACAGACATGACGCCCAGGGGCCTGGAGGGAGGCACTCGGCAGCCAGCTGCCTCCATGGCCTCTCTCCACCTGGGCGGGGCGTGGGGCCCGAGATGGAGGCGCCTTGCCTCCTCCTGAGGCTGCCCAAGGCTCTGCCTGCAGGTCTGAGTGCTATGGGGAGGGCTCCCCAGCTCACCAACACGGCAGCTTCTGGGTCCCGGGGACCTGGCGCAAGAGGCCCCCTGGGAATGTGCAACGAAGTCAGTCCATGTCCCTGCTTGGCTGTTGCCTTGTGCCCAGGCCGTGTCCTGGGGCATCCAGGCCCCCGGGAGCCTGCAGGGTGGAGGGGCACAGCCCTGACACCGTGGGCACTGCACCCGAGAGCAGCCCCAGAGCAGGGCAGTCCTGGGGCTGGCATGTCTCCGAGAGGACAAGCTAATGGCCGAGAATGGCCAGGCCAGAGTGTGGTCGCTCAGCCTGCTGCTCGGCCTCTTCAGGGAGGGGCGGGGGAGGTGCCAACAGCGGGGGGCGGGGGAGCTGCACTGCTATCAGAGGGGAGGCAGGATGGGCTGGCGGAGAGGGCTGCTCTCCGGACAGCTCCTTGGACAGCCTGGTGGACCAGGAGGTCAGACTGGCATCGGAACCAGGTTGGGCACCGACTCGCAACTTCAGAGGCTGGGGCTGGGGAGCGCGCCTGCAGCCAAGAGACTCAGGGTCAGATACCGCAGCCACAGCGCCATCAGCCGGGCGTCCCGACCAAAGGACCCGTCACCCCGCAGCAGCGGGACAGGAACACAGAGCAGAGTGAGTGGCATCCCTGCAGGGGAGACGGGGCAGGGGCAGGGAGCCCCCCCCACACCCCCGGCCCCTGGGGTCTTCTCTCCAGGGTGAGATCACTGGCCCTGGGTCATCAGGAAACGGGTTCCCACGGCGACGGGCACGCGTGCGGAGGAGAAGGCGCCCACGCACCTGGGAGGTCTCCCTGGAGTACTTCCTGCACAGGCCGTCTATGCCCACGAAGAGTGCCTGGATCCCTGGGTCCGTCTGGAAGAGAAAGACTCCAGCTGCTCGCTGCCCTGGCACACGCTCAGGGCGTGATGCAGAGGCAAACTGGAGGCCCAGAGTGAACCTCGGGGACCCGTGCTTCCCTCGCTGTCCCCAGCAGGCACGGGGCACCCACCTCCTGGCGGCCCGGGGCTGTGGGTGAGGGCAGCCTGCCCGGCAGCTGGTGGAGCCCTCTGGGCCACAGGTCCCCCTCTGTCAGAAGGAGCCCAGGCCTCTGGGGAGGGCTCAGGGCGGAGGGGAAGCCAAGCTCAGAGGAAACACTGTGTCCGGGAGGGAGTGCTGAGGAGCCTCAGTCAGTCCTTCAAGAAGCAAACATGAAGAACTCGAGGAAAAGCGGGGTTCAGAAGTGGTGCTGCTCACTCCAGAGTCATTCCTGCCTCCTCCTCCCCCCCCTCCCCAGCACCCACAGCGGCCAACAGTGACAGCCATCCGAGGGCATAGGCGTGGGAGGACGCCCTGAGCAGGGACAGACGGGGACAAACACAGCCCCCGGATAAGGACAGCAGACCCAGAAGATGCCGGCGAGCCGTCCCCTCTGCAGCCTGGCCCTGGCTTCGGAACCGTCAGCATGACCCGGGCATCAGAATGGAATGTGAGCCCATCCTCTTAAACTCCCTGTGCTCCCAGGTCCCACCAAAATGAAGTAAAGCTAAGTGTAGGGAGGACACTTGATGGACGGCAGGAGCTAGAAAATGTCCTGGAAGGCCGTGCCTGGCCCTGAGCCGCCGCCAGACCTTGGAGGGAGAGGCCACACAGGGTGTCTGGACAGCGGGGTCCCTGGACCCCACCCTTGCAAGTCACATGCAGGTGGACCTCAGGCGGGGCGGGGCTCCAGGTGCCCATGAGCCCTGCTCTGCACCAACTCAACCTGCCACCCTGGCCTCGCCCCACACCTCAGAGCCTGGTCCCGGGCCACAGAAGGGAAGCATGCCTTCCGAGGACCTGGGGGCCCAGGCCACAGGAAATGGGGAGCGCCCACAGAGCGTGGCAGCCTGTGCTCAGGAGTGGAGAGCAAGTTACACACAGATTATCACACAGTGAAGACACCTGTGGACAGGATCCCGAGTGGACAGACAGGTATGACTTCACTCTACGTGGACAGGATCCCGAGTGGACAGACAGGTATGACTTCACTCTATGTGGACAGGATCCCGAGTGGACAGACAGGTATGACTTCACTCTATGTGGACAGGATCCCAAGTGGGCAGGCAGTGTGGTTTCACTGTGTGAACAGGACCCTGAGTGGGACTGGGTGTAGGGAGCAGAGGCTGAGCACCTCCACTCTGATAACAGCCCCTGCACAGGTTTTGGGGTCTCCCTGAAGCTCAGCAGGATACCACAGGACAGCCAACCCGTGAAAAGCCACCTCAAACGGAGCAATGTTATCCCAGACACAGGAAGCATTCATGTCCAGGAAAGCAGGCTAACAAGTGCAATATGCATCACAATGCAGGCAGCTAGGGGCCCTCGGGAGAGTCGGCACCAAAGGCCTCAATGAAGGACCGACAAAAGGAATTCCCGAGGGCAGAAAGTGACCCTCAGGGGCGTCAGGGAGACTGAAGGGGGGGGGGGGAGCCGGAGGAAGCGGGACTGTGGGAACCTGGGCTTCGGTGGCGATCTGGCAGCGATGTCTGTGGGCTTTACATCTTTGGGAGAGAAGGTGTGCGGGGCAGCACTAGGAACCGTGGGAAGGAGGAAGTGGAGTCAGAGCGTCCAGGCCCCGCCTGGGAGGATGGGAGCCTGTCCGACTTTAAAGGCAACCGTGCTGTGCGCTCAGGTGTCCCCGACCAGGGCGAGTCACTCTCAGATCGTGCAGAATTCGCTGAGCTGTGCCCTTTTACGTTGTGCACTTCCTGCATTAGATGCCAATGAAAGTTAGTAGAAATGGTAACTAAAATCCCCCAGTATTTCTAAATTAACCAACATACCCATGGGTCGCAGGAATAATTGAGAAGAAATGTGAATTGTCTTGCTCAGGCAAGGATGAGCACAGATGGAGGGCCGGCCTGGGGTGGAAACAGGAGGAGTGATGTGATAGGGAGTGATGTGAGCACCATCTTACAGAGCGAACGAAAGCAATGAGAAAAGAGAAGACAAAAGGGCAGACAACAGTGTACAATAAAGAAACACAGAACCAAGCGTTAGTTCTTGAAAAATACGAATAAAGGTCAACAAGCACTTGACAAGACTGTTCAAGAAAAGGAGAGAAGCCCTAACTGGTTCGGCTCAGTGGATAGAGCGTCGGCCTGCGGACTGAAGGGTCCCAGGTTCGATTCCAGTCAAGGGCATGTACCTTGATTGTGGGCACATCCCCAGTAGGGGGTGTGCAGGAGGCAGCTGATCGATGTTTCTCTCTCATCGATGTTTCTAACTCTCTTTCCCTCTCCCTTCCTCTCTGTAAAAAATCAATAAAATATATTTAAAAAAAGAAAAGGAGAGAAGGCACAATAACCACCATTAAAATGAAAAAACGCGTTTCACTCCAGACCTTCCTGACACTAAGAACCGGAGGACTGAACACGTGGTGGGGGCAGGACGTTCAAACCTTGAGATGAAGTGCACACACTCCTGGTAAACGCTCACTTAGGTCGTCTGAGGAGAGGGAGGCACACTGAGCAGTCACATGTCTACACAGAAATTAAGTCCCTGGTGGGAACCTTCCCCCCACATCCCTTCCCGGTGCAGACAATTTCACCGGAGAATGCCACCACCTTTTACAAATAACCCCCATCGCCGAGAGGAGCGGACGGAAGGCCCCAGCTGCTTCCACGAGGCTCGCCCCGAAGCCTGGAGAGGCCCAGGAGAGGACCACACGCAGCCCACGTGGACACAGGTGCACGCGTCTAGCTCATCTGACACGCGCACCAGCTGCCTCGCACCAGGCTGGACCTATTCCGGGAGCTAGTGTGGGTTTCAAGCTCTAAAACACAAATGCAATTCACCACACTGACAAAATAAAGCAGGAAAACCAAATGATAAGCTCAATACCACTTGGTAAAGAAAAGCCATTAGGTAAAGCTCAACACCGTTCATGATAAAAAGCCTTAGCAAAAAACCCAGGCCGCACACAGCACCTCACGGAAACACTGCCACTGACCCTGAAGTCGGGGAGACGTCCGGCGTCTGCTCCACAGCACGGAGCCCAGGCTGAGCGGGGAGACAGACACAGAAGGACTGACACAGTCAGAGACGACGTGACGCGGAGTGTGGACAAACCTACAGCCGAGCCAGTAGTTACCAGGTGCGCTCAGGAGGCCCGCAGGTGTAAGTTCACAGACCAGACGCATCATGCTCGGCCGGTGTGCTCAGTGGTTGAGCATTAACGCAAGAACCAAGAGCTCACATGCCTGGGTTGTGGGCTCAGTCTCCAGAAGGGGGCGTGTGGGAGGCAGCCCATCCATGTTTCTCTCACATTTATGTTTCTCTCTCTCTATCCCTCCCCCTTCCTCTCTCTAAAATAATAATAATAATAATAATAATAATAATAATAAAATAAAAAATCAATAAAAACATATTTAAAGGGCTATGCAGTCACCTTTAAAGAGTGTGGGTGTGCCCACAATATGTCGCCTGAGAAAACACCATTTTTGTAAGAAAACCCGAGTAGCACACAGACCGGGCGCTCCACTCCTGGCTGCTGTCTTTGGGCAACAGTGTCTGGGGCTTCCACCTCCTCCACTGTGATCTTTCGTATCATTTGCATAACGTGTCACTTTGTTTTACATTTGTCATCAGAACAATTGTTATAGATTAAAGTATCAGATCAAATACACATCTCGGGAGCCTAAGTGTAAAGAGGACAATTATTTGTAACTAAATTTAAAGCAAACAAGTTAAATTCATGTATTTTACAAAGAGAACAAAAGACATTGTTTTAAGCCTACTGCAACAGCAATCCATTTAAAACCTACTTTCCTCCAATCCTCTTAACTAGATATGACAGCTGTGAAAAACCAAACTCCATCACCGTCTTCTTTTTGTTGTTACTCCTCACCCGAGGTATTTTTTCTATTTATTTTTAGAGAGAGTGGAGGGAGGGAGGAAGGGGGAAGGATAAGAGAGGGGAGAGAGAAAAAGAGAGGGAGAGAGAGGAGAGGGAGAGAGAGAGAGAAACATTGATGTGAGAGAGATCGATTGGTTGCCTCCAGCACATGTCCCGACCGGGGCCGGGAATCAAACCTGTAACCCAGATATGGGCCCTTCACTGGGAATTGAACCCACAACCCTTTGGTGCGTGGGCTGACACTCTAAGCCAGTGGTTCTCAACCTTTCTAATGCCGCGACCCTTTAACACAGTTCCTCATGTTGTGGTGACCCCCAACCATAAAATTATTTTCGTTGCTACTTCATAACTGTAATTTTGCTACTGTTATGAATTGTAATGTAAATATCTGTGTTTTCCGATGGTCTTAGGCGACCCTGCTAGCGGTTCTCAACCTGTGGTTCTCAACCTCTGGCTGGTGTGCTTAGTAAGCACTGAGCACACCGGCCAGGGCTCCATCACCTTAAGGAGCTTGTATTGCCCTGAAGGAATCCATGCAACACATTTTCATTCCCAGGCACAACGCACAGCAAATGACCACTAGGCCAACCTACAACTAAGAAGGTTGTGTGAAGTCTCCCAAACCTAATCCTAACGGTACTTTGAAATTCTGTAAGACCTTCCAGTCACCCTGACAAAATGAACGAAAATTTCAGACACCACAAATGACTAAAAATTGAACCTCAAATGGAAAGGGAAACGGTGATCAATATTCAGAGTATACACTGCAGAGTTCAACTTACATGTTTCGAAAGTAAAACTGTTTGACAAGGAAGTTTACAAATCAAGCATTCATCCTTTTTACCTATATGAAAAAAGAGCAAATGCTGTATTATCCTGGTCGGCAGTGCTTTTACACATAAATACAGACTTGAAGTGGTAACACTTCTTCAAAAAACAGGCAGGGTTTGGGCCCTTACATTTTTTTTCACCTTCAGACAGTGGGTGAGACTCTGGATGGAGTTGAAAAGATTTATACAACTAACAATCCTTTTCTTCCCTGTTTTCCAAAGACGCCCCCAAACAGCGACCCTAAAGGGACAGACTGCCTCCCCAGTCTCTGCCCCAAACCCAGGGCCTGCAGCAGCTGCTCCTCGGGGCTCCGCTGGAATCCCAGCTCCACCGCGTGGCCAGCACCAGCCTTTCCTCCCTGCAGGCCCCGCACGGCTCCCCGCCAGCTGCGCTTCCTCCCCCAGCAGCCCGGGCCCAGGCGGCAGCCCGCACCCCAAACCCAGCTGCCGGCGTCCCCTGACCCAGGACGGCATCACCCAGCTGGGAAGTGGGTCCCAGCACCGCGGGCTCTGCAGCCCTACGGGGTGTCCCCTACTTCCTGGGTGTCCCCTACTTCCTGGGTGTCCCCCATTCCTTCTGCGGGGTTCGTACGGGCTGAGGAGGGAGGGGCCCCCAGTTGTGACCGGCTTCAGTGTCTCCACCCGTTCCCACCACGGAGCCCAGCTCACCGCCCCTTCCTCTCCGTCCTGGGGGGGAACGCCCCCCCCCCCCCCACGTCCCCGCAGCGCTGACATCTCACCATCCCGATGGCTCTGCCACTGGCAGCACCGTGTCCTGGCCACGCCCCTCACGCCCCGCCCCCCAGGCCCCACTGCGCCCCCACGGCCCCGCCCCCGGCCCAGCCCCGGGCGGCGCCCACCTCTGCTCAGGCAGCTGTCGCAGTACACGTGGCCGCAGCTGGTGAGGCTGAAGTGCGAGGCCCGGCCGGGCGGCTGGAAGCAGCCGTTACAGAACACCCAGCTGGCCATGCGTGCGCCCGCCGCCACGCCCACGCCCACGCCCACGCGGCCCGCACGCGCGGCCACGGCGGCCCAGGGCTGGCCGGAAGTCCGGGCCTGCGCCCGAGGCAGCTCTGCGCCTGCGCCGACGGGAAGCGCAGCCCCGCGCATGCGCACCAGCACCCCCGCAGGCGCCCCGTGCTCCCGCCAAAACCCCAGCGGAAGCCCCAGCCTGACAGGCGTGGGCGAGGCGGCGTGAGGGCGCCGGGCGGGCCTGTCTCCCCTGCTCCGGCCGCACGTCTGAGGGAGCGGCAAGCACCGAGGACCCGGCACCTCCTCCCGGGCTGGACTGTCCTGAGGGCAGCGGGTCGCAGGCCAGGCCGCCGCGAAGGTGTGGCGTCAGCGTGGGCCGCAGGGTCAGGTGAGGCCTTGACTGCGACCGCGGGGACACGGTGCGGCCTAGGGGGGACCAGGTGGCCCCGCATCTGTCCGTCTGTCCGTCACTGTGGGTGCAAGGGTGGGTCCTTGGGGCTAGGCAGGCCGGGCGGGGACACGGGTGTCCAGAAGTTCGGGAAGGGTGGTGGGGAGGCGGGGCGCTGGGGGGTCAGGGAGGTGGGGTGCTGGGGGGAGGGGCGGTGGAGTCCGGGGACCTGAGGGCCAGGTGCGCCCGTGGGCGGCCGCCTCCTCTCGCGCACGTGGAGGGCGCGGCCCGGGCTGGGTGCTTCCCCACGTGCGGCCATTACCTCCGCGTCCGAAGGAACAGAAAGCAGGTGGAGCCCGCCGCCAGGCCTGCTGGGCCGAGCTGTTACCTCCTCTCAGAGGGGCCGGGGCGGTGGCTGCTGCGCAGGAAAGTGGTGTCTCCTGGGCGGTCGGAGAAGCGGAGGTTCAGGATGACTCTGCGCTCAGCGTGGGCCGTCCTACTGTGGCTGTGACCCCTGGGACGGGGCTGTGACCCCTGAGATGGGGCTGTGACCTCTGGGACGGGGCTGTGACTCCTGAGACATAGTTGTGACCTCTGAGATGTGGCTGTGACCCCTGGGACGGGGCTGTGACCCTGAGATGGGACTGAGACATAGTTGTGACCTCTGAGATGGGGCTGTGACCCCTGGGACGGGGCTGTGACTCCTGAGACATAGTTGTGACCTCTGAGATGTGGCTGTGACCCCTGAGATGGGGCTGTGACCTCTGGGACGGGGCTGTGACCCCTGGGACGGGGCTGTGACTCCTGAGACATAGTTGTGACCTCTGAGATGTGGCTGTGACCCCTGGGACGGGGCTGTGACCCCTGAGATGGGGCTGTGCCCCCTGAGATATGACTGTAACCTCTGGGACGGGGCTGTGACCCTGAGATGGGACTGTGACTCCTGAGACATAGTTGTGACCTCTGAGATGTGGCTGTGACCCCTGGGATGGGGCTGTGACTGCTGAGATGTGGCTCTGACCCCTGTGACATGGCTGTGACCTGAGATGTGCCTGGTCCAAGCTGAGGTGTGTGCCTAGTGCAAAATAATATAAAATAATACCCACGTTCCCAAGCCCTCATATGGAAAAAGGAGTGCAGTAACAATTTGTGCTGATTCTATATAAGCCGTAACATTAAAAAACACGTTTGTATTGATTTTAGAGAGAGAGGAAGGGAGAGGGAGAGACGGATAGAAACAGCAACATTGATGGGCTGCCTCCTGCACGCCCCCTACTGGGGGTGGAGCGCAACCCAGGCATGTGCCCTGCTGGGGAATCCAAGACCTGGTGCTGCAGGGGTCTGTGCTCAACCACTTAGCCACACCCACCAGCAGTGGTAACATTTAAAAATATATATTTTTATTGATTTCAGAGAGGAAGGAAGAGAGGTGGAAACATCAATGATGAGAGAGATTCATTAATTTGCTGCCCCTTGCACACCCCACACTGGGGATGGAGCCCAACCCGGGCATGTGTCCTGACTGGGAATCGAACCTGGAACCTCTTGGTCCATGGGATGATGCTCAATCCACTGAGCCACCACAGCCGGCCCATTTTTGATGTAATGGGTTAAATACGTGTCACTAGGGTTGATTTTGCTGGTTTTTAAAACCTTCGTTATGTGACAAGCAGAAAACTTCAGTTTTGCCTATGTGGCTGAGACTTTATTTCTGTTGGGCAGTGATGGCATACGCCAGGTTTGAAATAAGAACTGATGATGCGCTTACCCATCAAACCCAGGAGCTACGTTGTCAAAGCAACCTTTTATCAGTGTTAGAATTCTATAACTTCAACCTCTGATGACTGGAGTCATGGAAGTACAGTAATCCTCACTTAACATCGTTGACAGGTTCTTGGAAATTGTAACTTTAAACAAAATAACATATAATGAAACCAATTTCACCCTAGGCTAGTTGATATTAACAAGAGTTAAGTTCCTGAGGCATATTTCTGGTCAGAAAAACACCTAACTTCTAAATAAAGACCCCAAACACTTCTCACATTAACCATTGAAGTAAATATAAGCTACATATACATTTAAGAAAGATTAATGAAAAAAAACCAACAAAAACAAAAGATTAATGGAAACAAGTAAGATAATTATTTTCCAACCTGCTTATTCCTGTTTAGGATCACTGATGGCCAGTCCATCCCGACAGCTCAGGGTGCAAGGTGGGACCCCACCCAGACAGGATGCCCTTCCATCGCAGGGTCACCCACACCCACGCCCATACTCACTCCGACTGGGACAATGTGGATGCACCGTTCACTTCACATGTACATCTGTGTGCGTCATTGGGTTGTGGGAGGACCCCCCTCCCCCCCCACACACACACACGGAGAATGTGTAACTTCCACAGATAGTGAGCCCAGCTGGGAAACATTTTTTTTTATCAATATTATGACAAAACCAGGGGCCCAGTGCACGAATTTGTGCACCTTGAAAGGAACTGTGGGCTGTGAGGCTGCGGTGGGCACAGGGGCAGGTCTTGGCCCATCTTCCGCACCCCTACCCAGACCCTCCCGCCGTGGCCCCCGGTCCCCTGTCTGCTAGAAGCCCTGCTCCTGTCGCCGCCGCTCCCACACACTGATGGTGCCAGCCCCGCTCGCACCCGCTGACAGCATGGAGCGATTGGGGCCAGTGCCAGCAGTGGGTGCAAGCGGCTGCTGCTGCCCTGATCACCCCTCAGGAGCAGGGGGAGGTGGAGAATTCCTCAGGGGTGATCAGGGCCTACAGCCGCCACTCATACTGGCTGACAGCACCGAGCAATCAGGGCCAGCGCAGGGCACCGGCAGTGGGTGGAAGTGCTGGGCAGGACCATGGCACATGGGAGCAAAGAACTTTCAGTAACCACCAGAGGCTCGCCCCGATGACAGCGACCAGGGCCCCACCTTGGTCTGGTGCCCCCGTTCACCTGCTCCACCATCCCGCTGCGGCTGACGCCTGTCATGTTCCAAGTGCGCCCCCTGGTGGTCAGTGCGCATCATAGCGACTGGTTGTTCGGTTGTTCAGTTGTTCTGCTGTTCGGTCTATTTGCATATTAGGATTTTATATATATAGATGACATTAAACAAAATGATGTTATTTGAGGATATGCTGTAATACACACTTATGAATGTATTTTATTAACTCAAATGTTATGCAAATCAGCAGGTAGTTATCTGTCTTTATTAGCATTTTAAACAAGCTTCTTAGCTATAAAGAAGTCTTTAAGGTACTTCATTTGAAAAATTCCAACTGAGATAAAGATTAATGTTTGTGCAAAAGCCCACCATAAAACATTGCTATTTGTGTCTTCACTGGTCATTCGAAAATTTTCTTCACGGTCCTATACAGAAGAGAAATAGGCAGGTTTAGTTTATTTTTCTTTCTTTCTTTTTTTTTGTT
Organism: Eptesicus fuscus; assembly: GCF_027574615.1. Lineage (NCBI taxonomy): Eukaryota > Metazoa > Chordata > Mammalia > Chiroptera > Vespertilionidae > Eptesicus > Eptesicus fuscus. Next base: position 117,214,110 of record NC_072474.1, on the reverse strand, counting down.
TTTTTTTTTGTTGTTAATCCTCACCCAAGGATATTTCCATTGATCTTTTTTAGAGAGAGTGGAAGTAAGGGAGGAGGTGGAGAAAGAGAGAGAGGGTGGGGGGTTGAACCTGCAACCCAGGAATATGTCCTTGACTGGGAATTGAACCCACAACCCTTTGGGGGGGGGGGGGGCTGAAGCTTTAACCACTTAGCACACCGACCAGGGCAGTTTCTTAAAGAACTTACTGCATGAGTTTGAGGGGAAGGTGCTATATGCATTCAAAGTATTAGATATAAAATAAAACACACACACAAAAATACAAACCAACAAATAAAAAACAAAGTATTTGATGTTTCTCAATTAGTATCTTATACCAAAGTGTCATCTCTGATTTTCTAAGCCAGGTGTGGTGTTAGCAAAGACAAGGATTAACAATCAACCTTTTAAGACATTTTTGTATTTTGGTGTAAAATATCAGATACTTGATCTATTACTTTATACATCTGTCTCTGTTAAGCAAAGTGAACGTCACCCAATAGTTGTAGATTTTCATGGTTTGAATTCTTACTTTACTCTAAGCTGGACTCTGTGTCAGGCACACCTGCCCTCATCTTATTTCCAGATGAGGGAACTGAGGCCTAGAGATGACACGAGGTTAGTGATTGGTGGAGCATATCTGAGCCCTCGTCTGACCAGAGTCCACTGAGTGCAGTGACCCAGAAAACACATGCTGTCACAAGAACAAAACTGGGATTTAGAAAGTGGGCATGCTTAGCCTCTTCAGATCCGTGGGTTGTATTTGGAAGCACTTATTCATTCATTCTGTAAACTCATACCCCAAAGGTGAGTGGGCCGCAGCCCCCAGTCCTAGAGGAACCTGCTGTCCAGGGGACAGCACTGCCCTTCCCCCACACCCCGCGTGCCCACGCAGTGTGGCTCCGAGGGAAGGACCGAGCAGCAGACAGTTTATCCTTTCCTCGGTTCAGGGACTTGGTCTGCGGAATTACGTTCCTGGCAGGAAGAGAGAAAATGAGCTGAACAGGCAAACTGACCCTTTGATAGTTTTGTTCTTTGACTATTTGCTCAATTTGCTCAATTAGATGTTCAAGCTTGAAGCTAACTTCATTAACTTTGTCCTTGGCTTGAGCAATGGCGGCATCGAGGTCATGTTCTCCAACGCGGATGTCTAAATGGATCCGCTGTGCAAACAGAATGAAGAAGGCGTTTTTAAAATAGCTCCCTTTCTCCTTCTCTCTCTCTTCGTGTCCTCAGTTCCTCTCTCCTTCCTTTTCCCCCCTTTCAAGAGCAGGCAGCCCCTCGTCCTCCAGCTCCCCTTCCCCTCACTGCCACTCTGTCCCCCGTTTTACTCAGCAGTCCTCTTTGTAATAATAATGCACTGAATGCTCACCTACTGACCCGAGGGACTCACACCCTCCTGGACATCAAATTTACTATCAGGCAAATGCGTTTGGTGCTGAGAATCTGATTACTCCCAGCAAAGTTTCTTTACACACAACTGAGTTTCTGATGCTAAAGTACACATTCTCCTCGTTAGTTCTCAGCACATTTAGGAAATAGCCAATCACCATCTACCGTGAAGAGTTTTATTTATTGGAATTCCATTATTAATTCACCCTCAGCCCTCACTTGTTTTCAAGCCTGAATAATCACAGTTCCTTTAACCTCCCCTCACAGTTCTTACTTTTCAAGCCCTTTAATCAACTTCGTGGCGCTCCTTTGAACCCCGTCCAAGCTTTCCAGCTCCCTCCGTGGTTGCTGCGCTGAGATCTGGGCGCAGGACTTTAATAAGTTTCTAGCCGGCCCGGGTGTCATGGCTCTGCATACTGATGTCATGCCTGAATAGTGCTGACACTGTGTTCAGCAGCAGCGACGTGGGGGCGGGTACTTACCAGCTTACTCCCTCCAAACGACACGAGCCTCGTGGAATTAGATTCTAAGCAAATGATGTGTTCGCCAGGTGAATGTGAAGTAAAATAGAATGTTCCTTGTGGGCCATATAACTTGGACAATAGTACCTAGGATGGAGGATTTCCATAGTGTAAGTTTATTATTCTCTAGTTGCCCTTCTTAAAAATAAACCTTCTCTGTATATCTAGTAAAAAGTGTGCAATTCCTAAAGAAGAAATCAAATGGCCAACAAACATGAAAAATATTCAGACTTCCTAAAAATAAAAAACAAACAAACCACAGTAGGATATCCCTTGTTTGTTACCAGGTTGGCAACAATTTAAAAGTGCCCAAGGACGTATTGAGAAATACTGTCTCCCAACACTATTTTGGGAATTGAACAACCATACTGCAGAGTACTTTGGCACTATATATTGATTTTTAAAATGTGTGTAACCAGTGACCCAGGAGTTCTACCTATGGAAGTTTACCCTATAGAAATGCACATGTAGATAAAGTTATATGTAAAAGGATATCCAGTGTGATGTTATTCATAGTAGCAAAATTACATTAAAAATTTTTTTAAATCTTCATCTGAGGATAGTTTCGTTACTTTTAGAGAGAGAAGAAGGGAAAGAGAGAAACATTGATGTGGGAGAGAAATATCGATCAGTTGCTACCTGTGCATGCCCCAACGGGAATCGAACCTGTAACCCAGGTATGTGCCCTGACTGGGAATCAAGTCTGCAACCTTGTGTGTGTGTGTGTGTGTGTGTGTGTGTGTGTGTGTGTGTGTGAGTGAGTGATGCTGCTGTTCAACCAACTGAGCCATCTGGCCAGGCCAAAATTGCAATTTTAAAATAATTTTAACACCTTTCAGTGAAGGGGATTGATTAAATTCAGGCAAAGCCAAATAACGAAACATGTAGCATTAAAAGAGAATCTATACATATAAAGAGGTAATATGCTAATTTGTCCATTATGGTGTCCCAGTCATGACCAGTCTGTGGGCGGGGACGGGGGCGGGACTTCCGCCCCCAGCACTAGCGTCAGGCTGCCTGCGTGCATCCCTGCCCAGTGCTGAGGTGAAGCTGCCTGCCTGCATCCCCGGCCAGGACGTGACACTGCCTGTGTGCGTCCCCATTCTGCGCCGATGTGATGCTGCGGGGCAGGGGCGAGGGGCTGGGCTTGACGGGGAGACCTCATGCTGCACCCCACACCCCAGTGCCAGGCCGGGGGACCTCAGGCCACGTCCCCCGCCTGGCAGGGCTTGACAGGGGATCTCAGGCCACACCCCCTGCCCCGGCGCCAGGCTGGGGGACCTGAGGCTGCGCTCCCTACCTGGCAGGGCTTGACAGGGGACCTGAGACTGCGCCCCCCGACCCAGCACCGGGCCCGGGGACCTGAGGCTGTGCCCCCTGCCCGGAGGGGCTTAATGGGGGTGGGGCCGGCCGGGTCTGGGTCTCCTGCATTTTCAAAGCATGTGCAGGTGGTGGGCGGGGACTTGACTCTAGGTCCCGTGGCGCGCCCTGGACTCTGACAGGAGGGAGATTTTATATACATTTTACTAATTTTCTTTCATCTCTGACACTTCTATTATAGAGAAAGGGCAAATAGCAATATTACAATGTTTCTTCTAATTAATTCCCTTTTAATGTGCACGGATTTCGTGCACCGGGCCACTATTATATATTACTAGAGGCCCAGTGCATGAAATTTGTGCATGGATAGGGTCCCTAGACCTGGCCGGCAATCAGGGCTGATTGGGGCCTTCCTTCCCCTGACTGCCGGCTGCTGGCTGGGGCCTTCCTTCATTCCATGCTGCCCCCTGGTGGTCAGCATACGTCATAGCGAGTGGTTGAACTCCCAGTCAGTAGAACTCCCGAGGGGACAATTTGCATATAAGCCTTTTATTATATAGGATAGGATATCCATATCTGTATAGAAGGTGTCCATCATATCCTCTGCTAGAGCAGTCTGTATAGGATTCTCTTTTCGTAAAAAAAGTATCATTTGTAAAATAATGAATACACGTATATGTTTCTGTGTGCTTACAAGAGAATTGTAAAGAACACACACCAAATTGTTAGGTGGTTATATTTGTTGGGGAACTTTGGTTTATTTATATATTGTTTGGGATTTTAAAACAGGTATAGGACTTCTAGTCTGGCATATAAGGAGCTTAGAAGTTGTTGTTTTGTCCTAACAATGAGTAAAAAGCTGAACAGAAGAAAATTTCTTCTTAGAACTGTCAGAGAATTGAGGTCACAGGGCCAACTGCTGCCTCCAAAATTGGAGAGAAGAACAAGCAAATACAAAGAATACAATTTACCAGAGAAGAACCTCTGTGGGAACCAGTACTGGGTTCCCTTTACCCATTACGTCATGTGCAGCTTACAACAATTACAAGGCACTTTGAAAGGCAAGAAGACACAGTTTGAAGAGACAGAACCAGCATCAGAATCAGATTCAGACATGCTGGGATATTGGAATGATCAGAACTAGGATATTGGAATGATCAGGAATTTAGAAAAACTATGACTAATATGCTAAGGGCACTAATGAAAAAGGAGACACTATGCTAGAACAGATGGCAATGTAAGCAGAGAGGTGGAAATCCGAAGAAGGAATCAAAAAGAAACTCTAGAGGTAAAAATGCTGCAGCAGAAGTGAGGAAGGCCTCTGATGGGCTCCTTAGCAGACTGGACATCGTTGAGGAAAGAGCCTCGGAGCTTGAGGATAGATCAACAGGAACTTCCAAAACTGAAAAGCAAAGAGAAAAAAGAGGGACAGAATATCCAAGAGCCATGGGACAACTGCAGAAGGTGTAACACACACATAATGGGAACCCCCATGGGAGAAGAAAGAGAGGACTATTTAAAGCATCAATGACTGAGAACTTCCTCCAAATTCATGTCGTATGCCAAGCCACAGAGCCAGGAAGCTCAGAGAACACCAAGCAGGATAAATGCCCAAGCATATTATGTTGAAACTGCAGATACTAAAGATACACTCATGGAAGAAACCAGAGGGGAAAACCCTTAGCAACCATCAAGTAAGTAGAGAGGGGAGTGGAACAGTGTTGAGAGAGAGAGAAAACCGTGCCAACATAGAATTCTGTATCCTGCAAAATTTTCCTTCAAAAGTGAAGGAGAAACAAAGATTTTCTCAGACAAACAAAAAATTGAGGGAATTTGTCACTGATAGACCTGCCAGGCAAGAGATGTTAAAGAAGTTCTTCGCAGAAAAAGAAAACAATATAGGTCAGAAACTTGGATCTACATAAAGAACAAGAGCATTAGAGGAGGAGTAAGTGAGAGTAAACTGTAACATTTAATTTGTCTTTACTGATCTAACACATAACAGGCTGTTCACAGTAACAGCAGTAATGACTATAGTTTGTGCATCAGTGAAATGAATGGCAGCAGTGATGCAGGGAAGGAAGACTTAGGGATACCAGGGCTGTAAGGCACTTGCTGTACTTGTGAAGTGATAGCATGTTCTTTGAAAGTGGCCTCGGACTAGTTGCAAATATATATTGCAAACACTAGGGCAGTGGTCGGCAAACTCATTAGTCAACAGAACCAAATATCAACAGTACAACGATCGAAATTTCTTTTGAGAGCCAAATTTTTTAAACTTAAACTTCTTCTAACACCACTTCCACAATAGACTCGCCCAGGCCGTGGTATTTTGTGGAAGAGCCACACTCAAGGGGCCAAAGAGCCGCATGTGGCTCGCGAGCCACGGTTTGCCGACCACTGCACTAGGGCAACCACTAAAAAAAAATGTTTCAAAAAAAAGTGTAACTGATGATTCTCTCTCACCATTGATGTTTCTGTTGCTCCCTCTCCCTTTCTCTCTGAAATCGATAAAAATATATGAAGCCTGGCTGATGTGACTCAGTGGTTGAACATTGACCTATGAACCAGGAGGTCATAGTTCGATTCCCAGTCAGGGCATATGCACGGGTTGTGAGCTCAATCCCCAGTGTGGGGCGTGCAAGAGGCAGCCGATCAATGATTCTCTCTCATCTGTGATGTTTCTGTCTCTTTTCTCCCTCTCCCAAATCAATAAAAAAATATTTTAAAAAAAAGAAACATCAATGAGAGCAGCTGCCTCCTGCACACCCCCTCTGGGGATCAAGCCCCCAATCCTAGAATGTGCCCTGACTGGGAATTAAACCGGTGTGACCTCTGCATCGGACAACACTCAATCCACTACACCACACCAGCCAGGCTTGATTGGGAAATTTTATTAAATAAGACGGCATTCAAAGGTCTGATTTTACCATGGATTTCTGATTTTAAATGAATAACAGAGAACTCTTCTCTGAAAAAGCATTATCACTGCTGGTTATCACATTCGGTGTCTGAGCTTTAATTTCATGTCTGCTTCAGGCTCTGCATAGTCTACTTCTAGGGCATAGTCAAGTCAGCACACACTCTGAATGCCTGCTGATTGGTGTATTGGAAAAGACACACATATATGAGTTTAAACCTCGTTGTTGCCACTTGCTGATGGTGAGCTCTTGTCTGTCATGTAACCTCTCAGAACAACAGGTTTTCTTCTACAACATGGAATAGGAATATTGGACACGGAATAGTGGGAAATGGAGCACAGAAGACATGTTTGTATGGTACATATGCATTGTTGATGTGTTCTGCCCTGCATGCGCATGTTATTCTATTGGGCTGTCATATGAATGGACGCAACTTAGAGGACCCCAAACCCCTAGTGTCCTTGTGGTGGGGGTGCCGATAGGTATCTTAAATGGGGATCTGATCTTGTACGAAATGCTGAAACTAGAGCCATTTCTTTTTTTGAAAAAAATATATTTTTATTGATTTCAGAGAGGAAGGGAGAGGGAAAGAGAGATAGAAACATCAATGATGAGAGAGAATCATTGATTGGCTGCCTCCTGCACACCCCACACTGGGGATCAAGCCCTTGACCGGAATCGAACCTGGGATCTTTCAGTCTGCAGGCCGACGTTCTCTCCACTGAGCCAAACCAGCTAGGGTGTTGCCATTTCTTATCATATTCCAAACGGAAGGGCCTTCCTGAAAATAAGGCCTGAAGGTGAGAGTCTTGTCTCTCCTAGGCCAAGCAGAGGGCCGGGCATATAGTAGGCCCATGATAAGATGTGTTGGGTGTTTGCAGAATGAACAGAAACCTATCTCCTCTCTTAGGCAATTGTGTTTTTGAAGAACAGACCTTCTCTGTCTTAATAACAGTAAACAGATTTTCCTGTGACAGTTTTTAGCCCAACTAGGATTTGGGTTCTGGTTTTAATAACCCGTGGAGACAGTTCCAGATTGCTCATGAAGGGCTACTGGGAAAGAGCAAGAGACCTGGGCTCCGGTATCCCCGGACAAGGGCCACGGGAGGTGGGGTGCGGGGAGGACAGGGGCCCGGAGGAGGGAGAGGGTCCCAGTGGACCTGTTAGGAGGGAGGTGGCGAGTGCGCCAAGGGAAGAACTAAACAGGCAAGAACCAAGTGTCCAGTCGTCCAGCTGGAATGGCGTCTCCAGCGACCGCTCCAGCCTCCACATGAGCAGGGGTGTCACATGTCTGCCCTGCGCTCAGGCCCAGGTACCCCTAGTTTTCATGAGAAGAGGAACGTTGTCCTGCCTACACCAAGCACCTCTCCGCGCAGGGGCGGTGCCTGTTCTACCGGGCGGCGCTCCACCACGTCCTGCTCCCAGGAGCCAGCACAGGACGACGGCAGTCAGGGGGCAGCAGTGCCTGCAGCTGTGCTGGCCGAGCAGGTCGGAGCACCTTGAGCTGGCTGGTCAGGGATGCACGTCCTTCTATCCATCGTGCAGACGGAAAGTGGAGGGTCACGCAGGCAAGTGTCCTGCTCAGGACTCAGCTGAGAGGCAGTCTGCACTGTGCCTTGGCTCTGATCCCACCACCCGTGTCGGTTCCCCTTGGTCAGGAGGCCTCTGCTGCTCCTTTGCTAACGCCCAGAGAGGCCACACAGAGGCTGCCAGGACTAGGGAGGTGTCCTGTCTGGCCCTCACGGGGAGGGTGTGTATGTGGCCCCGGCAGAAGCATTGGGACGCCTTGACCCCGTGGGTGCCCTCTGCCCAGCAGGCCCAGCAAAACTCGGTTTGTATTGTTTTTAAACTCTCTGTCCGGGCATCAGCTAGATGAGGCTCATGATGGCAGCCCCCTCTGTGTCTGGTGCAGTGCCTGACTGACTGTTAAAAAGTGAAAATGCTGGTTAATGAGTGCTTACGCGGAGATTTTAAACGTTCGTGGGGATGCGTGCTTGTGAATTTAGGGACTGGAACGTGTTAGTGACAGAATGTAAGAGCGTTTTACCTCCTCGCTGTACGTTGTGACAGTCACGAAGAGCCCCAGGCCAGGCGCCGATTCGAGGAAGTCCTGTCGGACCACGTCCCATTGCTGCAGCTTGAAGGAGCCTGTTTCAGAGCAGGAGACACGACAGGTTACAGGGGAACTAAGGCATGGCTACCGTGATCACCGCTACCCGCACGCACTTGTGCTTTGGAGCCGTTTACACCCTGAGTGGGTCACGTGGCAGAGGCGGAAAACTGGAATATGTAGGAAGGTTTGAGCTCTTGGTCCCGTCTCTTGTCTACGGTGGTTTCGCAGCCCTGAGCCTGAGTTTCTATGCAGCGAGGAGGGGACAGTTCTAGTCCTGAGGTCTCAGCCGTGGGGCTGCGGGGAAGACAGCCTATGAAGCTTTCCGCCAGAGCATAACCTGGCATGGGTCATGCAGGGCCTCCTCCAGCACCTCCTCAGCGGTTCCGCCTCAGTGTCTCCCCGACCCCCAACTCACCCTGAACACTCCTGGCATCATTCCTTCTTCAAGCTCAGGTGTGTGCATGCCAGATGCTTTTGTCTCCAAAGGCTCCTGCTAAAATGTGGGTTGCTGAAGGGCCCCCCGCCTTCTCACTTTAGGACCCAATAAGCATCCTATGGCTCAGCTTTCCCCTCCTAGCCTTCAGAGGTACGATCAGAAGGAAGAACTAGCTAACACTGGTTGGAAAAGATCTAACAGTACCTTACGTACGCCAGGCACTATGTTAGCATTTAACATTCACTGTCGCATGCATTCTCAAAGCGTGCTCTTAGGAAAGTATTGGTATCCATTCATTCATTCACCCAGCTGTGTGACAAGTATGTAACGGTGGGAGCCCTGCTCCAGCAGCTGAGGACAGAAGTGAATGGAACGGACAATGTCTTTGTCCCGGGGAGCTTTCCTACAGGCAGTCAGGCAACGAGCAGGCGGATACCCAGTGTGGGGCGTGCTGGTGCCGACAGGAGCAGGTAGCAGCAGGCGTGCTCGGGACTCGAGGACTCTGTGGGGAGTCGGGGGGCTTGCTGGCATTGAGCACAGGCCTGAGGAATAGGGGGGTAGAAATGCACAATTTTATACTATTTACACTTAGAAATGTAATATGAAAGTTATATTTCTATCACACTCAGTGCTAATTATGTGCCAAGCACCTTTCTAAGGAATTCACACATATAATCTGAATTTTAATGACAACATTATATAGTTAGATACTATTTTTTATTGATTTTTAGAAAGCGAGAAGAAGGGAGAGAGAACGAAACATCGATTTGTTGTCCACTTATTTATGCCTTCATTGGTTGACTCTTGTATGTGTCCTGGCCAGGGATAGATCTCAAAGCTTGGTGTATCAGGATGATGCTCTACCAGCTGAGCCGCCCGCCGGGGCTGCTAGGGACTATTCTTATGATTTTACAGATGTTGAAGCCACAGCCTAGAAAAAGCCATTTACCAGAGGTCACGTACCTAGCACGTGGCAGACTCGGGGTTCAGACCCAGGCAGCGCGTGCCTTTTCCCTCAGCACCACATGGGGCTGTCGCCCCGGGGAAAGGGCCTTCTGTGCAGCAGCACGTGCAGAGGTCCTGGGGCAAGAGCATGCTCGCTGTCTGAGGAACAGCAGATGGCTGGAGTGAGGTTAGCAGGGAGAGAATGCTTAGCAGGGAGATGGGTTGACGGGAGAGCCGGGGCCAGACCAGGGAGGGCCTACAGGTCCGTGGTAAGGATTTGGGGAAGCAATTGGTTGGAGGAGTGAAATGCTGTGGTTTTCATTTTGAAATTTTATTGTATGGAGAAAAGGATGAGGACGGATCAGGAGTGGAAGCTGGAGGCTGTCGTAATCCAGGTGGTGTGGACCAGGTGCTAGTGTGGAGGCTGCACAGAATGCTGGAGTCTGTGTTACTGTCCCTGTTGTTCAAGCTGGGAGCTCGGTCTCAGAGAGGGAGTCACAGCCCAGAGCCACCCAGGAATAAGTGGCAGAGGCAGAATCACCGCCAAAGTCACCTGCTTCGAAAGCCCAGAGGTCTCCAGTGCGCCCGGCCTTGCTGGGAGGCAGGCGGACCGGCCTGACAGGGACCTGAGATGGGAGCCCTTCCCTCACGCAGCTGCAGGGGGCAGCTCTGGAAGTGGGGACCCTGAGGGACACCGGGAGAGCATTTCCTGGGACGGAGGCTGCAGCCTGCACCCTGAGTAACTGGGACCTTCGGGATCTTTTGCATAGACCTGCCCTCTTCCCTTTAGAAGTCTGCTAACTGTATACGCTGTCGTTTCTAGAATGGTCCACCTTAAGGTCTTTTAAAAAGTATCATAGATGTTTCTGGAAAAGAGGGAGCAAGTCTATTCCACCCCCTTCCTCCTGCTAATTACAACTGAGCACTGGGCAGCGGTCAGGAAACTCTGGAAGATGGAAAAACAAGCTCACTGGCTAAGGACCTCATGACTCAGCACGACTCTGCAGTGCATTCAGTTTGTTTTCGCCACACTTACACGTCCTCACCTGGGAGCTAGAGCAATATGCAGCTGCAGACCAAATTGGGGGCGGGGGGGGAAGGAAGTGAGAAAACCCACTCCCAATACGTCTCTCCAGTCAAGGGATCTGGAACAGGTGATCCTGCAGGATGCGGCCCCTCCACGTCTACCTGCCCTGCTCCAGATGGAAGAACTTGCTCTCCTCCCCCTGGACACGGCCGATGTTGAGGTCGGTGGGGCCTGTCAAGATGCCCGCCCTGCACTAGAGGACAGTAGAGGCAGCATATCCCGCTTCAACCCCCAAGTGCTGAGGGAGGGTCCCAGAGAGGAGGGAGCGGGAGAAAGGGGCCTTGAAGACCGCGCCCGACGTCCTGCACACACTTCTGAGCAGCCTGTGCTGCAGCCGACCAGGTCAGCGTGGCAGAAGCTCGGAGAACCCGCCTCGGTGTGGAATGCTGCCCAGGTTTTAGGTGGGCCGACGTGGAGCACACAGCAGGGTAGACCACAGCAGTCGTGCAAAGTCTCGGAAAACTAAACTAGCATCAGGCTGTGTTCTGAATCTGAACGGGTCGGCTGCCTACTGAAACAGTAATTAGATGGAATTCAGAATCACACATGATGCTCAAACTGTCCAGGATACATTACATTACAGGATTACTCTCCATACCAAGAACCAGGAAAGTCTCAACTTGAATGAGAAAAGATGGTTAACAGACACCAACATCAGAATGACATAGATGTTGGAATTATCTGACAAGAATTCTAAACAGCTGTCTTAAAAGTGCATCAACTAGAAGTTGGAACATCCTTTAAATAATGGAAAAATAGGAATTCTCAGCAAAAGAGTAGAAGGTATAACAAGAAAAAGTGGACACAATAGGAAAAATACAACATTTGACATTGAAAACTTACCGAATAGACTCCCTAAAAGATTGTAGACAACAGAAAAAAGAGTCAGTGATCTTGAAATTAGATCAATAGAAATAATGAAATCTATTCAATGAAAAGAAAAGGAATGGGGGAAGAGCCTCATGAACCTGCGGAACAAGGTCCTGGGAGAGAGGTGCAGCCACGCCTCGGGGATGCTGCAGGTCAGTCCAGACCACGCCCATAGGTGCACGTGGCAACGCAGCGAGCCATGTGACCTCTCGTGTCCTAGTGCACGGGGAAGTGTGTGCACCGTACTGTGGTCCAGGTGTGTGACAGCACACATCTAAAAACATGCATGCCTAATTAAAAATACTTCCGCGCTAACAATGCCGGCATCATCTGAGCCTCCAGCGAGTTACAATCTTTTTGCTGGTGGAGAGTCCTACCTTCAGTTTGTAAAAAATGCAACATCTGTAAAAGTATAATAAAGCAAATGGGAAGAAATGATGGCTGAAAACCCCAAATATGTTGAAAGAAAGAAGCCCACAGATTGAAGAGGCTGAGTGAACGTGGGGCTTTACTGAATAAGAGAACACAGCCACGCGGCGGGAGGCTTCCTGCACGCGTGGCCACCTGGGAGCCTCTGCCGCGTGTTTCCTGACGTCCTGCACACACTTCTGAGCAGCCTGTGCGGTAGCCAACCAGGATCAGCGTGTTTTTTAGTCCCAGGCTGTGCCCTTCCCGCAGCCCACGCACCTGAGATGGTTCCCTGGCCTCCCTCGGGGACGGTATCTTTCCACCACCAAGTGCTCACCTGTGCAACCCCCTCTCTGCCTGCCCCTGGGTGGGGTGCCCCTGCTCTGCCAGTGGCTGCCCTCCCCTCCCCTGGGACTTGGCTCTTGTCACTCTCCCACACTTGCCCACTCCGGGTCCTGTCATTGTGCCAGCTCCTCTGTCGCCATCCCGTGTCTGCACGCTGAGGTTGTGGGGCACAGGCAAATGCTGTGTCCTTTTCCGTGGGCTGCTGGGGCCTGGCTGTAAGCCCAGGGCAGCGTTTGGCTCCAGGGAAGAAGCTTGGTAAGGATTTGTGGGGTGGGTAGAAATGCCCCCCAGTACATGTTTAATAAAGAGTTCTGAATGGCCGAAACTGGTTTGGCTCAGTGGATAGAGCGTCGGCCTGTGGACTGAAGGGTCCCAGGTTCGATTCCGGTCAAGGGCATGTACCTTGATTGCAGGCACATCCCCAGTAGGGGGTGTGCAGGAGGCAGCTGATCGATGTTTCTCTCTCATCGATGTTTCTCACTCTCTATCCCTCTCCCTTCCTCTCTGTAAAAAATCAATAAAATATATTTTTTAAAAAAGAGAGTTCTGAATGAATGTCAGTGGCCCATTGTTAAAACGCCAGTGTACTTGGCTCACTGCCTGAGTAATCAGAACAAGTGAGATGGTTTCTGTTTGCTCTCACCATAATCACCCAGCCCAAGCCCCCCACTGGGCCCCTGGGTGGGAGGGGAGCTGGAGGGAGATGTCATGTCCCTCAGTTACCACCAGATGGCAGGAGAGAAGCATGCTGGGCACAGCCTGGGAGAGCCGGCCTCAGTGTGGGTGGAGCGGCCCAGGGGACAGAGCACAGGGACAGGGCAGGGACAGCTGCCTCCTCTTGCTTCTCACCGCATGGCGAGGCAGCGGCAGGGGCTTCTGGCTAGACACGAGCACATGGGCAGAACACGGAACTGCGTGCCTCAGGCTCCCCATCTTGTAAAACCAAGATAACGAAGGCAAGTATCTTAGGGTATGAAGAGTGATTTAAGCCCTGCCTGGTAGCTGAGTGGGTTAGAGTGTCGCCCCAGGATGCCAAGGCTGTGGGTTCGATCCCTGGTCAGGGCATGTACAAGAACCAACCGATGAATGCACAGATAAATGGAACAACAAATGGATGTTCCTCTCCCTCTCCCCCCCCTCTTCCTCTCTCTCTGAAACGAATAAATAACCATTTTTAAAAAGTGATTTAATATTTGTCAGCTGCTTAACACAGAACTTGGCACATTGTAGGCTCTGTGCACGCCTTGATACATGATTCCGGGCAGTTCCGTGGGCTTTCAATGGGCAGTGTTTCTGTGAGCTCCCTGTAAAGCTGGCACAACCGTCCCCACGGCCACAGAGCAGGCGGCTCAGGCCCCAGGGCCTAAGCGACTCCTCTGGGACCACCCGACAGCAAAAGTCTGAGCGAATGACAAGGTCCCGGAATCGAGGGCCTTTCGCTCTCGCCAGAAAGTACGTTCACCCACCTCGGTACGCAGCCTGCGGGCCAGCCTCACTGCCAGGCACCCTTCCTCGGGGTGTCCCTTCAGGGGACACGGGCTGAGAGCGGGGCGCGTGCAGACCAGTTACCCCACGCACACAGGTGCCTCTCCTGGTCTCCCCGAGCGCAGTGCACGCACTGTTCAGCCTCTCATCCCTGTCCTGTGACCTGAGGTGCTGTCCCTGACCCCAGTCCTTGAGGCTGGAGCCATGGGCCCTTGATTTAGTATCAGAAAAATAAAATGCATCCATTGTAGGAATTTTAGGAAGCAAAAAATCCCCTCTAGGAGTTTTCTGTGCTCAGTATGATCCTTCCAGACCTTTTTCCTATAAATACAAATTATGTATTTTATAAAAAATAAGATGATACTGCCCAGCCAGTGTGGATCAGTGGTTGAGCGTCGACCTATGCACAGGAGGTCATGGTTGGATTCCTGTCAGGGCACATGCCCGGGTTGCTGGCTCGGTCCCCAATAGGGGGTGTGCAGGAGGCAGCCGATCGATTGTTCTCTCTCATCATTGATGTTTCTATCTGTCCTTTTCCTTCCTCTCTGAAATAAATAAAAATATATTTTAAAAAGAGGAGATGAGACTGCACCTACTCTCGGTAACTTGGTTTTTCCACCCTATTTTGTGACCGTCTTTCTATAGCCTTAAACGTTCTTCTAGAGCCTAAACTGCGGGCTGTTCAGAGCAGAAGGAAGATTCAGAGCTGAGTGCAGAGTTTTGCAGACAGGAATTGGGCGTCTGGTCCGGAGTTTGACCAATGAGTAAAATAATGAAGGGGTGGGGTCAAAGGCCCAGTGGTCTGGTTGACCCCTGGTAAGACCTGGGCAAGGAAAGCAGTTGCTCTTGAGTAGCTATGAACACAGAGTGGTCCCTTCTAGAATGCTCCAGGTTCCCCAGGGACCCTTTCTGAGATAGCACGTAGTGGGGAGGGCAGGCAGGTGCTGTGTGGCTGAGAGGGAGGGCATACGCACGTCACACGTCACACGTCACACGCGCCGTGAGTGGATAGCTCGCCAGTTCACCTGGTCAGAACATGGTCAGCATCCCAAACGCCCTGCCACTTCCCCTCCCCCTGCCCCCAAGGCAACCACCACCGACTCCTAAAGACAGGCTATTTCTGTCTGACTGGCCCCTGTATAAGTACGTGCACGTGTGTGTCGGCACCGAATCGACCCGTGTTTGTGAGGCCCGTGTGCTGCCCAGCGCTCCACTCTGCATGGGTGACTGCTTTGTTTCCCGGCATTACGGAGAGTGCCGCCACGAAGCTTCTCGTGCGTGTGAGCACGTGCATGCGTTTCCGCTGGGAACCTGCGGTTTGCCTGGGTCACGGGTGTGCCGGTGTTGAACTCCCGTGGAGGCCGTGCAGTGGAAGTCCAGGGCCGGGCCGCGAGGGCTGCCCGCACGCTTGCTGTTCTCTCTCTCTCTCTCTCTCTCTCTCTCTCTCTCTCTCTCTCTCGTTTGCATCCGCTGGATGTGCCTCTCCCGGGCTTTGCTCTGTGTTGCCCTGAAGATGAAGGAAGCGGAGCCCCTTTCCATCTGCTTTCCGGGAGCTCGGTCTCCTCTCGTGGGGCATCCGCCTGTCTCCGCCCGATTTTCTGTCCCAGCCACACGGGACAGCCCTCCGTGCTGGTGTGTCTCCTCACTTCATTCTCAGGTACTTGTCACGTTTTCACTGAGGACGATGAGAGCACCTGCCGTGACGCGTGCTGGCCCGGCCCTGGTGGACACTGTGAGCCCCATGCCACACGCTGCGCAGTGGCCTGGGCCCGGCCCCGGCCGGAAGTGAACGGTGAGGGGACGGTGCCCAGCTCCTTAGCCTGGAGGTGGGCCAAACTCTGTGGGTATCTCATCCGACTGTTTTTTTTTTTTTCCCTTTTTCATTCTTTTCTTTTTTCTGACTATTTGTTAATGTTTTAGAAAATCATGGTAACGTATATACAAAGCTGAACATTCTAACCGTTTTAAGTGTGCAGTTCAGGTGCGTTAAGTGCCCTCACATTATGTGCAGCCACCACCATCCTTTCCAGGACTTTCTCATTACCCTCAACAGAAACCGTCCCGTTGGAGGCACGCCCCATCCCCTCCCCGCTCCTGGCGCGCTCGCTTGTGCTTTTCGCTTTCTGAATTGGCCTCTGCAGGGACCTCACGTAGTGAGATCAGACAGTAGTGGTCCTTTGTGGCTGGCTTATTTCACGGAGTGTGGTGTCCTCAAGGTTCATCCCGTGGTAGCAGGTGCTGGAATGCCTTTCTTTTGATGGCTGAAGAACGCCATCGCGTTCTGTTATCCGTGCATCTGCCGATGGCCACTGGGCTGCTTCCCCTCTTGGCTGTTGCGAATGCTGCTGCTGTGACCTTGGGTGTGCCGATTCCGGAGCCCCTGCTTTCAGCTCCCGTGGGT
The DNA here is from genome assembly GCF_027574615.1 of Eptesicus fuscus. NCBI lineage: Eukaryota > Metazoa > Chordata > Mammalia > Chiroptera > Vespertilionidae > Eptesicus > Eptesicus fuscus. Next base: position 117,197,848 of record NC_072474.1, on the reverse strand, counting down.
GCCTACTCAGAGCAGAAGTGCTGGGTCGTGTCTGCATTGGCATCTTACGTTCCTGAGCCCGGCTCAGTCTGAGCCCGGCTTCACCTGAAATCTCACCTCTCCTGGCTCCTGGGAGTGCCTTCATCCATCACGTGTGCTTGAATCCTTGTCTCAGGGTCGCTCCAGAGAGCACCCAACCTCAGACACCCGGGGTGTGGCGTGGGCTTCTGTGAGACACGGGTGGGGGTGATGAATGATAACAGTCATTTAATTTTTCCTGCTCCCTAATGAGATTTGCTCTAAAGAAGCAGCACACAGCACCCCTGGTATGTGGCTGAGTGCAAGAGTCCTATCTGGGACCTTTGAAAGGGAGCAACCAGGAGCAGACGCATTGGTGCAGAATTCTAATTATTTTATTTTTATTTTTTAAAAATATACTTTTATTGATTTCAGAGAGGGAGGGAGAGGGAGAGAGAGAGAGAGAAACATTAATGATGAGAGAGAATCATTGATTGGCTGCCTCCTGCATGCCCCACACTGGAGACCGAGCCTCAAACCTGGACATGTTCCCAACTGGGAATCGAACTGTGACCTCCTGATTCATAGGTCGATGCTCAACCCCTGGGCCACACCAGCCGAGCTAATTATTTTCTTTTTCATGATCACTGTGCTCCGTGGCACTCTCCATTGCTCTCAGTGCCTGCCTTTTATAAGGGACTAACAGCCTTGTTAAAAAAAAAAAAAAATGTGTGCAAGGACCAGCAAGTGGTTTTAAAACTCATCCAGCTGGCAGCCGGGACCTACACCAAGGCCCCTCCAGAGGTCCCTCCCTGCTCCTCCTCTCTCCCTTTTCATTCAAGACCGTCTGGAATGTGTTCTTAGAGAGCATTGCTAAGAGAGCTAAGAGAAGCTCTATAAACGCGAATACGTTTGACTTTGAAGCTTCTAAGCACATTCCCAAGCAACTGCGTTTGACCCCGGCGCCCTGGACTGCACGGCCCTCAGGTTCTGTTGTCGCCCTCTCAGCTCCCAGGAGGGGAATGCCCACATCTTCTCTGCTTCTCAGCACATTTTCTTCCTTTGGGGGAGGGACATGAGCCGGAGTGGCAGCCACACCTGCTTCTCCAGTAGCTTGGGGCACACACTGGGAGGCCAGGTGACGGGGTTGGGGCAGAGTCCAAGGGGGTGGGGACCGACGTTGACAAACACCTGCAGCTGCTCACCTCCTGCCAGGTGTCCTCCCGGGCAGGTGCAGCTTCCGTTGACAGATAAGGAAACAGCTCAGAGTCACCGGCTATTGGGCAGCAAAGGCAGCTGCAAAGCACGCCTCACCTCGACTCCCAGATCGGGTCTCTGTTCCCCTGTGGGCCCCGAGCTGCCGCCATGGGGGCGGCGGGCCGAGCTCACGTTCCCGGCCGGCTGTTTTCAGTCCCAGGGAGCAAAATCCACTCAGGGAGGTTTGGTGCCTGGCTCCGAGGGCTCTCCGGCCTCCCGACGGGTGCCTCTCGGTGGGCAGATTGGCCTCAGAGCCGTGAGGAGAGAAGCGAGCAGCTGGCTGTGCTCTCAGGGCCCCACAGGTTCCCAGGAATACGTTGTCTGTTTGTCCCTTTAGCGGCGATCTAAAAATTAAACCTAAGTGTATTCTGGGTCAGCTTTCCTGAACCAAGTGTGTTCATGACCGAGCGTGCGCCAGGTGGGAGCCGGGGACTTCACCGGCGGCGAAGGTTTTGTGACGGGTCAGTGAGCTGTGGGGGAGCGTGGAGCCCCTTCCTGGCGCTGGCAGCACAGGCGGCGGCTCCTGGCCCGCAGCATCAGGAGCGGGTCCACACGGCGAGCCGGTGAACGCGGCCAGGTCCTCGCTGAAGACACACGGGCTTGCCACACACCGTGGACACAGCGTACAGCAAACAGGAAGCAAAGCCTTTTCACGAAAGGGGTTTAAAGAGATGTGTAAGAACTGTATCGTGAGGTATGCTCTGTGTCACTTGGCGCCTGTACATAATGGGCTGCTGAGGAGAGGCCTGGTTGTAGCTACAGGAACGTGACCACACGAGTGTGTGCTCAGATGCCTTTAAAAGGGGGCCCACAAGTCACGCCGGAAGCACGTCCAGGCATCTTTCTATCGCTCGACCCAGCGTCCCTTGCCTCTCGGAGACGGGTTTTCTGCACGTGCCCTTTACACCCGCTTTCCTTCGTTCACATTTGCATGCCTTTCCTCGCTTTTCCTTTCCTTCCTTCCTGTGTGAGAAGTGTTTCATTTGGTTTTTAAACCCAGAGGATCTGTCTTTTCCTGGGAGCGCTGTCCTTGTCACGTCGCGCAGTGTCACCTGGAGCTGGGCTTCAGCCTGCGTTCTTCTGTTTGTTTTCCGTTTGTCCTGTTGACCCCTGCTTTCCTGCCTTTCCCCGTCGTTCTCTGTTAGCATATTACACCTCTGGGACTGTAGGGCCACATTCTCTGTGAAAGAAAAATGTGAGCAGGTGACCTGACACCTTTCCAAGTTGTCCCTGTGGTTACAGTAGACTTTGGAAGCTGAGTAAATAATTGCACGGGGTGCTGGCTCCAGAGGGGACAGCGGGGAGAGCAGAGACGGAGGCTGGAGCAGGCAGGGCAGGAGAAGGGGCAGCTGGAGGCAGGGAGGACCGGGAGGGGGTGGACCCAATGTCCATGGGGGACAAGGACTAAGAGAGGCCCTGATTGGGGCGGAGGGGCTGGCCAGACCGCGATCTGCTCCTGGCAGCGCAGAACACCGCTGGCCTCGTTGGCCTCCTGCCTCAGACCCTCCCGTGGGTCAGGTGATGCTCGGGCTCCTGCCAGCGAGTGTGCCCTGGGCCAAGTCCACCCAGCTCGTGGGCCTCAGGCAGCGGGCGAAGGGGAGGTAGGCTACTCCTGTTTCTCCTACTGCTCCGCCTCCCCTTCACACGCGGGCTGAGAGGCGCACAGGTTCCTGGGAAAGCGGTCACCGACCACCGGGAGCTGGGGCATCCCTGAGGTGAAGAGTTGGGGTCAGGCAAGTGTGTGGTTGAGTCCTGCGAGCATCATCACAACCAAAATAAACGGTTGTCACTGTTATTTATGCCGTTTACCAATGAAGCAGAGGGTCAAATCACTTGCCCAAGGGCACACAGCTATTGGGCGGCAGAGCTGGGACCTGAACCTGGCGGTGCTCTGCAGTGCCAACCCAGCCCATGTCCACCGTGCCGCGACCACCGCAAGGCTCTGCCACCAGGGCTTCTGTGTGTCTGCTTTGCAGGCGACCCCTCCCCAAGGTCCGTCCCACACCGCAGTCTCGTCCTCTGCCCTGGCGCGGTGCGTGGTGGAGCTTTTTCAGGATGGATATTGGTCTTTGCAATAGAACTCCCCAGTGTGGAGGCCAAGAACGCAGGAGGATCTGATGCCGTGCACTGGAGTGAGCTGCACATACGCACGCATGACCAGCCCGACAGGGAACGACCGGGTTCGCACCTGCTCCTTTTTTCCTTTTTTGCATGAAAATCGGGGCATTTGATGTTGAACGTGGAACACACTGGATTTTCTCTGCAACCCTGAGCCCCTGCCACGTGCTTCCCTCTCAGCAGGCCAGGGAGGCTTCGCCGTGCGGGGCGTACTGGGTGGGGATGGGAGCGAGCAGACGTCCCCGAGGTGGTGGCAGGCTTCGTGGGCAGCTGGCCCCTCGCCGCCCCACCCTGTGGGACATGGGCATTCAGAGGACATGTTAGCATCTGCTCTTTTGTCCGTTTTGTGGAGCCGTCTAGAACCCTCGCGTGTCTTCGGAGAATTCAGCCATACTTAGCAGAATGGATAGCATCAGAGTCTCTTACTGGAGGAAACATGACAACAGGAAAACAAACCAAGCTTGCATTCTGTGTGCTGCCTCCGGGCTCCTGTTTACGAATTATGCAGTCACTCTCAACGCTTTCAGTTGGCTTTGGTGACTTGATAGACTCTCGAGAGGAAACCACACAGCATGGCGCTCACTGCCCACAACACATACATCAGGGGCGGGCGCGCGACCACAGCACGGCGCCCGAGCTCAGCGTTCAGAGCGCACCACCTACCTGTGATCAGCGTGTCGCTGGGAATGTCTTCTATGATGCACTTCTCCTCTCGTTCCCCGGCGTGGAAATAAAAAGCAGCGGAAAGTGGAAAACAGAAACTTAAAAGAAATGCCAGGGCTCGCATTTCGGTTGCTTCAGCCACTCCCGGTGGTACTTGCTTTGAAACGGATCAATGGCGAGTGCTGCTGCTTAGGGAGTGTTTGTGTCTCCTCCGACACGTGTGTTCATTGATTTCCGTGAGAAGTGACATGTGCTGGCTACCCTTGGGCAGGTGATTGCAGCAAGGCCCAGGGAACAAGACGTCTGTGCCGGGCCTTTCCCACCCTGATGACATCAGCCCGCCTGCCGACCTGTTGTTTGATGGGGTTCAGAGTTCTAACAGAATGAAGGACAACGTGGGCCTGGGGAAACCAAAGCGCCACGCCCAGCAGCTGCCCGGTGACCAAGCCCGCGTGGCCATTTCTGGTGGTCGCCGCTGCTTGGCAGGAGGTGGGGAGCAGGAGGTGAAGACTGTCCTGGGGTGCAGAGCTGAGAGGAGGGGTCCAGAGGAGGGAGACGGGTGGAATGTGCCAGAGGAACAGCCGGCTGCTGAGGCGAGATGTGCTGCACTCAGAGGCCTTGCCCTGGACAAGACTCTCCGAGTCTGTTTCCTTATTTTAAAGAAGTGTTAAAATCACCCGTGCGATCCATTAGGTCTTTTCTGTTCTGGCATCCAATGTATTTCCTGAGCTTTAATTTTTTAAATTATTTTTTCTTTTAATTTAAATTGAAAATTTGTTTTGTCCTTATATACTTATAGACCCTCAAAAAGTGGCAGAAAGAGTACAGAGAGGTCCCATGTGCCCATCGCCCAGCCCTACCCAGTGGTGACGTTTCGCATAACTGCGTCGTGGAACCGAACTGGATGTTGGTTGCGCTGTCTTTTTGAGCATCTTTACAAAAAGGTCTTTGTCTACTAGATCTGCCATTAGAGCTTTTTCGTGGGCAACTTTGTTGACTTATTCTTTTCCTTTGCATGGGCCATACTTTCCTATTTCTCTGTAGCCCGTGATAATTTGTTGGGCACGGGCTATTTGGATTGAATATCGTGGTAACTCTGGAAATCACATCCTCCCCCTTCCCAGGGTGCTGTTCTGTTACTGTTGTTCACGTGTTGTAGGCCGTCTCTGTCAAGGCCACCGGAGGAATGGCCCTAAGGTCTCCTCAGGTCTCTCCCGAGACGTCCCCCGGCATGCCTAGTCACTCGCTCATTTTCCCTGTGTGCGCAGTTGTTTTAAATACCTTCTCCTCCGTGTTTGGCTCTGAAAGGGGGGAAAGTGAAAAATTAAGGGGGAGGCGACAGAAAAGGAGGCCAGCTCTTTAAGTCTCCTGCAAGCCACTTCCACTGGAGAGGGCAGGGCTTGTAACAACGCCCCCCCGCCCCCCCCCCGCATCGCTGTGATCAGAAGCACCAGTCACCAGTCCACTCACAGATCCCTGGACGACAAGGCCCTGTTTGCCCCCCTGGTCCCTGCAGGCTGCACGTAGGCTGCTCCAGGAGCAGGTACACAGCCGCCTGACCCTGGCTGAGGTCGGGACGGGTAGCTGCTACTGTGCTAAGAGCTGACGTTGAGCAAAATTAACCACAATGTACCGTCCAAGTCTCCCTGGGCGTTGCTGGCCGTCCTCAGATTCCAGCGCTCCTGGGCAGTTGCATCAGACAGATTCTGGTGGTGGTCCAGGTGGACCCGCGCTCCTCTCCCCCGGCTGCCCCTGGTCTTGGGCTCCTTTGATACAGATAAGACCGGGTAAAGGTGTTTGTTCCCAGGGCTGTCCGCGCTGAGCGTTTCCAGGGCAGAGAGGGTGCTTTTGTGCCGAAGCCCCTCCTCAAGGAGCTCCTTCCCCGGCAGCTGCCTGGTGTGACGCTCAGTTTTTCTTCATCCTGAAAGCTTCATGCCGTCACTGCTCCGGGCTGACAGTTCCTCTCAGCATGCGAACGGCGGTGTTGGCTGCCTCTGACCCCGTGGCTGCTGTTGGAAAACGCGGTCGCTCCAGCAGACGCGCCTTCGTGGTGATGTGCCCCCGCTCCGGGCCTTGGAAGGCCGTCTCCTGTGTCGGTGGAGGGCAGTTTGATGTGCACGGGCGTGGTGGCTTTTCTCTGTCCTGTTTGGGATCTATTACGCGTTCTTGTTCTAAAGATACCTTTTCTTTAAAAAATTTATTGTTTAAGGTATTACAAATAGTAGTACATATGTCTTTTTTTTCCCCACTGACCTCCCCCCGGCCTCCCCTACCCCCCGGCACTTGCCCTCGTCCCCCCATGCCCAGTGTCTTGCGTCTGTTGGTTGTGCTTATATGCATGCATACAAGTCCTTCGGTTGATCTCTTACCCCCACAACCCTCCCCTACCTTCCCGCTGTAGTTTGACAGTCTGTTCGATACTTCTTTGCCTCTGTCTATTTTTGTTCAACCGTTTGTGATGTTCTTTATTTTCCATAAATGAGTGAGGTCATGTGGTATATCTTTCGCTGACTGGCTTATTTCACTGAGCATGATGCTCTCCAGATCCATCCATGCTGCTGCTATTTTAGCTTTCTCCGCTACCCCTGGCATGTCCTCAGAGTCGGGAGTAAGGCTTCTCGTTTTATCTTCCGTATCTTCTGGAAGTTTCCTGCCTCTGCCTCCTCTGTGCTGCCTTCTGGGGGACGTCCCAGTAACGCCTTCCAGGTCCCCAGCTCCTCCTCCAGCTGTGCCTGGGTCGGCTCTTTGACCTACTGACCGAGGCCTGGCGGCCCACACGGCCTTTTCTTTCCGAAGGTAGCTGTTCCTTTATGATCATCCCTTGTTGATTGGTCATTTTTGTTGTAGCTTTTCTGTGTTCTAGTTCTGGTCATTTCATTACCTTGGCTCTCAGAATCTATTGGGGGGGTTTCTGTTTACTTTCAATCATTTATAGTGACTTGCTTTTTGGTTTAACTGGTGGCTTTTGGGTGGCACTCATGGCTTGATTTTGATTGGTGGGAGGCCTGAGACCCCACTGGGAGTTGGGAAAGCTTCCTGCAGAGAGAATGCATCTGCTCTTCCCTGGTATCGAGGGACACCGCTGTCTGGGAGGGCCCGTTGAGCAGGAGAGCGCCAGGCTGTCTTCTGGACTCTGCTCTGGCCCACGCTCAGCAGCAGCCCCCAGGAGCCCTGCCCTTCCAGCTGCTCACATAGTTGGCCTGACCCCAGCGCCTCTGCTCCAGGCCCAGTTCAATGCTTTTGTTTGCTTATTTGTGAAAGTGGGAGGAAGTGAGAGCTCTCCCCGAACTCTTATGGAATGTCAGTGTCTCAGATGGTGTTTCCACCCTGGGTTAGGGTCCGGCTGTGTGTGTGTGTGGAGGGGGAGGTCCCTTCAGAGCGCCTGGGCAGACCTAGTGCCCAAGGCAGCCTCTGGGTTATGCCATCTAAACATCCTTTTCTGTAGTCTTAGTGGAGTGTGGACAGAAGTGGGTTAGATGTGAGTGTTCAGTCCACCATCTCTGCCAGGACACCCCTCCCATCACTTCTCAACGTCCTACCCCTACCTTCTAACCCCCCAGTGCCACCAGCTGCTCCGCCCTGCCCTGGTCACGTGCTTGGTGTTGCTGAGCACGGTGGACCATCGCCATGACCTTCCCCTCCTCCTGTATTTGGCACTGACGATCACTTCTGCCTCCTCCTCAACGTGCCAGCTCTGGGTCTCGCCCCTGCTGGGCCCAGCCGGCAGCCCCTCGAAGCCCAGGGTACACATTCCCAGCCTGTGTGAGAGACCTGCAGGTATCGCAGTAGATGCTGGGACAGCGCATTTGGCCCAGTGCCCTTCAGCCACCCAGTAGCACGCCGAACCCACAGGAGCCTCGGAGTGCACCTGTCCTCACTCATTCCCTCACTCTCCCTGGGCCGATCCAGGCAGCCAAAACCTTCCTGTACTGAATGTTGTGACTAGAGTTGACACCACCACCACCATCATCACATTGTCACCGTCATCATCACCACCATTATCACCATCATCATCACCATAACCAGCATTACCACTGTCATCATCACTGTCACTGTCATCACCACCATCATCATCACCACTGTCACCATCATCACCACCATCATCACCACCACTGTCACCATCATCATCACCACTGTCCCTGTCATCCCCACCACCATCATCACCACCATCATCACATTGTCACCGTCATCATCACCACCATCACCACCACCATCACCATAACCAGCATTGCCACTATCATCATCACTGTCACTGTCATCACCACCACCACCATTATCACCACCATCATCACCATCACCACCACCATCATCACCATCACTGTCACCATCATCACCATCATCACCACCACTGTCACCACCATCATCACCATCACCATCACCATCATCATAACCAGCATTACCACTGTCATCACCACTGTCACCATCATCATCACTGTCATCACCACCATCATCATCACCGCCACCACCATCATCACTACTATCCACCAGCACCAGCACCAGCACCATCGTCACCACCAGCAAGTATTCCATCCATTCTTCTCCAGAGCTGAGCACTGTGTAACGCAAGATTCCTTTACTGTTTACTTCCATCATCTGTCTCCCAAATCTCCGCGCCTTAACACGACAAAGGTTATATCTAAGTTGGCTGCAGGTTCGAGGCACTCTCCAGGGTGGGGGTCCTCAGTGTGTGAGCTCCAGGTGGCATCTGCGAAGGCGCCTCCATGTTGTCATACACTTTGGGGTCTGGAGCATCTGACATGAGCAGTAAAAGTTCTGGCCCCAAATGACACTTGTCACTTCTCCCCCTGCCCCGGAAGGAGGGGAGGCAACATGGTGTCGACAGGGGTCTGTACCGCTATATCTGCCCCCCACCTGCGGTGTTCTTTTGGGACTGTACACGCCCTATATAGAGTACATGGTCCTGGGAGACCTGCCTGCCGGTCTGTCATGGGACTGGTGTGTGTAGCGTGTGTTCAGGTCAGACTCCGTGCTTGGTTCTATGGAACGCTCTCAAGTTCGCACTCCGGCTGCATAACACAGTCATGTGCTCAATCACGTTCTCCCCATGACGATCCTGCACCTGGGCATGGTGGGTCTGACTTTGTAGTTTGCTGTTTCCTCTAATTTAGGGGGGCCCTGCTGACTCCCTTATGTGTCGGTGCATTTAGATTGTGAGTTCATGTTACAGCGGGAATTCTGTGAGTCCCGAATCCACAGTAGGGTCTCCAGGGAGGACTTGTGCTCATGTCTTCCAGGAGCCTCAGGGCGTCACCAGCCCAGGAACTTTCAAGCAAAACTTTTAACGGGTGTTTCGATCTCCTGCCTGTGTGAGCAGGGGCTGACATTCAGGAATTTTCAGGGACAATTTTTTTCTTCTCCGCAGAGCCAAGTGCAAGAGAGGCCGTGCCCTTGTAGGGCCAGCTGTTTGTTCGCTCTGCACTGGGGTGTAGGGGGGGCACGCTGTGAGATGAGAGCCTCGGACATCCCAGGCCAGCAGGGCATCCAGGGTGGAGTCTGGCTCCTGCGCGTGCACTTACCCAGTGGCTGCTTGCTGTTTGGCCATGGAGGAATTCCGTGCCTTCTACCGCTTCATCAGGGCATTATCTTTTTTTAAAGCGTGTCTCATTTTGTCTGGTATCTTATGTGCTCAGTGTCAGGACTCGGGCAAAACAGATGAGGAGAGTGGAGTCCCTGCTCATTCAGCAAGAATTTGCTGTGTCTGCCACGTGCCCAAGCAGTGCTGTCACCACGTGAGTGCCCTTCACCCCAAAGCCATTCGCTGGGAGCCTGCACGGCCAGCTCCTAGGGGCGAGGGTGTCCGTGAGCAGACAGACCCAACATGGGGCCTCGCTGGAGTGCAGGGCTAGGCACACGGGGCTCCCTGAGGAGCTTGGCCGGTACCCCTCCCTGGGGAGCGCTGTCAGGAAGCATCTCTGAGGGGAGCCCCAAGATTACATGCCCAGAACATTCTGCAGAAAAGTGCCTCCTCTCAGGGACGCTGCCAGTCTGTGTAGCAGCACTTCCAGGCCTGAGCGCGTGTTTAAGGCACTCGCTGGGCCTTCACCCCCCACCCCCGCCTTTAGCAAAATGGTCACAGGCAGCTGCTTTCCTCCTTCCTCCCCGAGGCCAAGGGTCAAGGTGACCTTTGGGGACCTGAATCTGGAGAGAGGAATGGGGCCAAGGAGGGGAGTGTTCGCAGAGGATGGAAGGGCTCTGAGGTCGAGTTTGCAGGAAGGCCTGTCAGGGAGGGGAAGGGGCATCTCCCGGCCAGGAACTTGCTGTGTCAAGGGGGAGCTGAGCCCCGTTCCTGAGAGGGCCAGCAATATGGCCCCTGGGTCCTGGAAGGCATGGGGGCGGCCTGCCTGGGAAGGGGGAGCGCTCTCCAGGCCCCTGGCTGCAGGGTGGGTGAGAGAGAGGGACCTGCGGGAACCCAAGCAGGAGGAATAATGGCCTGAAAGTGTCTCCATCTCCCACTGTCCTCTGAGGGCCCAGCCCAGCCTCCACTCGGCTCCCTGGGGAGTCCCTGAGGGATCCATGCTGGTGGCACAAGGTTTCGAACCCCCAACCTCAGACAAGGGCCAGGGCAGGCAAGCAGTGAGCCCTCCGGGCCATCTCTGAGGTGGGGCCCTGGTGCTCAATGGCCTGGGGAGGGGACTGCAGATGTGCAGGGAGCCTGGCACCATGTTCACATGTTCTGACGTTTGCTGTGTGCTCTTCAAGGAAGTCTGGGGGAGACCCTGCTCCGGGGGCAGGTGGGCGGCCCTTGTCTGCCCTCGTCCAGTGCCACCAGGCGATGGCCACCAATGTCAGGAAACAGATAGTCTTTATTCAAGTGCAAGATCAGTCATGTGACAATGCCAGGTGAGGTACCCCAGCCTGACCCCCTTTTTATCTCCTGTGGCGTCACTGCTTGGATGCCAGGAGCAGCCAGTGCCCGGGCAGCCTTGCTCCAGGACCGAGGTATTTCACAGCCAGCACATGCGGCTCGGGCTCCTGGGCCTGGGGCGGGTGGCTGTCCTGCAGGGCACCCAGCCAGGCATTGTGCACACGTCCTCTGCACGGAGGACCATGGCCGCACGGTGGCACACACACCGGACATGGGTTAGAGCAGACGTGTGCGTCTCCACACGAGCGGACCTTAGGATGTGGGGCCACGAGGGAGAACTTGCAGAAAGGAGACGCCTGCTCCTGATGCCCCTCCGGCCCGCGGGCACGCTGTGCAGAGCGTCGGTCAGCAGTGCGGCTCAGAGGTGATGAAGCTGCGCTCGGCCTGCTCGCTGAGTGGCCCCAACCCAAGCGACTGGGCCCGTGGCTCACACACAGTTGTCAGGGACGCACTCGGCCTCCTCTTCAAGCTCGGGGCAGGGCGCCCCATGGTTGGCAGGCTGCACGCGGACATAGCGAGTCCTGGTCTTGGCTCCCAGCTTCCCGCACAGACCTTCGCACAGCCCCCAGGATGACCAGAGGGAGACCTCGCAGTCCAGCGGCGTTTCTGGAACTGGACCAAGCACAGAAGGGACCTGTGAGCCGCAGGGAGGAGGAGCTGTGGCAGAAGGGCACCCCGGTGTGGTCACCCCTGAGACCAGCTCCAGACTGCGGAGTGGAGAGGAAGCGCCTTCGCAGCGTGGTTCAGTCCGCGACAAGAAAGTGCCACCCACCCTCCTAAGGAACCACGGAAACGGCTTGACTTAATGCTCCTCCGCTGCGAGCCGAGTGCTTGCTCCTCTCCACAGGCAGCGTGGGGACGAGAGCCCGGGGCTCAGCCATGCCCACATTCCTGGGGGAGAGGACCCCTGCTGTGAATCCAGTCACTGACCCGCTCAGAGCTGACCACGCGAGCATGGCCCCACACTCACCAGCGCCTGACACCGGTATCCCGCCCCCGTGGGCAGGGCCACCTCCCACCTCCTTCCGGCTGCACTTACCAATGTTGGTAAGTTTAGAGCTTGAATCAACCAACTACCAAGTCTCCCAGAATTCTAGTCATCCTCACAGAATGCTCTGAACCACCAAACGCTCGGAACCCCCAGAACCCCATCTTCTTGTACCACCTGCTGTGAACCACCAGGACCCCGGAGGTCTTGTGCCGAACCCTAAGCTCGGGGCCCTGGGCTGTGTGGGCATCAGTGGCCTCTCCCTGGTTTTTCTCCCTTCCTGCCCCTGATGTTGCTGGGGTCCTGGCCCAGCCTGGTGGTGGGCAATCACCCCCAAGAGCCTGGCTTAGAATGGGGTGACCTCCATGGCAAGTTGGGGCTGCTGCAGGGGAGCACCGTGGGGGTGGACGACATGACCTGGCCCCTGGACCGTCACTCCCTGTGGGGTCACATGTGGGCGGCTGGCCTCGGGAGAGTGGGGGGGGGTGAGGTGGTGTTATTGCCACGTCAGACAGTCCCTCTTGGGACACTGCTTCAGGGTTACTCTCGGGGTGAGAGGTAAGAGCCGGTGCAGGGCTGGGCGTCGGCGCTGCTGTTGCCATGAAAGCTGAGCTCAGCCCCGTGTGACACGCTCACCGAGTGGCTCTCTGCCCTCAGGCACCAGTGGTGGCGTGGCGGCTCCCGCGGGCCTGAGCACTTGGCCCAGGAGCACGGCTGTCGAGGGCAGGGAACACGGTAGTGGGGGTGGGACCTGGGCTTACCCGAGAGGCCGTCCCCGATCTCGTTGCCCCTGCCGGCCAGGTCTATGGCAGGAGGCACGAAGGCCCTGGGGCTCTGCCGGAGACGCACCAGGGTCACCCTGGCGATGGGGGGCAGGGCCTTCAGCCGTGGGTAGTAGAAGGAGTTTGCCGGGTGGCTGGGAGAGGAGGAGGTTATCTGGGGAGATGGGAGAAGGGCTGTCAGCTCGGCTGGGGGCCCAGGAGCCCACCTGCACCTGCTGTGTGCTTGGCCCAGGTGGGAGCCAGCAGGGCAGTGTGGAAACACCCCAACTGGGCCTTCGCGGCCCATTGGGGCGCCTGGCGCATGGTCCGGGCAAGGGACCAGGAAGGCCTGGCCTCCTCCGGGCCCCCACCTCGTACCCCCCATCCTGCAGCGCAGCCAGCTCCCTCCTGGGCAGGACCACACCCCTGCTCACTGTGACCCTACGGACAGGGGTGCTGTCCAACAAGAGACAAAGCTGGAAAACAGGAGCTGCCCGAGTGGCCAGTGCTGTCACCGCCTCCCCGTCCCTCACCTCGGTCACTGTGTCCTGCGGGATGGTCGCGAAGTTGGGGGAGGAGAAGGTGAAGCCGCTGTCTGTCCCCGCGTCGTGAGGGTAAAGGTCCACGGTGACCTGCTCTCTCCAGCGGTTCCCATCACACAGGTCCAGACTGTCGACGCCCACAAACCAGTCGGGGCTGGGGACAATCCGGACCACAAAGGACACCTGGGGGGCCAGGGGCTCAGCAGGGTGGCCGCCACGCCCACGCCTCTGCCCTCCTGCCCACCGTCTGCACTTACCAGTGAGTGCCGAGCGTGCACCTCGAACTCCGAGGAGGTGTGCCCCATGCCGCTGGGCACGGCGGGTGCCGAGAACACCTCGTGCACGCTCTGGAGCTTCTCTCCGGCCGCCTCGATCTCCTTCATCAGGGCCCAGGCCTCGCCCCGCTCCGCGAAGTCCCGCAGCCCATTGCTGGCGTACTGGTTCTCCCGCCACATGCTGTAGTCGGAGCTGTGCGCTGCCCCTGTGGCCCGTTGCTGCATGAGCAGCCGCCCCGCGTGAACGCACCCCCCCCTCCCCTCCCCATCCCCGTTACATGGGGATACCCTGTGGCCTCGTGCTGCCCGGAGACACTGCCGGTGACCAGCTCAATGGCCTTCCCCGGACTCTGGCCATCCTGCCCCCCACCCCCAGAGCCCAGGCCATCACCGGCCAGCATGCAGTCGGTGTCCAGCAAACAGAGCTGGCACTGAAGTGAATTGGATGAGAGTGCCCCCAAACTGCGAGGTGTGGTGCCGCTGCCAGGTGCCGTCCCCCCTGCGTGGCCATGCCAAGCGCAGGGGCAGGGCCGCACTTACCCAGCAGGGAAGACCATTGCGCGGGCGGCCGGAACAGTGGGTACTGCTTGGGAAAGGCCGTCTGGCTCCACTTGCCCGTGAAGGTGATGCTGTACTTGGCCAGAGGCCGGGCCGTACACACGGAATCTCCCCGCAGTGGCTGGCTGGCTGTGGTGCCAAGTGTGGCCAGTAGGAGAGCCCAGAGGGCCCTGCCCTGGGCGGCGGCCGGGGTCCGGGTTTCCATCCCCTAGAAGAGGGCTGAGCTCCACAGGCTGCACAGCTGGCCCCCAGACACCCTGCTGCGTGCCAGCCCAGATAGGGCCTTCGCTGACAGCCTGAGCCGTTCCCTCCCTGCTCCGCCTCCGGCTCGGGCTCGGCCTGCCCCCATTCTGGAAAGTGGAAGCTGGATTTGCAGGTGTGTGTCTAGGAACCTAGGGTGCCCGACAGGTTTGGGGCCCTGGTGCCCAGGCGTGGCATCCCCAATTACACACTTCTGGTGTTGCCGTCCGAGGGAACCCAGAACCTGGAGGGGCAGCTTTTGGACTCACTATGCCCAGAACTGCATGGCCAACTCGGGCCTCCCTCCGCGGTGCTGCCGGTTTCTGTATGGGGGTGGGTAATGCCAGGAGGCCGGTGACTTAGGGGTTGGGGTCAGAGGCGCACACGCGGTACTCACCCAGCAGGAGCAGCAGGAAGGCAGGCAGCTGGGCTGTGGCCTGGGATGGTCCCCGCAAGAGCCCAGAGCTCCAATTGATGCTGAGGATGGCACCCGGCTGGCCAGCGGGCCCGGGTCCCCACTGCAGCCGGCGGAGCGCAGAGGAGAAAGGGACTCCGTGCCCTGCAGCTGCCCTGGCCGCCTGGCTCTGAGGCTGAGAGGCTGCTCCGGCGCTGAGGTCACTCTTGCTCTGGTCGGGTGCCTGCCAGTTGCCGCACCCCTTTCTTTGTCTTTCCCTCCCTCCCGGCCTCCCCGCCCTCTCCTCTCCCTGCTGCTCTCTGCTTTCCCAACAGGCCTTCCCAGTGTCTCCCTGGAGGTGGTGCCAAAGCCAGCGTGTTACAGCCGCAGCCGCAGTGGCCTTCCCCTGGTGGTGGGAGTGCCGGAGCCAGGCTGCGAGAGGGGCCTGGGGCCCCGCTTGCTTAGAACACAGCCGCCTCCTTCACATCCAGCTGCCCAGAGCTGGGCGGGCGCCCCCCAGGGAATCAGAACCACGGGGGCCGTGCTCAGGGAGGAGAACCTCCCACCCTCAGGGCTGCCAGGTCCCTCGGGGCAGGAGGCGCCCGTCCCTGACCCACTTCCCTCGAGGGACAGAGGTCAGGGGTGCTTGGCACGCAGGATATCGCTGTCAGATTCAGGTCTGTCTCTGCTCACTGTCAGGAGAATGTTTCTAGGACCGAGCCACAGGCCTGGGAACGGGGAGAGGGCAGGATGGTCTCGCTCCTACGAGCCCGGGAGGTCTGGGGCACGAACAGAAAGCATGCTGGTTTTAGGATGTTTCACGTATTCAAAAAAGGAGAGGAAAGGATCAACAAGAACAGAATACAGACAAAAACAAGCCGTGTGGCCTGCATTTCAAAGCAATAACACGGGCTCAGGGACGTGGCTGTGAGCACCGCGTGGAGGCTGCAGGCCCCGCAGCTCGACGTGGACTCGGGACCCTCACACCAAAGAGCTCCTGTGCGTGGGTGATGGACACATCACTCAGGATACGTCACTCACTTAAAATAAGAAGGGAACCTGCCACACGCTCACAGAAAGAGCAGTGTTTGTGACCGCCACTACAGTTTTCAAGAAAACCTTGGTGAGCAAGTGGCCTGGCTCCGCCTTCACGCCCATCTGTCCTGTCTGGCTCCCGCGCCTGCCAGACAGGTGAGTCGTGGTCGCCGTCTGTGCGGCCCCCCGGAGAAGGGCAGTGCTCGCACGGCCTCGGTGGGTCTGTGTGGACCTGCCGTCAGCCCGCACCCTCGAGGGAGCGTGAGCAACAGCAGATGGCAGCTCCCAGCTCCGGCGCCTGGTCCTCCTGGAGAAGCAGCGTCCCGGGTTTGAGGACAGAGGCAGGACATGCCTGGGATAGCTCGTCTGCTCTCCCACCGTTCACTCAGGCATAGTCCAGTCTCGCTTCCTGTTCACCGGCCACGGGGGCCTCCGGGCTCACCCCACTTGACAGTGGGCCCAGGATGGCCGAGAGGCAGCCCAGCGTCATCGGGGGCCCTTCCCCAGCCACCCACACCCATCGGAAGAGGTCTCACCACCTGGGATGTGCTGCTGGACCAGAGGCCAGGAGACAGGGCCCGGCCTTGTCCAGGGTGGGGGGCTGAGAGGAGGTTGGCCAGGAAGGCGCTGCCTTTGGTGGTAGAACACCCCTCTTCAAGATCATGCCTGAGGGGGTTCTTAGGACACATGGGACGGGGAAGGGCCCAACTATTTGCTGTGCTCAGAGAGGGGCCTAGGAGAGTTCCGGGGGCATGTGACCTGTGGCCCTTGGTCTGGGCTGGGCCTCAGGTGGGGAGCCCAGCTAGTAGGGACTAGGCTTACTTTGTGAGTCCTGGACTCTGCTGCAAACCACTCTGACCCTCAGGCTCCTCTTCTGCAAACCAGGACGCTCTATCTTGTCTCCTGCCGAGGACTAAGAGCTGAGTACTTTCTGGGTCTTGGTGGTGGGGACACAGAGTGACCTCAATAGATGGAAGCCCTGCTCCCTAAGGCTTCAGGAGGAGGGAATGGAGGGGATGGAAAATACACTTTTTAGGGGTTCTGTTCTTCAGTGAGTGCTTGGTTAACGTCGACACTGACTCGGGCCCCTTCCTGTAAGTCACTGTGCTAAGTCACCCCCGAGGTGGTTTCAGAGGAATGAGGCCCAGGGTGTGGCTGTAGGCCAGGACTGTGCACCCCCACACTCATGTTTGCACCCCACGCTCCCTGCCTGTTCCCCTCCCCTGTGGCTCTAACAGCTACGGGGGACATCCCTGTCCCCTAACCCCCGACCTCAGCGTCTGCCGTAGCTCAGATGCGTGTAAGTACAGAGTGGACACTGCAGGCCCACCTCAGAGGATGTCTGCAGTGTTTACAGGTGTCCAACCCCAGGGCGCTGCTAATGGTGGGCGTTGGGCAGCTGCGCAGGCCTTCCCGCGTGGGGAGGTGGTTTGTGCTGCTCAGATGGCCTCAGAGGGTGGGGGTTTCCAGGAGCCAAGTTGTGAGTTTCTGAGGACAGGCCTGGCATACAGGGACGCTGGGTAAGCGGTGTCATCCTCCTGTTGCCAGCGTGGCCGTGCCGTGGAGCTCAGACCCAGGATGCCCCGGGCGCTCTGCCTCCAGCTGGACCCGATGACCTTGGCCACCCCGTCATGTGGCTTCTGGCCCAGGGGCCTCTAGGTCTGGCCTGACCAGGCTCTTTCAGGGCCCTCCCTGGGCGTGACACAGCCCGACGTGGGTGGGGTGAGGGTGGGGACAGGCCGGCTTCTCAGCACAGACTCAGGCCTGTGTCTGGCTTCCTGGGGGGATTAAGTGCCAGTCACACAGGCACACACTTGTCTGCTCACTCACCCACTCAGCAGACATCCACCCGGAGCCGTTCCCGCCAGACACCACAGACCGCACACAGCTTCCCCAGGGCGGCTCCGTCCTGCAGGCTGAGCTTCCCAGCCTCCGCCCGGTCCCTCCTCTCCGCACCTTCCCTGCACCCATCTGGGCCAGGGCACTCCCGGGAGTCTTCCAGGCGCCTCCCTCAGGCCTGGGAGGAGTGCCTGGTCATGGCCAGGAGGACTGGTGTACGCAGAGGGTTTGCCTCAGGTGTAAGCCGCGTCCAGAGTTGTTAAGGCTGGACAGACTGGCTGCGCTGCTAAAGCCACCAGCTGCTCCTCGCCCACCTGCCTGGGAACCTGCCCACCTCCCTCCAGCTCAGCTCCACTCTGGCTCAAGTTGCTCAGAGCACCCCAGACCCGTGGGGAACCCCAGATCCCGGGCTTACACACCCTCTGCAGTTCAGGATCTGGGAGGTGTCGAGCAAGGGAGCCCCACGGCTATCCCGGTGGGGGCCTTGCCTGCAGCCTCGCTCAGTAACCATGCCCCCTCTGACCGAGCAGGGGGTCAAGGAACCCAGGGCTCTGGCCAAGCATGGCCATAGCCTCCAGCTCCACGTCTCCGAGGAGGCCGGGCCGCACTCTGGGCCCAGAGCTGGGTGGTGTGCCATCCTGGCCGTGAACCAGATGTGTCCGCCGCCCGGGAACACAGGTCTGTCTGTGCCGGCTGCACTTCCCACGGCCTCATTCACATTGGAAGTCAGGACTTCAGCAAGCATGGCGCCGAGGGCGTTTCCGAAAATGCCTGTCCTTCGTCAGAGAAAACAGGCAGGAAAGGTCAGAACAGGCTTTGTTTCAGTCGCATGAGTGCCCAGTGGCCTCCATGGGTTCTGCGCCTTTAAGCAAAACCACAGGAGACAAAGGCAGCCGTGCCCCGGGCTCGTGGTTGTGAACGAGGGCGAAGTTCCTGAGCAGCATCTTCAAGGTCAGAGCCAAACAGCCGGCGGCGGCCTGGCCTGACGCAGGGCCGGCTGCCTGTGCAGGGCAGCCAAAGGCCGGCCGCAAGTTTGGGTTTTACCAAGAAAACTGGCTGAGTCGTGCTGAGGGCAGGAGGCCACGTTGCGAGGTGGTTTTGTCTGTCTGTACCATCTTCAGTGCCGGCTCAGTGGTCTTAGATCAG
Organism: Eptesicus fuscus; assembly: GCF_027574615.1. Classification (NCBI taxonomy): domain Eukaryota; kingdom Metazoa; phylum Chordata; class Mammalia; order Chiroptera; family Vespertilionidae; genus Eptesicus; species Eptesicus fuscus. Next base: position 117,179,149 of record NC_072474.1, on the reverse strand, counting down.
TCCCACTGCTGGGCACCATCAGCACCACCATCCCCAGAACTTTCCACCTCGTGACCCCGGACTGTCCCGTCCAACGCTCACTTCCCTCCTCGTGACCCTGGACTGTCCCTCTCCAGCACCCACTTCCCTCCTCTGCCCGGCCCATGGCACCCCCCGTTCTACCTGGTGAGCGGGACACTGCAGAGAACTCGTGTGAGTGGGGTCATTACGGTATTTGCCCTTCGCGGCCTGAAGGCTGATGCACCCGTGTTGTAGCTGTGCCGGCGTGTCCTTCCTCTCGGAGGCTGACAACAGTCCATTGCACGGATGGGCCACGTTGGCTTATCTATTCACTCGTCCACCGACACGCGGGTTGCTCCCATGTTTGTAACCACGGGCGCACAAAGACCTCCCCTGACCCGCTTCAGTTCTTTGGGGGAGCCCCCAGGAGTGGGATCGCTGGGTCATAGGGTGGTTGTACTTTTCCTTCTTTGAGGAACCTCTGTGATTGTGCCATTTTGCATTCCCTCCCACAGTGCACAGGGTCCCAGTGTCTCCTCTTCCTCGGCAGCAATGAGGTGGCTGCATTTACCCAGGCTCACCCCACCGTCGCGCTCTGTGCAGCATTCGTGGTGAAAACCAATAATAGCCTGTCTGTCCCGGATGGGAAGGGCTGGGCTGGAACTCGTTCCCAGAGGCATTCCCGGAAGGTGCCACTCCGACCTGTCCGGTGGTTTCTGGGAAGACCCCGCTGGCACGGCTGCCTGTCTTTACTTGGTTCAGGGCTCCCCCAGCATGAAAGCTTTTCCCCAAGAGAACACAGCCTGGGCGTGGCCCCTTCCTCCAGCCCTTCACCTCCTGCGGGCTGGAGGGCTGTGTCCGCACCCCTGGAGGGGGCGGCGGAGGGCGCTGTCCCTGGGCTGTGGGAGCAGCGGGCCCGCGGTGCAGGAGCAGGGAGCACCTTGGGCGTTCCCACCCGCTGTCAGCACCCTCGCCTCCACCTCGCTCTGACCTCCGTGCTCGTGGCTGGAGGAGCGAACGCTCCCGTTTGTACTCACCGGTGTCGCTCTTCTCCTGACGCCTCATTTCTTAAACGAGGGTAAAGGGAGTCTCTAGGTTTGCATCCCGTCATCAGCACAAATGGTTTTATCTACTTTTCTTAATGTTTATGTCACTTATTTGATTTTCTTATTCTACGGTGTTTGCTAGATCCTCCAAGAAAACACTGAGTAACCATGACAACAGCCAGCACCACCAGGCGCCTGCAGGTCTTGGACCGGTTTTGTGTTCCTGTGTAGAGTGAGCGTGGCCTCTGTTGTGTGCCAAGTCTTTGATTGCTTCTGTTTTAATTAGTGTTACTAATAATGGTTGCTGGATCTCACCACATTTCTCGTCAGTACTTACTGATCGGGTTCTCTGAATTTTCTGTGCTAACTGTTAATGAAATTACGTCAGTCCCCCCCCCCCCCCCGCCCCGCACCCCCCCCCCCCCAGCCCACCCGGAGCCTGTGCAGGCCTGCTGAGTCCTGATGGACAGGCCTGCAGTTTCTTCCTGGGTGCTCTTCGCTCATCTCTTGATTTTTTTCTCATCTTCATTTATAAGTGACATTTGTCTGTAGTTTTCTTTGTATCACATCAGGTTTGTGTATTAAATTATACTGGTTTCATGAGATGAATTGCAGAGTTCTCGTCTTTTTTGTCTTGGGAAAGTTAAAATAGCACTAGAATGACTTCTCTCCCAAGCTAAGGTCAGAGCCTCCTGGGCCGTGAGCATCTGTCCCCGATCTTTCCTTTATTCCAGTGGTCGGCAAACTCATTAGTCAACAGAGCCAAATATCAACAGGACAACGATTGAAATTTCTTTTGAGAGCCACATTTTTTAAACTTAAACTATATAGGTAGGTACATTGTTTTTAACTTAATTAGGGTACGTGGTATTTTGTGGAAGAGCCACACTCAAGGGGCCAAAGAGCCGCATGTGGCTGGCGAGCCGCGGTTTGCCGACCACGGCTTTATTCTTCCACCTTCAGTCACCTTCCCAGGTTCCTGTCCCCTGTTCAGGTTTCCCCTACTTTAAGTCGTTGCGGTAATTTAGCACATTCACTGGAGAATTACCTGTTTGCCCCAACTGTCAAACAGCTGCTCAGATTTGCAGGTGATGGCACTGAGCATGCTCCCACCCCTCCCCTCCGTGGGCCCTTTCTCCTTCCTGATCACAGGGGTCTCCGGCCCCAGCACACAACAGAGACCGCGGTTCCCAGTCCGCCTTCCATGGGACGGGGTGTCTGCTTCGTGTGTTTTAGCAAGAACACGATCATTTCTCCTTTTCACCTATTTGTTTTCTCTTAGCCTCTGGTTTTACCTTCCTTATTCCCTTCCTTATCGTCCTCACTCAGTTTCCTGAGATGGGCACACAGTCCCTCCGTGACTCTTCCCCCAGCCGCTGAGTTCCGTGTCAGTTGAGCCCCTGGCTCTGCCGAGACGTGTTTACTTTCTGTGGCTTTCCCGGCAGCTCGCGTGTTCAGATTTGATGTCTCGTCGTATCTAAGGGCTACCTATGAGTGTGTCTCTTAGTTTCCGACTGTTAATACTGAGGGTATGTGCGTGACGTTTTTGTTATTTATTTTAAACCTTGTTGGATTACAATAAGATCATTTTGATTAATGTACTTTCTTCAGACAAGCGCAGAACACGTGGCCTTGTGGCACGTGCTGTTTTCCCTCTGAGGCTGTGAAGATCGGTGTCTGCAACACGCCTGCTGGTGTCTCCGTTGCCAGGAGCTGGATGTGAGGAGACCCCGTGAGCATGCCTGCTGTGTGCCGGCCCTTTCCCTTCCACTCGGCCTGTGCGCAGCGTCTGGTTGTCTGGCACGTGGACTTTCCTGGCGTACGTCTCGGTCACTCGCTCACCGGTGCACAGACGGGTGTGGAGCGTATGCACCGGCTCCTCGCCGTCCTGCTCCTCCGTGTCGCCCCAACTTGGCATCGGCCCTATAGCCTCCGTCTGATTCATGGCCACTTCGCTAGTCTCCCGGTGTTCCCCTGCACGGGGTGCAGGGATGACTAACTCTCCCGTGCTCACAGGACTTCTGGGCTGGCTGCCTGGGCAGAGTCCTTCTCCCTCAGCGGCCCACGGATGTCACCGCACCGTCTGGCCAGGGCTGCAGACGCGAGCTGCAGGCCGCGGTGGTGGTGTTTTCTCCCCTGAATCACACGCTCCTTTGGTCGGCAGGCGCATAGCCTTCCCCGGCCTGCTGCACCGTGCGTCCCGAGGGCTATGGGTTGGTGAGGTGAGACGAGGAGAGAGCGGGGGCCCCTGTGGAGGGCATGGCCACGGGGCTGTGATCATGGCGGCAGCACCCACCAGCCCTCTGCCAGCACTCACCGTTTCGCCACTTTCAGAACCTCCCTCGGGCTCTCATGGACGCATGAGGTCAATACGCTGTGTTGGGACACAGCCACGCACGTTCTTGTCTGTGAGCCCGTGGCCACTTTCAGGGTGTCACACAGATATGAGAGGCTGTGACAGACACACAGGCCGTAGAGACTTGCTCTCAGACCCCGCGCTCTCAGGTGGGGAGGAGCCGAGGCCCAGAGAAGCCGAGTAGCTCCTGAGGCCACACAGCTGGCGAGTTAGGAGCCTAAAGCTCCTGGCCTCCTGCCCCCAGAGCGCGTGGCCTCCTGTGGGGGTGCACCCAGTGGAAGACTGTGCTTCCCTGGGCAGCCCCAGCTGAGCCCTCGCTGGGTACCAGGCTGGGTACCTTCCAGTGCGGCTTCACGGTCTGGAGCTGAGAGGGCTGCGGCGTGTGGGGCCAAGGGTGATAGGCACGCTGGAGGGTGGGCAGCCTCGGGCTCGTGAGCCTCCTACACAGGAGGCAGTCCCCCCGGTTTCGGATCACACAGCACAGGTGGAAACGTGCTGCCTTCAGTGGTGGGGTGGAGGGCAGCCCGCCAGGCCCTGCTGGATCCGGCACATCTGCCGCCCATCACTGCTCCCCCCGGGCAGCTGCATCCCGCACAGCCCCTCGTTGGCTGAGCCAGAACCCTCACCACTTGTCACAGCCAGAGCCACGGTGCCAGCCAATGGCTGTGGCCACAGGTGTCCAGGACGTCAGATGTTCTGACTGCCAAGCCCGGCAGTGTCACCCTGCAGAGGACGGGGAGCTGGGCCTTGCGCATTGCACCTGGTGGCCAGAGCCACCCACCCACCCACATATCAGATCTGCATCCACAGGGCCTGTGCCATGGGGTGGGGTGTGTTGCCCCAGCCAGCTAGTCCCAGGTGGCCGACCTTGAGGACTCATCACCAGGCTTCACACAGCGATTAACATGCCGGCAATAGCCCTAGCTGGTTTGGCTCAGTGGATAGAGCGTCGGCCTGCGGACTGAAGGGTCCCGGGTTCGATTTTGGTCAGGGGCACATGCCCGGGTTGCGGGCTCGATCTCCAGTGGGGGGGCGTACAGGAAGCAGCCGATCCATGATTCTCTCTCATCATTGGTGTTTCTATTTCTCTCTCCCTCTCCCTTCCTCTCTGAAATCAATAAAAATAAAATCTATGTATATAAAAGGCAAATATGCAGTGTCCCCTTGGGAGTTCGACCGCTTGCTATGACATGTGCTGACTACCAGGGGGCGGTGTGGAACGAAGGAAGGCCTCGGCCAGCAGCTGGAAGGAAGGCTCCGATCGGCCCTGATCGCTGGCCAGGCCTAGGGACCCTACCCGTACATGAATTTCGTGCACCGGGGCTCTAGTAAAAAATAAAAAAACATGCCGGCAATGGGCACGGCCCCTGACCTGACCCCTGAGATAGAAGGACATCCCTTCCTCCCTTAGGACTCCTGCCCACACCAGCCTCACTCCAGGCAGAGGATTGGCAGGCAGACCCAAACACGGGCCTGAGCAGCACCCCTCAAACCTCCAGGACTCTGGTCCTCAGGAGACATGGTTGCCGTGCAGTGTGGGGTGGTCACGAGTGGGAAGGCTGCTGAGGGATGGACAAATAAGAAGTGTCTTGGCAGTGGAATTGTGGGAGGCAAGGCTGTGTGATCTGCCTGAGGGAGCCCTGCCCGCTGTGCCCCAGGCCAGCCCCTGGTCCTGCGCAGAAGACACCGGGGTTGCCTGGTCACCAGAGGGAAGACGCCCCACCCTCCCACCCCTTCAGTCCCAGCACAGGCCTCCAGGACCCCGAGGTGGGCTCCGCAGCCCTGCCTGCCCCCCCCTTCACACAACCCCCCTTCACCCCCAGATGAGACGTGCTGGGCTCCCTCGCCCTTCCCTCTCACTTTTGGGTGGTTGTGGGAGAGCTGATCCTTCCTTTAAATCCGCGGTGGCCACCTGGTTTAAATTGGCGACCGCTGCTTTAAATCCTGTGAGGAGGCCCCCTCTCCTTCCTTTGCTGTGAGACAGCCTTGGGAGTTCCTAGAAGGAGGCCGTGGGCACGTGGCAAAGGGCGCCGGCTCCACACCCAGGCTCTGCTCTTTGTGACCTGCAGCAGGGGCAACGCCAGGACACCTGGCCCTTCGAGAGTGGCACCCCTGGAGCTCTGGGGCCTCGGGGTACCCAGGCAGCCGAGGGTGCAGACATCCTGGAGGGGTGAAGGCACCAGGCGCGGGTGCTGTGGGTGAGGGGCCCTCCAGGTCAGCCCAGCTGGGTGAGGCTTGTGGGCGAAGTAGACCAGGGAGAGTGGGGTGCTGGCCTTTGGTGCCAAGCCAGCCGACCTCAATCGGATGGAGTCACAGCAGGAAGGTGCGTGAGAGACCCAGGCGGCACCTTGGATTTCGGGGGGTCCTCGTGTGCCAGGGCCCTCCCTCTGGCCGACCCTCAGGAGGTGGGGTCAGGGTCGCTGCTGGGGTTGGGCTGGGCCCAGGCAGCCCAGCTGGGTGTGCCTCCTTCCCCGGCTCTGGCCTCGGGCCAGGTGAGCGACGCTGACCCACATTTCCACTGAGCCGGCTGAAGCAGGCACAGGAGGCCGGAGCCAGGCCGTCCCCCACAGGGCTGTGGGCCGCCAGCACCTGCGCAGACCTCCCAGGCTCAGCGTGGGCCCGTGGGGGAAGGCGGGCCTTCCCCTGGTCCCCCCGGGGTGCTGGCCCTGCTGGGCTGGGGCGACAGAGCCCTGCCAGGGCTTCGCTGGCGGTGGGGGTGCTGGTTGATTCCGGCTCTACCTGGGAGCCTGACCCCCCTGTTCGCGTGCCCCTCTGCTCACTCTTACTGAAGCCGGCCTTCTGGCTGCCACGTGTCCTTTGAAAGATGCTTTTCCTGTGGAGACTCAGCCCGTGCCCTCGTGGGCATTAGAGCACGGCATTGTGGGAAGAGTGGGAAGAAAGTCCGTCGGGAAGAGGAGAGTGAGAAAGCTAAAGCTAAGTCCCCAGTCCCGGGTCCCTTCCCAGGACCAGCGTCAGCCCTGCCGACGGGTAAGGGCTGCCAAGGCCGTGGGCTGACTCAGAGAGCAAAGCTGCCTGGCCGCCTGTGGGTCCTGCGGGCGGGGATTCTCTCTCCTCTGAGGCATGTGGGGGACGGAGGAGCCGAGCCATCTGGTGAGCCCATCCCATCCCACACTCCGCAGAGGGAGACGCTGAAGCCTCAAGAGGGCGTGGACGCAGGATGAGGACGCGGGGCCTGGAAGGGCCAGGAGGAGGAGGGGCCCCAGCGCCCCTGAGCCTCTGTTGCCCTATCAGAGCCCAGGAAGTACCTGGAAAGGGGACCTTCGGGGCAGGAGGCCCAGGAGGAAGGGGGCTGGCTGTGCCGGAGACCCTGCACCCTCCACCCCCGACCCCAACCCCGTTGGGAACGTGTGCTGGGGAGGCCTGCGCACACCTTGGTTTCTGTGTCCCCCCTGTGTGACCCCGCCGGGCCGTGGTGGGGGCACCCACTGGCCCCCAGGCCATCCCTGAGGAATTAGAGCCGGTCCAAGGACCAAGAACCAAGCTCCGTGGGGTGGGTCCCAGAGAGGGGCAGACGTGCGCTGCAGATAACCTCTGCTGCCTCTCCATTCTCTCTCAGGCGTCCGCTGGTGAACGGAAATCTTAAGTGTGATAACCCTACTTTGCCATCGCCCTGATGGTGGTGTTTCTTGACTCTGAGGTATGGACCAGCTTCTGTGAGTGAAGGCCTCCTCGAAGCAGCTTCCTCGGCCTGGCCTGAGCTCGGGCCGCGGGGCCCAGGACACAGGGGCTGTCGGGCATCTGAGAGGCCAGCCGGCCGCTCCCCGGCTGCAGCCTGGCTGTCAGTCTCAGGAGGGACCAGGCAATCTTTTCACCGACAAAAACTGTAAAACCTCGGACAGACAAGATGTAGAATGGACATGGGGAGAAGCAAACAGGAAGTCCTGGCCGATGTGAAGGCTCCGCCAGCTCCCAGGGTCATGGGTGCCGGCACTTCCTGTTAGAATCCGAACGGTTGTTGTTCTTTTTAATATTTTTTTTATTGATTTCAGAGAGGAAGGGAGAGGGAGATAGAAACATCAATGAGAGAGGATCACTGACCAGCTGCCTCCTGCACGCCCCCTACTGGGGATTGAATCTGCAACCCAGGCATGTGCCCTTGTCTGGAATCGAACCCGGGACCCTTCAGTCCTCAGGCCGACGCTCTATCCACTGAGCCACACCGGCTAGGGCAGAACCCCAACTTTTCAAATTGGACGCCGCAACCTTCAAACGGCTGTGGAGGAACAGTGCCTGGCACCTGAGAGGGAAGAAGGGGGTGCCCTGGCCGGGAGCGCAGTCCAGAGCATCACCCCAACGCGCCAAGATTGTGGGCTCCATCCCCTGTCAGGGCGCATACAGGAACCAATCAATTGCCCAGCCGGTGTTGCTCAGTGGTTGTCAACCCGTGAACGGTTCGATTCCCAGTCAGGGCACATGCCCAGGTTGTAGGCGTGAAACAGCCGATCAATGATTCTCTTTCATCAATGTTTCTATCTCTCCCTCTCCCTTCCTTTCTCTAGAATAAAAATATATTTTAAAAAAAAGAGGAAGGTGCAAAAATAAATAAATAAATGCCAGCTCTTTTTTAAAAAAATCAGTCAATCAATGCACAACGAAGTGAAAACCAAACTGATGTTTCTCAAATCCATAAATTTTTTAAAAAAGACTAAAAAGAGGAGGGTCAGGGCCTGCCCAAATCCCGACTCTGCCCGTGGCCAGCTGTGGGACCTTGGTGCTGACTGCGCCTCCCCATGCCTCAGTTTCCACATTTGTCAAATGGGCGGCTGTGTGGGTGAGTGAGTGGACGTGTGAGCAGTGCCTGCCCCCGCAGCTGGCGTCTGGCGCGCTGAGTCGGGCTCAGCCTGTGTTAGTGCTATTTGCAGGTCCAACTTGTGCCCTGTTGACATGGAGGGTGACTCGTCCAGCACCCCGGAATAGAGGCCCGAACACGTCAGAGGCCCCTGAATAAGAAACTGGGGAAGATGGTGGCAAGGAGGTCCTTCCGGAACAGCCGGGGGCCTGGGGCAGAGGCAGGGGCGCTGGGAGAGCTGGGTGAGGAGCTGGAGGCGCCCAGCCCGCATGACCTATTCAGTGTGCCGGGAACGTGTCCCTGTGAGCTCACTGCCTGGGGAACGTGGTTTCCGCTGGCTGCCTGCCTGCCGCCGACAGCTGTTCCCCATCAGGGCTCCTGGGCCTGGCTGTCCCTGTGTGCCAGCAGGAAGCCTCGGCTGCTCGCTGCAGGCCAGGTGTGGACACCCCCAAATCACCCCCCTGCCTGGACCCGCCGCAGAGGGCAGACCTGTGGGAAGACAGAGGGCAGTGGAGCAGGAAGAGGCTGGGGTGGGGGGAGGGGGGCACATCTCTCCCACGTGGGCATTGCCAGCCGGTGGAGGGGGAGAGGTGGTGGTGACGGTATTGAGGACCCTCGGCCCAGGTCAGGGGCCTACACCCCTGCTGCGTAGTCTTGGGCACCCGAATCCCGGTGGATGGACCGCCCTCTAGACCTCTGGCCGGAAGCATTCCAGCTCTCTGCTGGACCCCACCAGGCACGGTCTCCAGGCAGAACATTCTGGATGGTTCAGACCATCCTGCATGGCCGGGCCCAGCCCCACAGGAGACTTCCCATCCAGCTCAGGGCTTGGCCCCTGCCCAGCTCCCTGGCTTTGGTTTCCTTCTGCACAAGCCCAGGCTGTGCGCTGCCTGCCGCCTGGTGAGGTCTGCCCAACACACCCCGGCAGCCGAGTGAGGGGGTCCGTCCTCCCACGTCTGCACTGGCCCATCGTCTGGCTCTGGCTCTGGCCCTCCCAGTGGGTGGGAGGTGCTAACTCGTTAGATTGGCCTCTGCTGGTGACCGGCGACGGGGAGCATCCTTTCACTTGTCTGCTGCCGTGTGTCCTCTGGGGAAATGTTCATTTGGGGTCTCTGTCCGCTTAATCCGTGGTTGCGTTCTACGGGTGTTTAACTGCCTCACCCTGCAGGTGACAGACACGCCTTCTGCTTTTCCTTGGCCAGGAGTGGTGCCATGACCTCCACCCGCTGGGGGACACGCCAGGGTGGGCCCCTGAGGGTGGCCGGCACCGTGGAACTCATCACAGGTCCCCGCGGATTGCAGGGCCCCTCTCCCAGATGCTGCTGCTTGTGCACTGAGCTCTGCCTCGCCCTGTGGGAGACAGCGGCCCGCCCATTCACACACCTGCCCCACCCCACCCCCGGCTGCGATGTGGCCCGCGGAGCACGCTGACATCAGTCCCGTGGCCCCCTCGCTGGCTTCTGCTCCAGACTCTCCTTGGCTGCCCTTGCCTGTTTCGATCGTAACCTTCTAGTGGCGCGATGGAGAAACTGGTGCTTGTGATCGGTGGGTGGCACGTAAACGCGCTCAGGCCGAGCGGGCACCTTGGAGAGGCCGGGCCCGCCTGTCTCAGAGCCTGCCCTCCTCGGCGGTCCTCAGGGCTTCCACACACCTGGCACACGCATGTGCACTCCGCTCTTGTGCACGGCGCCTTCCCTTTCTCATCTCCTCGCTGTGAGCACGCGCTGGGCGCAGCTGCCTCCGCATTCTCCTATAGCGCCCACAGTGTTGGGGGGCCCTCCCGGGGCTGCTCGAGGTGACGGGCGGAGGAGGGGTGTCCTGGACGCTTGTTGGCTCCTGGCCAGCTGAGTCTGTCCTGCCCCTGTGCCCTGTCCTGGCTGGGGGCACACGGGCGAGACATGTGGAGGCCGGGGCCCCTGGGCACAGAAGGCCGCTCTGGCATCGCCCTGGGAGGTCCTCCGGGCCAGGCCCCCTTCGCAGCAGCTGCACAGGGTGAACACCGGACCCTGCCTCTCACGTCCATGTCTTCATGGAACTGGTTGTGCCCGTGTGGCTGAGAGCACAGTGCCTGACACGGTGAGGACGTGGGGCTCGATGGGCATTAGAGTTTAGAGCCACAGATGGAGGTTGAATGTCCCTCGGTGGGGCCTCGCCTCAGCCCAGCACACACTGTCCCCAGGGCTCCATGGGAGCCTGCTGGGCTCATGTCACCTGGCCAAGCCGCCCAATGCATCACCAATGGCCCTCAGGGACCACAGCCTCAGGGACCACAGCCTCAGGGACCACAGCCTCAGGGACCACAGCCTCAGGGACCACAGCCTCAGGGCCGGCGGCTGTGGGGGCCGGGCGTCATCTGTTGCTGACCAGGCGGATGCACCAGGCCCCTCCCCACACACCTGTCCTCGCTCACCCGATGCCCCACCCATGAATGCCTGGGCTGCCTGCCACTGCCCAGCCCCCATGTGAAGCTCCCCCCCAGTGGGCCCTGCCTGGGAAGCCCCCTCTGAAGCTGGACAGACGTTAACTGGGTGGGGAGGCTCAGCGCTCAGCAGCCAATAGGGATTGGGGTCCTGGGGGCTCCAGGGACGGGGCAGCAGAAAGCAACCTCTTCCGTGACTCCCAGCCTTGAGCTCTCCTGGGGACACCAAGTGGACACGGAGACCTGCCCTGACCTCTGCCTCCCTCCAGCCCCCCAGCCCCACTGGGAAGGGAGCCCCGTCCTCCCAACCAGCTTGGGCTTGGGGAATGGCCAGCCCAGCATGTGGTTCTCATTGTGGGTGTGCTGGCTCCTCCTGTGGGTTCTCCCTCCCCCACCCCCTGGGCTGTAGATGCCCCAGTGCACGTACCCCAACCAGGCCCCACAGGAGCTGCCACAGCTCTGCCAGGGCAGGGAGCCAACAGCCAAGGTCACCAGGCCACTGGGTCACACGGCCACTCCCCCCGCCCCCCGACTGCTGGGCACTCTGTCCATTCACTCTGTGGCCACCAGAGTGACCACAGTGGTGACCACACAACGTTCTCACCCTCCCATGGGGACTCTGTCCTGGGGGCAGGGCCAGCTGATGAGAGCTGGGAGGGTGTGGGCCACTGGAGAGACAGGGCTGGGCCCACAGCAGTGCACTGGAGGGTGGGTCTGCTCAGTGGACAGCGGGCTCAGTGGGACATGGGCCTGGCCACCTGCTGGGGAAGGGATGCCCGGGTGCCCAGACACAGCAGTGCCCGGCAGGCACTCCGGCACCTCCACGTAGGAGACTCCCCAGGCTCAGCACTGGACCCACCTCCGGAGAGAGTTGTGGGGCTCCTTGAGGGGGAGCAGGCCTTGTCCTGGGGCGTCTCAGTCAAGGATCCGAAGAGCTGGGAGCCCCTGAGAGGCTGTGGTTTAAGCACCCCACTAGGAGCACAGAGGTCAAACCCAACCGTGGGTATGGGGGTGAGCAGGGTCTGGTGGAGGGAGGGATAGGCAGGTGAGACAAGTGAGGGGGCAGGTGAGGGCGCAGCCTGGTCCGACTGGCCCCACCAGGCCAGCTGAGCATCCCCACGCCCACCCTGCACCCTGTCTGTGACCCAGGGAGCCGAGAGCCGCTGCTCCCATCCATCACGGTCACCGCCGGCCTGGCTGCGCCCAGGGCTGGTTCCCCTGCCGTTCCCAGGGCCTTCCATCTGCTGAGACAGCACTTCCACTGGAAAGCTGGCCCCAGCCCTGAGCTGGGGCTGCCGTCCTGGTGGCCAGGCCCTCGGGTGCTGCAGGGGACTGCCAGGGCAGACAGCCACAGCCGGGAGGCCATGACCCCCCTGCTCGGGGGCGGGGGGACGCAGAGGCTGGAAGTCCCCTGATTCCCACCAACAAGATGGAGGTGGCCTGTCCCGGGCCTCAGCTCAGCCTGCCCAGGCCTCTCCCCAAGCGCTGGGCTGGCCCCGCCCCAGGACCTCCTCTCGCTGCCCTCCCAGCCCCCTCCCTGTGCCTGGGCAGGAGGGGGCAGGGCCCGTTCTGTTCTGGCCCACGGAGCTGCAGCCCCCAGGGGAGAGGCCCAGCTCACACCAGATGGACAGGTCAGGGGGCAGGCGAGGGGGAGGCGCTGGGAAGGCCACTTCCTGGTTCCTGGAGCAGGGCCTCCCCAGAGACAGCCAGGGAGGGGGACCTTCCCTGCTTGTGGGGACGGAGCTGTGTGTCAGGGGCCGGGGCGGGGGGGGGGAGGGGGGGGCGAAACTCGAACAACCAGGAGGGACAGAGCAGGTGAGGGCCTGGCTGCTGAGGGTGAGTCGCCAGTGCCAGGTGATAGGTAATTAGCTGAGAACAATGCCCTTGACCCTCAAGGACAGAGAGGAGCCACCTGCCCTATCCCTGGCCTCCACGTCACGGCATGAGCCCCACACAGGCTCTGAGCCCCACACAGGCCCTAACCACCGGGCCCAGGCTGATTGGGATGGTTTTCCTCCACGGGGTTTTAGCTTCTGGGCCCAATGAGACCGTCAGACGTAAGCTGCCTGGACCAGAATCCCCTGGCCCTTAACCGCAAGGAGGGAGCCTGCCTCCCATCGGGGCCTTGCCCTCGCCTCCACCCCAGCAGATTCTTGGCAAGGCAGGGTCCCCACTGAGCCTGTGCCCTGGATCTGGGTAGGAGGGCCTTCAGGGTGCGTGGGGACGGGGAACTTGGAGCAGGCTCCTGGGAGAGGGGACCTTGTGTTTGGACAGTGCTCAGTCCCTGCCGTCCGGGGCTGCCATCCAGGGGCAGAGAGCGAGGGTTAAGGGTGTAAGCAATGCAGTAAACCGCACGTGAAGAGCTGCATTCACAGCTCACATTATAGGTGAGATGTCTAACACGGAGCCTTAAAAACTGTACAAAAGTCCGCCGCCATTTCCCAAATAGAAAATAGTTAGAACAGGTGGCTCATGGGCCACGGGGACCTGGCAGTGCGGGCTCTCTGGGACCGGGAGACAGCACATGAGCTGGCCCAGAGGGGCCATTCCCACCCCCGCACGGATGTGAGTCACGGCTCATGGCTCAGGGCCTGGGTGCTGTGGGGAGCAGCGCTCTCCCAGCTGCTGGTGTGAATCCCTGCCGCTCCCTGTGGGGACTGCGCCCCCAGATTGGCCCAAGGACAAGCCCCAGGCTGAGCCATCCTTTGTGAATGCTGGATGGGCAGGCACGAGGAGGAGCAGGCAGGTGAGGAGCGGGCAGGTGAGGCCGTGGCGGCCACAGCAGCCTCCTGCACCGGGTGCTGGCATCCCAGGACCACTGTGAGGACGCACGACGCCGCCTGTGGCACAGGAGCTAGTGCGGGCTGGGGCACCGAGGGCCTCGGTTCCATTTCCAGGAAAGCACCCGAGTTTCAGGTTGGCTCCCCGGCCCTGGTCGGGGTGCGTGCCAGAGGCAACCAGTTGCTGTGTCTCTCTCTCTTAGCCTCCCCCCCCCTTCTACTTTCTCTGAAAAACCAACGGAAAAAATATCCTTGGATGAGGATTAACAACAACAAAAGAACGGAGTCTGCGCCCTGTGGGAGAGCAGTGATTTATGCATCGTGCTCATAAACAGGAGACGCACGGCTGCTGGGGTGCAGCTGCTGTGGGTGGGGCTGAGATGGCGCCCTGGCCTTGTGCGCCTCCTGGTGCTGGTCTAGCAACGCCGCCCGGGGCACCGCTGGTCTGCAGAGGACGGCGGCGGGCAGCAGGCGGCGGGCGTTCAGGCGGGAGATCGGGTCCGGCAGCAGAGCTGGACTTCTGCTCTGGCCTCGGTGCCCCAGGTCTGAGGGCTGGGGACACTGCTGGACTGATGCCTTCCTGTCAGGGCCCTAGGCCAGGTGACCAGGCTCGGTGCCCGTGACCCAGGCTGGCCTGAATGCCGGGTGCCGGGGGAGAGGCTGCGGGGCAGCCGGGGAGCAGTGCTGGTCATGGGGCCCGAGGTCGTCCTCCGGGGCGGGCGCCGGCCCAGCACACCAGATGGCTCTCCTCACGCAGGCCTGGCCGCCGGAGCGGAAACCCTGAAGAGCTGCCGCTGGCCCGGTCTCAGCTCTCCCTGGTGTTGTTTTTGCTGGAAGACAATTCTACAAGCCCCGTGGGCCTGGCCGGGAGCAGCAGGCGCCAAGTGGATTCGGACCTGCCTCCTCTGTCCTCTGAGCCTCTTCTTGGGCCTGAAGGCAGGGAGGCAGGGCCCAGGCTGGGTCAGGGCTGAGGTTATGGGGGGAGAGCTGCCTTGCTGGCCTGTCCCCTGCTCAGGACTGTCCCCAACTTCCTGTCCAGGGCCCAACCTGTACTCACTCTGTCCCCACGGCCTTGAACCCCCAGAGCAACACCCAGATTGAGGGGAGAGAGCTGAGGGCAGTGGCTGCCGAGTTCCTTGAATGACCAGAGAGGCAGCCTGATGGAGGCAGGGGGGCCGGGCCGGGCCTGGGACTAGGCCTGCGGTCTGCGGGCACCACTGCCCCGCCCCCCGCTCTGACTGCACCAGGCCCAGGGAACCGCCTCTTCACGCCAGCACCAGGGTTCATGCTTTGCTCTTGGGACGCAGGGCCCTGGGCACGGTGGCCAGGCCCTCGGCATCTCGGCCCAACTGCCCACCAGGAGTCGCCCTCTGCCCAGGGAGCTCCCGTCACCTGCGGAAGGTGTGTCCTCCCCTGACTTGTGCCCCTACATCTCAAGCAGCGGGTGGTGGCTGGGAGGGAACCGCCAGCTAAGGACGGCGCAGGCCGACACGGCCCATCTAGTGGATGGATGAGGGAGCCACAAATCCAGGCCACACCGGCGCACAGGAGGGCAGAGGTCAGGGACGGAGTGGGGTGCAGGGCCACACAGGGCTGGGCATCCTGAGGCCATGGGGTACAGGGTGGGCTGAGGGTCAGGGTGCTCCCACGCACAGGCTCTGCTCGGTGCCGGCGGGGCCAGGACCACGGTCGGCTGTGTCAGCAGGAGACGAAACGGACTCGCCTTGAGCTGCGCCAGGACCGGCCGCCGTGAGAGCAGGTGAGCCCACTGGCCAGGCTGGCGGCCCCTCCTTGAGGACCCCTCTGCAGCAGTGCCCAGGTAGGAGGCTCCCTCGCACGAGGGTGGGGACACGGCCCCGCAGCGTCCCAGGGCTTCCCGCTCCAGCCCCGAGGCCACGAGCCAGCACTGAGACCCAGGGTCCTACGAGACAGCCACTGAAATAGAAGCTGGCGTGCCGGCTCTTTCTGGGACTTTTATTTCTTTAAAATAATTCATACAAATGGTTACAGTCACGAACATGATTTTAACCAAAATACTGCTAGCCTACCACATCAGCAGGACGGCACCGCAAAGGCCAGACGCCGCGCCTCGCACCCCTGGGGCAGCGCCGAGGGCCGGGCACTGCGTGCTCCCTCCCGCTATTTCGCGGTGCCGTCTTCATTTGGAACGGGGGTTCATGCCAAAATTAGGAAAAACAGCCTTGGTTTTGTTTCTCTAAATTATTCTAAAAATAAGACAAGCGGATAGAAAAAACAATGCACGGTGGCGTAGAAAGAAAAACGGGAAGGATTCATAGTCCTGAGAAGTTTGCCAACTGCCTTGCACGGCACGTTCCGCAGAGAAGGAGCGATCCGAAGGGCTGCTGACGCCCCTCGGCCTGGTGGTGACAGCTAAGCAAACAAATCCTTGGTGATGTTCTAAAGGCTGCACACAGACAAGGACATTCATGATAGAATTAACTACTAACTGCTTTTGCTTAACGAGGACGCAAAACACGGGGCAGCACGGGCCCTCGGGACGGGACTAGTCAACGTGGGGAGGCCGGCGCCACCTCCCGCTGCTGGGCGCCCGGACAGTCTCTGGAGTGCCACCGCCATCCCAGGGCGCCTCCGCCGCCGGCACCTGTCCGAGGCCCGGCCACCGGCACCCGGCACCGAGGCTGCAGCTCCGCCCGCGCTACAACTGGTCACTCGAATGGTCTCTATCCGCCTCGGGCTTGACGGTTTGGCCGGGAGAAGGGGCGTGGGGCGGGTGGGACACCGGGGGCAGGCCGTGGGACAGGGACATGGCGCTGGGGACAATGCCTTCCACGGCAGCCGGGATGCCACTGGGAGCCACGCCCACCACGCCCGGGGGGTACCTGCTAGGAAAGGAGGGAGGCCACCATGAGCCCAGCGGCTGGGCATGCTGCGCCCCAAGCTGTCTGCTGGGAGGACCCCGCCCTGGCCCCCTGTGCCTCCCCGTACCCTGGCCCACCCCTCCGCCTCCCCATACCCTGACCCCCCTCCGCCTCCCTAAATCCTGACACCCCCTCTGCCTCCCCATACTTTTTTTTTTTTAATATATTTTATTGATTTTTTACAGAGAGGGATAGAGAGTTAGAAACATCGATGAGAGAGAAACATCGATCAGCTGCCTCCTGCACACCCCCTACTGGGGATGTGCCCGCAACCAAGGTACATGCCCTTGACCGGAATCGAACCTGGGACCCTTGAGTCCGCAGGCCGACGCTCTATCCACTGAGCCAAACCGGTTTCTGCTGCCTCCCCATACCTTGACCCCTCCCTCCACCTCCCCGTACCCTGACCCCCTCCGCCTCCCAGTACCCTGCACCCTGCTCCCAGCATGGCCTCCACCCCCATGGTCTTGTTCCCACCGCTGAAGGCCACCCCGCTCAGGCTCTGACTCCTGACCTTGGTGTCCACTGGGCCGAGGGAGCACAGACATCCAGGCCCAGAGCCCGGGCTGAGCCCCTCTCCCCGAGAGCCGTCCCCGAGACCTGTGTCCCTGACCACTGCCCTCCCCCGCCCGCTCACCTGTAGGCGGCCCCGTTGAGCTCGGGGTGCACGACGGCCGGGTCCAGGCTGGCCCAGGGGGCGGCGGCGGCCAGGTGGTCCTTGTTGACGCAGTTCTTCAGGCTGTCGGGGACCCGGCCTGGGCGGCAGGGGCACGGGAGGACGGCGTCCGTGTTACACAGCTGCCACTGGGGGCCCCAGGAGAGGCAGCTCGGTCGAGAACACGGGTCCCCCCGCCATGCCTCCCTTCCTCCCGGCTCCCCTCAGCGTGGGGGTCCCGTCGTCTGGCAGCCACCGCCCCCCCCCCCATCCGCTAGGCCTGGGGCTTTCGGAGAGCAGCTCAGGCCCAGCCCAGGCTGACACGTGTCGTCTGGCTCAGAGGCTGGCAACGCGTGACCCCTCAGCTGAACCCCGGGGTGACAGCGAGGGAGGGTCATAGGGAGGCGCGGGAGAGGCCTGGCTGCACGTGCTCGGCCAGAGGGAAGACCAGGCTGAATGGGTGAGAGGCGGAGGTGCCCCCACCCCCGTCACCTGGTGGTGCTCACCTCACAGAGCCTCAGAGGGACCCCGGGCCCTGGCGCCCCGCCCCGCCCACCTGTGATGGCTCTCCGGATCTCCCGGGCCGCCTCCTCGCGCATCTCGATGGACGCCTGCTCGCTGTACCAGGCCGCGTGGGGGGTGCAGATCAGGTTGGGGGCATCCTTCAGGGGGCCTTGGCTGAAGCTAGGACAGCACAGCGCAGTCAGAGCCACAGCCCGGGCGCCCCCCCTCCATCAGACCCAGGGTCCTCAGGCACTCAGACTTGTCCGCAGGCTCCTGACAGTGATGGGGGCGGGGGGGGGGGGGGGCCTCGCCTGGAGGGAACACTGGTCCCGGGAGCTTCTGGCTCGGACCCCAGGCCCTCCTGGCACCACCCACCCAGGCTGGCCTGTGGCCTCAGACTGGCTTCTCGGCTGTAGGGCCTCTGGACATGGCCACATGGGGGCCGGCCACTTCGCACACCTGGGCAACCATCAACACCATGCCCTGGGCATCCGCAGGAAGTGCGGGTCTGAGCCCGCCCCCTCTCCAGCAGGTACAGGGCCCTGAGAGCGGTCCCGGCCCAGGTGCTGTGCTGGCCGCCGCCTGCTGAGACCTGGCCGGGCCTGGTGGGAAGGTCCTCCTGGAGCGGGGTCGTGGGCTGGACACGAGCCCAATTACGCCCCTGCCCGTGGAGGGTTGGCTGCTGGAGGCTGCGGCCTGGAGGTGCCCATGGGCACCGGGCCTCACGTCATGGGTGCTGATGCCAGCAGGCAAGGGGCCTGAGCCGGAGAGGTGCGTCCGGGGACACCCAAAGCCCTGCCAGGACTCACCTGAAGGGCTCCGACTCGTGCACGTCCAGGGCTGCGCCCCGGATCCGCCCCTCCTTCAGGGCCTGGGCCAGCGCCTTCTCGTCCACCAGGCCCCCACGGGCTGTGTTCACCAGGAAGGCCCCTTGTCGCATCTGGAAGACACCAACGACGCCCAGAGCGGTCAGCCAGGCCGCCTCACCACCTGCTGCTGGCGGGAGGGCAGGGCAGCAGGACGGCGCGTTGGCACTTCCCGGGCAGCCACCAGGCTGCCGGGCTCTGCGGCGAAGGCCTGGGCTGTGCCTCGCGGTCCTGGCTCCCCCGGGTGGTCGCAGGCTCAGTCTGTGTGGCCCCCGGCCCCGCTGTGGGAGCAGCCCCGGCTCCTGCTCTGCGGGATGCAGGGCAGCTCAGGACACCGGGTGAGCGTGTGGGTCGCCCAGTGCCAACACATGCTGTGATGTAAGCCTCAACCCTCGGGCGGCCCCAAGACCCTCTGGTCCCCATTCCCACCCCATTCGCTGGGAACTTGGCACCAAAAGCTCAGCGGCTTCACGTCTGCCATAGGCCACGGCCTTTTAGGGGCTCCTGGTGGGGAAGCCCAAAGCAGGCTGTGCGGCCAGCTTCCCATCAGGACCAGGAGCGGAGAAGGGCACTGGCCCTGGGACAGGGGGGTGGGGGGGGGATGCGGGCGGGCAGGCAGCTAGCAGGAGCCCTCTGTCGCTCACTGTGCATGCCTTGTGCTGGCAGAGCGGGCCCACCGCCGGGCCCCGCCCTGACCTCTGGCCCCGCCTGCCCCTGCCCCGCCCTGACCTCTGGCCCCGCCCACCTGCTTGACGGTGAAGTCGTTGACCAGGTGGTGGTTGTGCTCGTTGAGGCCGCAGTGCAGGCTCACGCAGTCGCTGTGGAACAGCAGGTCCTGCAGGGTGCTCACCCTCTGCAGCCCCAGGGCCCGCTCGGTGCCGTCCGGCAGGTAGGGGTCGTAGAAGAGCACGTTGAAGCCAAAGGCCTTGGCCCTCAGCGCCACGGCCTGCCCGACGCGACCTGGGGGGAGACGGGCGTCACCTCGGCCAGGGCCCCCTGCCTCCGTGCATACGCTCAGCGTGGGATTAGACCCTCTGGGCTCCAAGGCTTCTGCCCCCCGATACTGAGCATGGGGCCACCAAGCCAGTAGCCATGGGAACCCCCACGCGGCTGCGCAGGGGATGGGCTTCAGAAAAGGGGCAGGGGCTGGAGGCAACCCACAGGGAACACAGATGGACGCTTAGTGGACACGAGGGGGCAGTGCACGGGGTGGGGCTGTGGGTCCGGCCTGCCCCCATGTGTGCTGGGCCAGACGCCACCCACCCCAGGACAGGGGCCACTGCGTGAGCCGTGGGTGAATGAGGGACTGTATGGCAGCGGGAATACCTTCCTCCCCCCACGGCCGCTGCTGGGGACAAGCCCTGGCGGGCAGAGTGGCGAAGGGACCTCAGGGCCACCTGACCCGCCCCTGAGGGCCACATCCACTCAGCCGTCACCACAGGCAGGGAGGGCAGCAGGTGAGCACGAGTGTGCGTGACCTGTGGGCACCCGTGTGATGTCTACCTGGGGCCCGTGTCTGGCGTTCCTGGGCCCAGAGGCCCGCACAGCCTCAGGGGCGGAGCCCCCTGCACCCCTCACCGTCTCTGGTTGGGGGACCTCAGGGACCTCATCGTCCGCTGAGCCCACGCAGAGGCGGACTCACCTAGTCCTATGATGCCCAAGGTCTCCCCACGGATCCTGGCGGCTCCGGAAGCCACTTCCCGGATCTGCTCGACGCTCTGGACGCGAGTGCCCTCCCGCAGCGCCTGGTGCAGCCAGGTGGTCCTGCGGTACAGGTTGAGGATGTGGCACATGGTGGAGTCGGCCGTCTCCTCCACGGACGCTGCCGGCACATTGCAGACAGCGATGCCTGGGGACACAAGACATGCTGGGTGGTCACACGGCCATCCCGGTGCTTCACGCGTGAGCGGCCAAGGCCACGCCCAGGCCACCCAGAGGCCACAAGACAAACACCAGGTGGGAAAGCTGCTCACGGGGCGGACGGAGGAGACAGGACAACGGGGCGCCTGGGCCCTGGCTGGACCACCTGCTCCTCCACCTTCCGGGAAGGGGTCAAGGTCAGGGAAGAATCTGGAACCAGCCACACACCTACAGGCCTTGCTCCTGTCTTCCCAGGCCAATGGAGGCTTCATTTAGAGGGATGGGCCCCATCCTCTCATCCCCCGCAGCCCCCCATGGCCATCCTCATCCCCTGAAGCCCTGTGCCCCCATGTCCCCGACCTCCAGCCTGACGGGCCCCCTTAGCAGCAGAGTGACCCTGGAAAGTGAGCTGCCTCGAGCTTCTCCATGCAAGCCTCGGCCCCCACTTCTCTCCACGGGGCCCTCGCCCACGCTGCTCCTGGGATCTGCCCCCGTGGCTCCGGCCCCTTCCCATCCCCCCTCTGAGCCCTGGCCCTCACCCCCCTCCCCAACAACCTGCACGGCGCACCCCTTGTCTCTGTCTCCCTGACGAGGAGGCCCCCGGTGGCTGGGTTGGGGCCCAGTATACAAACAGCTGCATGAGGACCCAGGAAGGGCCGCACCCCAGCTCCCGGGAAACGCAGGAGGGGCGCAGGGAGGCCGGGTGGGAAGCAAGCTGCTGCCCCCCCGAGAAGGGACTTCCGCATCCCCACCGGCCCGGCCTGCGGATGCCGGCAGGGCGTGCCCAGGCTCCCTGGCCCACGGTCAGCCCAGCCGTGAGATCGTGACCGAGGGCCGACAGCGCAGGGACAGGAGTGTCCAGGCCGCAGCCCCCCCTGCAGGCGCCTCCCGGAGACACTGCCTGGGACAGGTCAGCAGTGACCCCAAGGCCTGTGAGGCTCCCCATGCTGCACCGGGGGAGGGGGCAACGCCAGACACCGGCGGTGCCAGCTCGGCCTCAGGTCTGCTCGGTGTGGCCGCGCCTCCCTGGCCGTGCAGCATGGTGCTGTCCACGTCTAATCCGCTTCACTGTCATGTGCATGTGTGTGCATGTAGTCACACGTGTAGACACTCATGCATGTCCTAACTCACAACACGTACCGCCTTTCCCGTGTCTCCTGGACGGAGACGTGTGAAACCCAAGGACACACTGGCCTCCGGCCCAGGGAGCGTGGGAAGCTGAGGCCGAGTGCCAGCTGCCCCAGACGGCACAGGCGCGGGCAGGCCGAGGGCAGCACTGGAGCCTGCACGTGCCGGGGCCGACCGCGTGGGGCCCCATGACGCCAGCTCGCAGGTCGCCGGCAGCCAAACTGGAGGCTGCAGCGGAGGCTTGCTGTGCAGCAGAGCAGGGCACGGCCCAGAAGGGGGAGCCACACCGGACACCCGCGGGCCCGTCCTACCTAAGTCCCCAGCCGACTTGATGTCGATGTTGTCAAAGCCGCTGCCGATCCGGACGATGATCCGGAGGGCTTTGAACTTCTCCAGGTCCTCCCGGGTCAGCGTGATGGTGTGGTACATGAGCGCGCCCACCGCCTCGTTCAGCACCTGCGGTGAGGACAGCGGCCGTGAGTGCCTCGCAGGCGCCCGCCCGCCTGGCCCAACACAGCAGCGGCCCGTGGACACCTCCCCTCAGCCCCGCCCTGGCTGGGGCCACCGAGGGCCCCGTAGCTTCCTGTGCGCGCAGCAGGCTTGCTGGGGTCGGGAGCCACCTGAGCCGACCAGGTGCCTCAGCCAGGAAAGCAGGCTGGACACAGACACATCGTGGATGGAGAATGCTGAGCACCGGGGGGCAGTGTCCAGAACCAAAGCCCCAGGGCGTGCGTGTCTCCGAAGTTCAGTCAAGGGCTCGCTGCTGTCATTGCAAAACCACCAGCAGGAGCACACACCTCCCGGGCAGGGCCAGCGCCAGCACACCGGCTCCCCGGGCCCTCTGTGGGGGCCGCTCCGTGGGGGCTCCTCGTGGGTCGAGGAGGGCATCGGGCCCAAACCCCAGGGTTGGGTTCTGAGGGGGAAACGCTCTGGCAACAGCCAGATGCAGGCGGATGACCCACAACGTCCATCTCCGGGCTCCAGGGCAGAGGCCACGGACGGGCCGCTCTGGATGGCGGGGCACTGGTACGACAGGCGTGTCGTCACTGGGGGACAGGGCTTCTCCCCCCGAGGTCGGAGCCGTGGCCCTGCAGCAAGGACACCTCGGAGTCGCTGAAACAGTGGCCGGTGGAACCCTGGGCTGCTGTCTGCCCACTGCAGGCTGAACCCCTGGACGGCAGGAAGGCCGAGTCCCCGCTGCGCACAACTTGCCGGGCTCCCAGGCGCCACGTGTGAGCTGAGGGAGAAGCCTGTCGCACCCAGAAGAGCCTGAACGTGGACCCGTTAGGTGGACGGGTAGAGTGGGTTTCCACGTGTGGGATGCAGGGCTACGGCCCGCCGCCTCTCACAACAGCCTCCGCTGTAGCTGGACGTACAGCCAACCAGCACACAGCTCCCTGGAGGCGGCGGCCTGGGGGCCACTCTGAGGGCCAGGCGGATGGCTGGTGGCGGGACAGGGGCTTGGACCCTGGTCCTGCAGGCACCGGGCTGGCCGGGGCTTGTGAGGTAAAGGGAGGGGCCTGGGACCAGCTCCTGGAGGCAGGGCAGCGCTGAGTGGGTGTGCGGCTGACCTGCTGGGTACCTGCCAGGCCCCGGGGTCAGGGGAAGTCAGGCAGCGCAGGCAACGGACCTCTGTGCCAGGACGGACCTGGTGCGGGAGGGCCCACGGGGCAGAGGGACGAACCAGGAGTGCGTGGGGAGGACACAGCTGCGGCAGTGAGTGTGGCGAAGGCCCCCTCTGCCGTGTGAACTGGGGGCGGGGGTAGCCACAGAGCTGGTGAGGGGGGCCGTGCAAGTCGAGTGTGGGCAGATGGGAGGAGCCCACTGGGCAGGCACAGCCGTGCCCTAGACACAGGTGGACCCACCGACGGAGCCCGAGGAGCAGCAGCCCCGGCCTCAGAGACACGAGGCGAGGCCTGTGCAGGGCTGGGCGGGCACACGCGGCCCTCGCCAGGGTGAGGCGCAGCTGCCGACAGGCCAGACCGACAGCCCTCGAGGCGCAGCGCGCCCGCAGGCTTGATCCCGAGTGAAGTCTGCGCTGCTGCCGGGAACCGTGCTCCGTCCGGGCGAGGACCCAGGGGCCCGCCTGCTCCCACGGTTGGGCGCGTGGCTGCGTCCAGTGCTTGTCCACGCCCTGGGTGTCCATTCTTAGAAACAAACCAGAGGGTGGACCACAGAGCCCTCCAAAGGCTCCGGGCGGCCTCCAGCCACACCCCGGGGGGCGCCCCCCGCCCGGCCGCACAGCGCCGGGCAGTCTGAATGGGAACTGTGCTGGGTGCGAACTGCTAGCTATGATTTTAGCTGGAACTTGCCCACGTGTGTGTCTTGACAAGCTGTTTTTTCACGTCCTAGGCCTTTCCTAGCCCAGTGGTTGGCAAACTCATCAGCCAATAGAGCGGCAAACCACGGCTCGCGAGCCGCAGTTTGCCGACCACTGTCCTAGCCTACTGTTCATCACCTGGTGCCAGGCGAAGGCTCAGTATAAGAACGAGGACGCTCCTCAGAGCGGCTCCCCGCCCAGCCGTAGCGGGAGGCCACGCTCCAAAGCGGCAGAAAGCCCACAGCCGGGCCGTCCCGCCCGGGACCCAGGGGCAGGGCCGCCGCGCTGTGGCCTCCGGGCCGCTCTCCGTGCAGGTTCCCACGGCTCCTGTGGTTGCAGAGCAGCCGGCACCCGGGTATCCTGTCACCTCCGGGAGGAAGTCTGTCCCTCAGGTGGGGACCTACAGCCTCCCAGAGGCACCGGGCAGATGTCCACTCAGGCGCCCGCCCCCCTGCAGCGGCGTGGCCCGGCCAGTGACTAACCCGGTGACCTCAACTCCAGAACAGGGGACCCAGGTCCCACCTGCAGAGGCTCCGAGCAGGGCCTGGCACTCCCATGGCAGCAGGGCCCCAGGGTGCTGTTCGGGCACCGTGGCAAAGTCAGGGTTCGGTGGGCACCGGGCACAAGCTTTCGGGGGCGTCCTTCCATTTCACTGGTCTCCTGAGTCCACATCTACAAGAATGGGCCCCTCGGAAGCCTTCCAGAAGGTTCCAAGACGAGCCGCCATGTGCAGGCCCAGCACCGATGCTTCAGATGTCTCCTTGCAAGAGCCCAGCTGCCTCGGGCCACAGCCCCGCGTGTTCCCGCAGCGAGCGGTGCCCCGAGCACCTGGGGGGGGGGCGTGCCCTGCTGGTTTGCGGTTCCCAGGGCCCGGAGCATCGTCGACCACACCCGTCGGTCCTCCCTGCTGCGGGTCCTGCCAACACCCTGGTCTCCCCTGCCTCGGGCACTTCCGCATGCGACGTCTCCTTGCCGTCCAATCATACGGCCTCCTACCCACCGCTTCCTGCAGGACGGACTGTCCTGGTCTGGGGCATTAAGCGTACCCCTCCACACGGTCCTCCAGTGCCTCACGGGTCAGGGCCCCCTCGGACGTCACCAGGGCTCACCAGGCCTTTGCCACAGACTGGAGGCCACTCCGTGTCCCCTTGGGGGGCTGTTTACAGTGTCTGTCCGCTCGGCACGGACGCAGCCGCCCCGCAGCCACCGGCCACGACAGAGCACGGACGCAGCCGCCCCGCAGCCACCGGCCACGACAGAGCACGGACGCAGCCGCCCCGCAGCCACCGGCCACGACAGAGCACGGACGCAGCCGCCCCGCAGCCACCGGCCACGACAGAGCGTTCCTGCGCTTTCCCTGGGCTTCCCTCACTTCCCACCGGCCCCAGCGCCTCCCTCCGGGCACTGGCTCCCCACCAGCCCCGATGGACGGGTCAGGGCGGCCCGTCTTCCTTCACAGGTGCCGTCTTTAGGGACAGGAAGCTGCCTGTGCGGCACGAGCCGTCCCACCGAGCGTCCCAGCGGCTCCGAAGCCCCGGTGGCTGGGCTGGCCTTGGCTTTGCCGGCACCACCTCCCCCGGCGCTGGCAGAACCTGAACTCGCGTGGTGGGGTGCAGGCACCGTTCCTCAGGCACCGCGGTGACCCGCCTCCTTCCGCGGCACGTACATGAGGTCGGCATCCAGCCGCTGGGGGGCGGGGCTCCCCGCCCAGCGACACGCAGCCACTGCCCCCCTCGCCACACCTGTGCGGGCGGCCGGGGAGCCTGCGTCAGCTCCCCGCTCCAGGAGCCGGGCTCCTCCTGGTTCCCGGGCATTCCCATCCAGCCGTCACGTCTGGGTTCCAGCAGAAAGGGGGACGGTGCTGACCCAACTCGGCACGCGGCCGCCCCCGGGGAAGTGCTGCCCAGGTCTGTGTCCCCGGGGCACCCGCCCGAGGGCACCCGGTCACGCTCCCGGGCCGGCCGCCTCTCCTGCCTCCTCCTCTCCATCGTCTGGGCTTCTCTGGACTGTCCTTCCGACGCTCCCACACCATCTGGTGCCCCCGTTTTAACGCCAGCTCCTCCTGGGCGAGCGTCCCGCTGGCTGAGGGTGCTCCCTGCACAGGCAGGAGGCACTTCAGAGCTGAGGACGCTCCGCCGGGAGGTGGACGCCAAGGGCAGAGGGGCCGTCTGTCCGTCCGTCCGTCCGCCGGGTGGGGCGGGGCTGCCACTGGCTCCGTGGGAGGGATTCACTTGCTGAGGCGGTTCTGGCCAGTCACAACTGGAGAAGAAGCCGCTGTTTGGTCTTAGTTTTCAAATTTATTGGCAAAACTTGTTTGAACACCGCTGGTGACATTTCACAACTCCTCCCTGCGTCTCTTCCGTCCCAGGGACTGCTGTTTTCAGGAACGTCTTTCCAGTCTGAGAGCTTTAGGGTTCACAAGCTGCCAACGTTGCAGAGGGTGCCTGTCCCAGCAGCTCCCTCGGGACAACCTCGCCCACCTCCAGCGGCCCTGCCTGTCACTCGAGCAGCCACCACGGACACAGGCCTGGCCGCCAGCACCACAGACACCGCCCGTCAGCTCCTGTCACGTGCGCCCGCCCAGCCCCCGGCACCGCCGTCCCCCACCAGCATCTCCTCGCCCGAGAGACCAGCATGGCACCCACGCCCTCAGACCTCAGCCCCCCACCGCGGCCCTAGCGCCTCCTGCAGGTCGCAGGTCTCTGGGCAGCTCGCTTTCTTGCAGCGTCCGTCGCCCGGGGGAGGGACGTCGCATCTCAGGGCAGGAGCCAGGAGCCAGGAGCCAGGCTGCTGGGGACCTCACGTGCGTGAACTGTGTTTCTCTGGCATAAAAACCAAAGGTGTGGCCGTGGGGTGTGACAGGCAGGTGCCCAGCCTAACGGGAAACCACCGGCGTCTGTCCTCCTGGGGCCGCCGGCCGCGCCGCTGGCCCTGGTCCCTTCAGCCTCGGGCACTGTCCGCCGCGTCTCCGCAGGGTCTGGCCCAGCCGTCGTTCTGAGACTCCGTCAGAAGCGTGGACGCCACACCCGCCCCTCTCCCCACCCACGCCCTCGTCCGGCCTCCTACCCCCCTAGGTCCTCCCACAGCTTGGCTCTTTCAGATCGAGATCCTCGGCAGCGTTTGCCACTTTCTAAGCTATCAGTTCCCGGTCGAAGGTCACGCTCTCTTCTCCCTTTGGCTGTGGCTGTGCTCATGGCCTGGGGTCTCCGCTCAGCAAGCGCCCCCTCCACTGCCCGTTACCCTGGACTGTGGGCGAGGCCACTAGCCTCCCCTCCCAAGGGGGTGGCAGCCTAGGCTGGGGCAGGAGCCGGCCGCCTACGGCCCGAGCTCACAGCTCGTGCAGACGTGGAGGCTGCTGGGTTCCGTCTCGTCCTTTCTTCGGGCCTGACCCAGACCAGGCAGCCCGGTTCGACCCGGCCCGCGGCAAGGCCGGGCCCGCAGCTGCCCCTTCCAGAACAGCAGGCGCGGCCACACCAGGCCCGCCCCCCCAAGGACCGGCCTTCGGCCCGCTGGCTCTTGGGTGCTGCTGGTTTTAAAACCGTGTCCAGCTTCCGCCCTGTCTCAGTGGGAAGGTGGTTCTGAAGGACTTAGTTGGCCGTGACTACAAACAGAAAACCAGGTTAACCCACTTCCCTTCAGGGGGACCCCAGGGCCCCCGAGCAGACACCACGGTGGGCTGCACCAGCGCCACCGCCCACCGCAGGCTGCCGGGCCCCGGACCCACAGCCCCGCCCTCTGGCAAAGCTGCTGTGACGGAGACTGAAAAGCTCCTCAGAGTGAGTCCCGTCTCCTCTCCCCGCCTGGGGCCGGTCCCGCCCCCCACGCCCCACGCCACGTGTTACCTTCTCGTGGATCTCCTGCGTGGACTGCGCGTCACAGAAGGCCACCGTGGCCACGTCCTTCAGGATGGGCATCTCCACCGTGCAGTCCCGGCCGTCCAGCAGCGCCACCAGGGGCCGGGGGTGCAGGGGCCCGTTCATGATCGGGGGTCGGACGCCTGCAACGACAGACACGGTGCTCAGCCTCCCGCTCGGCCTGGGAAACCCGCTGCCCAGCCACCCCCACGCCCGCCACACCCTGGGGACGGCGCTCCACGTCCAGTCACCTGACCCTCGTCAGATGTGAGTGGAAACCGGCGGGGAAAGGACAGCTCGCTGACACCATGACAGACGCTGGTGACCGGACCCGCAGGGCGGGGACAGCCAGGCGCGGGGCCGGGGCCGGGGCCGGGGCCGGCCGGGCGGTCTCCACGTGGCGCTGGCTGCGGCCTGGCGGCCCCCAAACCCCGGCAGGACGGTGCCGAGGCAGAGGGTGGACCCGGGGACGCAGCGGGACCCGCCCTCCCACACGAGAGGGCTCAGCTCCTCCGAAGGTGAGGCAGCTGCACCTCCTCTGGGCGAAGGGGACACGGCTTCCCCGGTGTCCCGTCCGTGCCGGGCCACCCGCCCCCTCGCAGGGACTCGCAGGAACCTCCCGCCCAGGCCAGCGCCCAGGGCTCAGGAGCAGCCAGGAGGGGTGACCACGCCAGCCCACTGCCACACCGCCCACCACGGCCACCGCTGTCGCGGGCGCTGCCACCCACCGCCCTCGCGGACAGCGGCGATGCGGAGGTGCCGAGACCCGTGCCGGCGGCCCCAGGGTGGGGTCTGCAAGGCCCGACCACTCCTCCAGGCCCCCCGCCCGCCCGCCCGAGCAGCAGAGAGCTACGCGCCCAGGCCCGCCTCGGCTCCACCGGAGGGAGAGCCGTCACCTTCGTTCCCGCGAGAACAGGCTCCCCACTGCCGCTCCTAAGTGACGTGTCAGCGCCCACTCCCACGTCCAGCCGGTCTACACGGTCCACACGACACAACCACCCACACGTGCAGGGCCCTCATCCCACGTCTGACCCTGCGCACTCTGACCCTGCGGCCTGACCTGCCGCCCGTGGGGGAGGCACCGGGGCCGGAGGCCCAGCTGGGACCAGGACTCAGCGACTCAAGAGAAGCAGGCTGCCCTCGCCCAGCGTCAGGGCTCCTGGCCAACGGCCGTGTGTGTGTGTGTGTGTGTGTGTGTGTGTGTGTGTACATGTGTGTGAGTGTGTGTGTGTGTACGTGTGTGTGTGTGTGTGAGTGTGTGTGTGTGTGTGAGTACGTGTGTGTGAGTGTGTGTGTGTGTGTGTGTATGTACGTGTGTGTGAGTGTGTGTGTGTGTGAGTGTGTGTGTGTGTGTGTGTATGTGTGTGTGTGTGTGTGTGTGTGAGTGTGTGTGTACATGTGTGTGAGTGTGTGTATGTACGTGTGTGTGAGTGTGTGTGTGTGTGTGTGTATGTACGTGTGTGTGAGTGTGTGTGTGTGTGAGTGTGTAAGTGTGTGTGTGGGGGGGCGGAACCATCCAGGGGGTGCAGGTACGGGGCTCCGCAGCGAGACCCTCACCCACACGGAGGCCACAGACACCAGAGCAAACGCGGCCCCCGTCGCCAGCCGCGGGCGGGGTGGCCGGCGGAACGGCAGGTCTCCATCGGCCCCAGGACCACCCCCACCTCCCCCCGCGCACCGGCCTGAGCACCCCGCCCCGCCGCTTCCCGACAGAAACCAAGCACAGCAGCAAACACGCAGCAAACACGGCAGCGGGCGCCGTTGCCGCGCAGGAGCCCCTCAGTCCTGACGCACTGCGTGGGGGTGCAGGCCGGCGGACGGGCCTCCCGGGCGCAGCGCCCCCGGCGGAGCGGGCGAGGGTCAGCACGGCCTCCACTCGGCTCCCCTACCAACCTGACATTGCCTACAATGGGCTCGGCTTCCACCACCATGAATTCGACTTTTCACCGCGTTCTATCTTCGAGTGCCCGGGCAGACCTGCGTCCCGTCACGGGATCCTCATCCCACGTCTTTACGGCTCGAACCAAAGCTCCGCGGCTCTGGGTCCACGGCAGCCACGGGCGCCCGCGCCAGGCTCAGAGTCTGACTAAAAATCAAACACAAGAGACACGTTAACACGCCGAGCGCCCGGGCCTGACACCGCACGTCCACCAGGCGGACTGGGTCCACGCCGCGGGGGCGGGGCCCGACGCTGGCGAGGGAGTGACCGCGGGGCTGTGGCCAGGACGGAGACGCGGCGAGAGGCCTGCCCTGAAGTCCGGCCGATGTCCCCTCCCTGAACTGGGCCCCCACGGAGCTCTGTCCCCATGACCCAGGAGGCGAGGGGGCAGGTCTGCAGCCAGTTCTGGAAGCTTCTACCTCAGGTCCCTATGACTTGCAGCAAGGCCCCACGGAGGGCGCAGTGCAGCCCCGGCAGGGACGCCAGTTTCCCACAGCGAGCCGGGGGGGGGGGGGGGGGGGGGGGGGCGCCAGGCCAGCACACGCACCACTGGCCTCCCGGGCAGCGCCAGGGACCGGCGCTCAGTTCAGCCGCTCTCGCCCAAGTGCTGCGTGCGCAGCTCTGCCCGGCGGGGTGACCGGACGGTGGCCAGGGCCTGAGGGCACGGAGGCTCGCACCTGTCAGGGACCAGCTCGAGGCGGTTCCGGGCCTGGGCACGGGCACAGGCTGACCGACAGGTGTGCGCCGTGACCACAGGCAGCCCTGCAGGTAGGCTCCCGGGAGGGCCCTGTCCCCGCCACTGGGAGGCCGGGCAGCCTGGCGCCACCACGGCCGGGGACGGCCCACGATGTACACAGCCTCACCCCCGGGACCCGGGCTGCGGGCCCCAGGAAGCCAGGTCAGGACCGCCAGCTGCAGCCGGTGCCGCCACGCGTCCCAGGCATCCAGGACGGCTGCTCCCAAGGGCTCCGCATCCGGAAGAATCTCCCCTCCATTCCTTCTGTGGGGCCGAGTGCCACACCGACCCTCATCTCGGCTCCCCGCCACGCAGGCTCACGGCCCTCCTCCCCGCGGTGGGCTGCGCACCGGCCCGGGCGGAGGGAGCTAGGCCATGCAGGTCCCCTGTGGCCCCGCCCTGAGGCCCGTCCCCCACCGGATCCTCGCTCGCGGCTGCAGCCTGCTCCACCGGCCGACCCTCATGGCAGCAGAGCCCTCCCTCCAGGTCAGGGATGCCCCACCCAGGCCAGCCGCCCGGCCCCCGCCACGCCCACTCCGCATGGACAGCGGCTCCCATGTGACCGACTCGACACCCTGAGGAGGGCCCCTCCGCCTCTCACGGCGACTCACAGCCGAGTACTCGGCTCTCGGCTTTAGGACACGCGTGACTCGAGAACACGGGAAACGCGTTTTCATTGCAAACGACGGACCCTTTAACTTCGCTGCATAAAGTGCCCCGTGAGCCAGTCACCGCAGCCCCCCGACCACCGGCCAGGACAGGGCGG
The DNA here is from genome assembly GCF_027574615.1 of Eptesicus fuscus. Taxonomy (NCBI): domain Eukaryota; kingdom Metazoa; phylum Chordata; class Mammalia; order Chiroptera; family Vespertilionidae; genus Eptesicus; species Eptesicus fuscus. The sequence goes on along the minus strand of NC_072474.1, from coordinate 117,148,210 downwards.
CGTCCGAAGGCCCCCGACCACCGGGCAGGACAGGGCGGCGTCCGAAGGCCCCCGACCACCGGGCAGCAGGTGGCGGCAGTGGGAGGCCAGTCTCGCCCTCGGCCCTGACCTCCACAGAGGACGCTGCGGACAGCGCCAGGTGCGAGGGCCCGGGCAGCACACAGCCCGGAGGCCGCCGGCGCAGGTCCCGTGATGGCCAGCAGCGGTGGAACCCGCCCGTCTCAGCGGGCCCAGCAGGGCTTCCTCGGGACACCAGGCCTGAGTGTCCCACAGCGAGGCGGCCTGCAGTGGCTCCCGCCCGCGGTGGGACTGGCCCTGGCAGGAGGGGCTCCCCCGGACCCCCAAAGGCCTGCAGCCCGAGGCGAACTCATTCCTTCACCTCCTCTCGCTCCCGAGATTCCCAGGGTTGCCACGAGCTCATTCCAAACAGGCAGCGTTCCGTCCAGGCAGCTGAGCCGCCGTCTTCACACCCGCCACCCGCCATGCCCCGATGGCCAGGACGGTCCTGCCCTCCGAGGGGCCCGGGGCTCAGCCCCAGGGGTGATGGGTTGGCGCTGTGCACCTGTCCCGAGGGTCCTCGCCGCCCTCGGAGGTGAACCAGGCCCCGCGGTGCTCGGGCGTCACGCCCTGTGGTCCCCGTGCCCCCACCCATCTTTCGTGAAAACTGCATCGAGGAAGCTCTGCTCTGCCCACGCTGGCCGCGCTTCCAGGTCCGGAGTAGCTGGGGGGCCTGCGGGTCCCCTGGCTCGGGGGACGTGGCGTACAGGGACAGCCCCGCCCCTTTGGCGACCTGGTCGGTTCATAGTGGGGAGTGGGTGGCCAGTGCCCAGGACACCTCCCAGGCAGCGACTCGGTCCCCTCAGCCACAGGGCCAGCGGGCAGCACGAACGGGTCACCTCACGTTGCATCCGGCTGCCCCAGGGTTTAGGTGTGAGACCTGCTCTGGTCGGGCTGCCCGTCCAGTCTCCCACCAACTCCCAGCAAAGCTGATCCCCTGCCCTCACCCTCACCTCACAGACGGGCTGTCAGAGTGCCTTCCCGCCCGGGCGGCACCTGACACCCCAGCCCCTTCTCTTCCCTCGGGCCCCCCCCCCCCGACCCCCCGCCTCGGCGTTCACCCCGGGACACGGGCTGTGCTCGTTCACAGCCAAGAGGTGGCGCGTCAGCCCGCCCCGCAGGCACCTCTGCTCCTGCCTCTGCGCCGGCGGCAGCGTAGGCACTGAGTTCTCACAACGCCTGCCGTGCCTGCCGACCGCCACTCGGCCAGATTCGCCTCCGGGCCCGACACGCCCACTCCCGCAGCCAGCGGCTCAGAAAGGTGACAGCGGCCGGCGTGGCCGCGTGCCGCACGGAGTCCAGGACGGAGGCGACCTGCTCCCCACAGCGCACCGTAGCCTGGCCAGGAGGGACGGCCGACGTCAACGGACCAAGCACCACCCGCGCGAGACACCAGCACGCAGCGCGGGGCAGACCTCCGACCACCTCCATCGCCTCCACCTCCATCGCCTCCGGCACATCTACAAGGGCCTCAAGCCGTTCATCCGAGAAAATGGAGCGAGGGAGGGACGTCACCGAGGGGGGATGGCCGCCGGGCCGGGGCCTGCACTGCACGGGCACTCCCAGGAAGGACCTGGGTGCAGCTGGCACACTCCGGTCACAGGAGGCGCCGAGCCCTCTCGAAGCTCACCCAGAACTCGGCCCCAAACGCCCAGCTCCTTTCCCGCCCCGTAACCAGCCCCTCTGCTCGGGCCCCGTGCTCAGATCCTGGAGGTGAGAACATCAGGCTCCTGGGAGGAACACGGGGCAGCCACTGCCCCCCCCCCCCACGCGACAAGTACCCGCTGCAGGGAGACCCGCGGGGCCGCAGGACTCACATCAGATTCAGAACGACCCGTGGTCGGCGCCAGCCAACCGCAGTCACAGCCTCTGCCACGGACGAGTCACGTGGACACCGAGCCCTCCTACATGGGCACCGGCCACCTGGCGGGTCCAGAACAGGCTGCAGTGCTGCCCGGCCCCACCAGGGGGCCACCCAGGTCCCAGCCTCACCAGGTCACCCCGCCCTCCATGCCCAGAGCCCCGCCCTGGCACGGCTGCGGCCACCTCCCCAGAATGATAGGCAGAAGCAGCACTAAGGGCCTCCCTGTTGTCCTCCTGACAACAGGCCCCCAAGTCCCCCGGCTCTGTAGGAAGAGGGGTGTCCTCTCAGGAGACCGAGGGGCTTGAGGGGCCAGTGCACAGCCCCCTGGCTGAGCCGAGGCTGAGCTTCTGGAGATGAGCCCTGACATGGGGTGAGGTCCTGTCCTGGGGGGCAGCCGCAGTGCGGCGTGGGTCACCCCACCTGCATGGACGGCAGGGCCAGGGCCAGCCAGGGCTTGAGCCAGCTGTCCCACAGTGAGGAGGACACCCCGGCAGGGGTCCTCCCGGCCACAGCAGGGCTGGGTGCTCTAGGAGAGCGGGCACAGGACACGTGCCTCACGGCGCCCGCCCTTGACCACCGGTGGCACCAGGACCTACCAGCGGGGTCTTGGCCACAGCACAGGGGCCGGCCAAGTGCATCAGCACCAACAAGCAGTGCTGGCTCCTCAGGCCGCACTGCCCAGGCTGCATGCACTGCCCAGGACACTCCCACGGAGGCCCGGTGCTCCGGCCCAGGAAGCCCCACCAAGCGTCACCCAATGGGCTGTGGGGAGCCGCGGCCGGACCTGGCTCTGAACCCCAAGCGCCTTCTCCTGCAGAGACGTGCTCATCTGCCTGCAGAGGACAGGGTCCCTGGATGCCACCACGCAGGGGGGTGGGCGGCAGTGCCTCAGCCCGATGCCAGCTGCCCAAAGCCAAGTGCGTTTCCATGCAAAGGAAGCTGCTGCTTTGAAGAGGAGAAGGGGAGGGGCCCTCATGTGCGTGCAGCTGACCCTCTGACCCTCCCACCACCTGGAGCGGGGCGGGGGCGGGGTGGGAGGGGGGGAGGCTGGTGCAGCGCGCCGGCAGGAAGGCCGCATTCACCTCCTCCTCGTGGGGGTGGCTCAGCACCCGCAGGCCCTCCTCACGCCGCGGGGGATGAGGAAGTGAATCTGCCCTAACCCCGACCAATCGCAGAGGTCATCGCTGTGAGGGCTGGCTCCTGGCCAGGTGCTGGCCGCTCCAGGGACTGCCGGCTTAAAGCCCGGTTCTCGGCACCCTGGCTTCCCGCGAGCAGAGCAGGCAGAGGGCAGGGCCGGGCGCCCAGCCAGACAAAGCTCCGGCCTCCCACCCGCAGCTCAGGTGCGGCGGCACCCCTCCCTCCTGGGCTCGGGCTCCGAGGGCGGGGGGAGGGGCGGGGAGAGGAAGCAGACCCCCCACGGACGGCAGACGGGCGCTCCCCGCCACGCCCGGCCCTTCCCCGGAGGAGGCCCCAGCCCTCCCGGCTGGGAGTCCACAAGGACTAGAGTGCAAGATGGCCACCGGAGTCGGCGGGGCAGGGAGGCAGCTGCCATGGGGCCCCTGCCACCCAGGGCCCTCCCCAACCCGGCCTGCAACCCCACGGCCCGGGCTCAGGCCCCCCGCGTGGCCTAGAGCCCCCGCCAAGGCCCTCGTTTCTGACATCTTCCAACCGCGAGGGGGGAAGGTGCCAAACACAACTGGGTCCAAAGCTCTTGAATTATTGAGGTGGAAACATCGGCTGGGGAAGGGCCTGCGGCCGGCGGTTCGCGAAGTTCTGGCGGCGCCCCGCCTCCACCTGTGCACCACGCAGAGGCTGCAGGGCTGTGCCCGCTGAAGGCCACGAGCGGGCGTTTTTAGAAATGGACAGAACATCCCGATGGCGGAACAGGGCCGGCTACAGCACAGCCCCACTGAGACCACCCGGCGGGAGGGCGCCTGTTGCTCAGAAAAAACCCTCCGTTTTGAGGGTTGCAACCTCCCAAGCAGCCCAGCATCCAGGGCAGCCTGGCCGCCCTCAGTGGGCAGCAAACGGGCTCGAGGAGCCCCGGGCCAGAACGCAATTACTTTCCTTCCTTTCAAAGCAACTTGTGTGCAGTTAATGGTGTCACTGTGTGACAGTCCCCAGCCCGCTAAGCCCTGGGGGTAGTCACAACAGGGGGTGACAGGCCCTGGCCCCGGGGCAGACCGGGCAGCGAGGGCCCAGAGCCTCTGGCCAGGCACCAGGGTCTGAGATCTGAGGCCTGGGGGGCGGACCCCGGGACCTGGGAGGTGGGAGCTAACGTTTGGGGGGGGCGGACACCCGGGACCTGGAAGCTAACGTTTGGAGGGAGGACACCCGGGACCTGGGAGGTGGGAGCTAACGTTTGGGGGGGCGGACACCGGGACCTGCGATCTGAGGCCTGGCGGGTGCGGGCACCGTGGGTCTGGGAGAGCCGGGATCAGGGAACCTGACAGGCGGGGGACTGTGAATCACGGGGTCAGAATGCCGGGGGGCGGCTGGGCCGGGGGCTGGAAGGTCGAGGACCCGCGCCCCTTTGTGTCACCTGCGCGGTGGCGGGCGGGAGGGCGGCGTCGGCGCACGCGCACTCCCACGCAGCAGCACGCGCTCGCGCTCGGCGCTCCCCGGCCCGGCCCCGCCCCCAGGCCGCCGGCGCGCGCACGCCGGCGCGCACGCGCACTCGCACACAAAGCGGCGGCCCCGCCCGCCGCCCCGCCCCCGCGGCCGGAAATGCGCGCGCGCGGCCTTACCGAGCGGCAGGCCCTTGTTGAGCAAGTGCGAGCTGCCCATTGAAAGGCGCGGGCGGCCGCGGGCCCCGATGAGTCCGGCGCGCTCCGCCGCGAGCCTGGCGCCTGGGGCGGCCTGGGCGCCGTCCGCTGCTCCGCCCGCTCGCCTGCGCCCCGGCGCCGCCGTCCGAGCCGCGCCGCGCCAGCAGCCGCTCCACCGGGCGGGCGGGGACAGGCGCGCGCGCGCGCACGCGGGCGGGGCTTCCGGCCCAGCGGCCTCCTGTTTCCCGGCGCGGGCGCCGCGCTGCACCACGCGGGCGGCTGCAGACGGCGCCCGCCCGCCCCGCCCGCCCCGCCCGAGGCCAGCCTGCCCACGCCCGCCTCGGCCCCACACCAGCATCTGCCAGGCCCGGGCCTCCAAGCTTCCTCCTTCCGGTGGCACCAAACACGCGCCCGCCCCGCACACCTACCTCCCCAAACACGGGCGTGATGGGCTGCGCTCGCCCAAGCGGGCAGCCTGGACGGGAGGCGCCCGGCGAGCTTCCTGGTCCCCTGTGAGCTCCGCGCTGGAAGCCGGGGGCCGAGAAGGCAGAGCCAGGGTTTCCGGGGCTTGCCCTGGGGGGCGGGAGGGGGCGTCCGGGGAGGTGGCCGGGTGTGGCTGAAAAGAGTTCCACGCCCCAGTCTGTCCGGCCGTCACCTCCCGCCGGTGCTTCGTTCAGGAGGTCCAGAGGGGCCTGGCCCCAAGGCCAGGTGCTCCGGCGCTGAGGATGGGGGGGACCCGGCCAGCCCTGGGAGGCCCTGTGCCCGGAAGGGGCGAACGCTGGACGGTGGGGCAGTTCTGTGGAACAGGTGGACCTTCCCGAAATCATTCCTGCTGTCTGTTTGTTTTTATAATTCATAAGTCAGTGAGAAAGTCGGGGGACTCATAAAGGATGATGGGGAACTAGGTATCTGTTTGCAAAACCAGTGCTTTTAACCCTCACTCGGTGCTCACCTATGAAAACAGCTCCCACACTGGCCCAGCCACCGTGGCCCAGGGGTTGAGCTTCAGCCTGTGAACCAGGTCACGGTTCGATGCCCGGTCAGGCCACAGGCCCCGGATGCGGGCTCCATCCCCAGTGTGGGGCGTGCAGGAGGCAGCCAATCCATGATTCTCTCTCATGGATGTTTCTCTCTCTCTCCTCTCCCTTCCTCTCTGAAATAAGTAAAAGTATATTTTCAAAAAAGGTAGGAAGAAAAGCCCGTGTTAGACAGGATTAACAAAGCCAAAAGCTGGCGCTTTGAAAAGGCGGGTGGTGGGGCGGCCTCCGATGACCCCCCCCCACCCCCCGCTCTCACACACGCACTGTCTCGCTGGCCATCCCATGACCAGAATACAGCAGAAAGGATGGGAGACCTCCATTTCCCTCCCTCCGGGCAAACTCGGCTCAGGGCCACAAAGAATGCCGAGGGGAGCCAGAGCTGCCCCCCAGGACTGAAGCCCGGATGCTGGCTGGCTCCACCCCCCAGGGGCGGGGCAGAGGACACCGCCCACAGGAGGGCGACCCGGAGAACCCTCACCCCGGGAGCAGGTGACCCACTGCCTCCGGCCGCAGGACAGACCCAAACCCCTCGCAGACACACGAGGCGTTGATGAAGGAAAAATGTCATTACCCCGGTGTGGGCAGCCCCGGTGGGAGGGCCCCTCGTGAGCCCGGCAGGCCCGGGACGTGAAGATGCGGGTGCTCATCCTGCACCCCCCCCCCACGGCCCGTCCCCACCCCGCCCGCCCTGAGGACCCTCCGGGCCCACTGAAAGCAGAAAGCCGACCCCTCATCACCCACGCTTTTGGCACCCGCCCCTGCGGGAAGCGAGGAGCAGGACAGGAGGACGCAGGA